>NC_056741.1:403495918-403795918 GCF_019279795.1 Protopterus annectens
CCACCAGTGACTAAAAAAAAGATACCAACAAACATATCAGTACCAGAAAAACTGAAAAGTGCAGACTATTGATTTTATAAAAGCACAAATAAGCAACTGAACTGGTATTCTAAAGCAGGATTTGTTCATAGGTAGGTACTAGGCTATCGGCCCAAGGGCCTACGCAAGCCTAGCCAACAAGGTACCCTGGCTTACGCCACCCAAGAAAGTTATTTTCCTGTGCCACTGACGAGCAGAGACAGAGAAGTGATCCCCGGGGTGTATTTCCTATTTCCCATCCACTCATCAAGATTTTTCTTGAAGAGTGCTAATGAAGAACTTTGCTTGACATAGATGGGTAGCCTGTTCCAGAGTATGGGAAGTCGCTGGGATAGGAATCTATCCCTCCAGCATGTCCTGTTTATTGTGGTGACAAGGTTTAGGTCCCTAGAGCATGTAGCTCTGAGGGATTGGGATTTCTTCAGGTGTAGCATGTCCAACAGCTCTGGGTTTGACATAGCTTTATATGTTAGGCAGAGATCACCTCTGAGTAGGCAATATGCTACGGAGTAAAGCTGGAGTTTGAGGCGGTCAGTGTAGGGCATTTGTTTGAGTCCAGTAATCCTCTTTGTGAGGTACTTCTGTGGCCTTTCCAGCTGCTGCAGATGTCTTGTGAGGTACATTCCAAAAGGGGCGTTGTACTCTATAATGGGTCTAATGACTGATGAGTAGAGGGTAATGATAACCTCTTTTTTCCTGGATGAGAACCCTTTTATGATGAGGTGTGCCACGTAGAAGGACTTCCTGACTACTGTGGCGATGTGACCAAAGAAGAGACTACTGTCCACCTGGGTCCCAAGGTCTCTTATGCATTCGGTGTTAAGTAGATTGCTGCCTATGTGGTAGTTCATGGGTACAGAGTTTTACCAAAGGGGATGACACTGCACTTTTTGGCATTGAGCTCGAGGCCATGGCTCTGACACCAAGCATCTGTCTCAGAGAGGCCCTTCAGTAGGATGTTCACATCATTTGGGGACTTGACTATGGCTCCTAGTTTGCAGTCATCTGCGAACTTAGTGAGCCAGAGGCCTTCTGTGTTAGCCTGTACTTCAGAGAAGTAGATATCAAACATGAGCGGTCCCAGGACGGAACCCTGTGGTACTCCACTTGTCACTGGTTTGAGGTCAGATTTGGAGTCTGCAACTTTTACAGTGTGGGTTCAGTCAGTGAGCCAGTTGGCAACCCATCTTATGACGTAGGGATTTATGCCTAGTGTAGTGAGTTTAGCTATAATTCCTGAATGGGGGATGGTGTCGAAAGCCTTGGCAAGGTCAAGATAGGCTGTGTGAACCACTTTACCCTCATCTACGGCTTTGGTGACTGCCTCAAAGTCGTCTATCAGGTTCAGGAGGCATGATCTGCCTTTCACAAACCCGAACTGGGTGGGATCCAGAGTTTGGAGGTTACCAATGCCTTTGTTTATGAGTTCCATGATGATACGTTCCATGGCTTTGCAGACCAGGCTCATCAGGCTAATAGGTCTATAGTTGTCGGGATCAGTGATGGCTCCCCCTTTGTGGAGTGGGATAACTGTTGCTGTGCGCCATTCAGTGGTCACAAAGCCTGATGCGAGGCTATTATTGAACATGGTGCTTAAGTGGGGAGCCAGTTCATTCTGAAGTTTGTGTAAAACACAGCCTGGGATGTTGTCCGGTTCCCATGGATGCTGTGTTTTTGGCTTTAGAGAGTGCAGCTTTCACCTGCGTAGTTGTGATTACAGGGACTCTGCATTCTTCCTGTATAGATATGGGTCCTTTAGGGGGTGAGGGGGGGGGGGTAAAGTTAGCACTGAACCTATCTGCCAGGATGTTGGCAATATCAGTTGATTCTGTAATTTTCATGCCTTTGTGCTGTAACTCAGAGCAGATCTGGCTGTTGCCATTGAGATTCTTGACATGGCTATAGAATGCTTTGTGGTTGTCCTTGGAATTAGTGGCAATTTTATTTTCGTAGCTAGCTTTGGAGGATCTTATAAGGGATCTCAGCTTCTTACTGAGGCTGACCAGGGAGCTCCTCCACTCATGGGATTTTACACTCTTTTGCAACAGTTTCTTCCTTCTGTTGTACAGTTTGTTTATGGCAGGGGACCACCAGATTGGCTTCCTTTTTTTGGAGGATAGCACGATCCATGCACTCATGTAGGTGCTTATAGAGCGCATTTGTGTAGGATTCAGCAGTTGTAACTGTATTGCCCATCTGCATGGGTGTCATGAAGTTCACTACTTCTGTCTTAAGAAGCATGAAGTTGGCTTTGGAGAAATTTCTTACTGTGGTTTCCTTAATGGGGGGTGGGATGTGGATATCAAGGGTGATTAGCTTATGGTCGGATCGGACCAACGAGGAGTTGACTTCAGGTGTGGAACACTGGTCACTCATGTTGGTAATGACCAAGTCTAGGATACTGTTGCCCCTGGTGGGGGTGAGGATAAGTTGATCTAGGGCATTGGAGTTTATGAATTCCAGAAAGCGTTGCACTAAGGAATTAGTACAGGAATAGTTTTCCCAGTTAATGGTGGGGTAGTTGAAGTCGCCCATTATTAGGGTGTTTGGTTGAACCCTAATATTTTCCAGTACATCAAGAAAAGAGTGGGATTCCTGGGGCATGGTAGGGGATCTTTAGCAAGCTACAATTTGGATTGCAGTTTTGCCAAGAGTTAGTTGCACTTGGATAACCTCGGATGCATTATGCTGAGCAACTAGCCTGGAGGTGTGGATATCCTTAATGAATATGGACACACCCCCACCTTTGGTGTTTCGGTCCAGGTTAGATGGCCGAAAAGTGTGGAAGGAGTTATAGCCTGGTAGTGCAGGGGTGCTCTCTGGAGCCTTGAACCAGGTCTCAGTCACTGCACCGATATCGATGTTCTCCATTTTAAGGAGTGCCTCGAGTGAGTGCATTTTGAAATTTAGACTTCTAGCATTGAGTAGCATTACCCTCAGTTTTTGCCTGCCTGTTCCTGTTATAGTGGTGAATTTATTACTTGAACCCTGCCTAAAAAAGGCACTATAGGGGCAGCAAGAGCTTTAGCCAGTATCCGGAATCCTAGGGGCGACAGGTGCAGGCCATCTGTGGCAAAGCATCGTGGTCTGTCGACCATGTCATCCCAAGCAGACCGATACTGGATCCCCTTTGAATGACACCAGAAGCTTAGCCAATTGTTGAAATCATTTTGTCCTTGTACTGCGGTTTCATTCTGGGCGATGGCAGAATGCTACTCAGGGCTAGGGTCATACCTGCCTGGGCTACAAGATCGCAGAGCTCTTCCATGTCTCTCTTCATGTAGTCCAGGGAGGTACGTCTCGGGTCATTCACACCAACATGGACAATGACAGTCATATTTGTACTTCTTGTGGAGTAACCTGAGTGCGTGGGTTATGTGGTGGATCCTGGCACCCGACAGGCAGCTGACAGTAACCTTCTCCTTGTTTAGCCTGGTGAGTGGGACATCAGTGTGCCTGACTATAGAGTCACCTATGACTAGCGTGTTGGGTATGTTGTTTTGCCTTACTGGCTGTGTTTGAGTGGCACACTGAATCTGTGGGCTGTGTCTCATTTGGGTTGTGTTGGGGGAAGGAGGTTGTTTGTGTTTCTGCTTTGGAGGTCTCTGTTGCTTAGGCAGATTATTATTGAGAGCCTCTGCGAATGTTTTTGAATTTCTATGTGTGGATTTTGGTGGTGTAGACAGTGTAGACATAGTGAGACTATGTGATGAGTGTGGTGTGGTGCAAATGTTAACATTCTCCTCATGACTGTCAGGTTCAGTCTTGGTTGGTGAGAGCTTTACCTCCAGTTTGGCTAGATAAGTGCATCTCTCACAGGTTGTAGTGTTGGGTGGTAGGAGGAGAGGGTTGTCTGTGTACATGAGGCAATTTCTACATTGCCTAAAGATGCCCACATTCATCAGATAGACAGGGGAGAACACCGGGGGCTGACCCTTGCCTGAATAAAAAACTATTTTCCTCTAGATAAGTGAGGAAAGTGAGTACAAGAGCTGTTTTTCTCAAC
Organism: Protopterus annectens; assembly: GCF_019279795.1. Classification (NCBI taxonomy): domain Eukaryota; kingdom Metazoa; phylum Chordata; order Ceratodontiformes; family Protopteridae; genus Protopterus; species Protopterus annectens. Next base: position 403,499,964 of record NC_056741.1, read on the forward strand.
GCCAGTGAGAAAAGTCAAGTACAAAAACTGTTTTCCTTTAGGTAATGAGGAAGACTGAGTGCTATACTAATTAATATATTGTTAACTGAAAGGGCACATCAAGTGTATGCTCCTAACCTAGCCATAAGAAAGCAGCTAAGACCTGCATTAGTAATGTTGCAATCATATCAGCGAAAACAGTTGATCCTGACATAACTGTGGCAGAAGGGAAACGTATTAAAAAATGGAGACAGCAGATTGTGGAAAATGGATTATTCACTATATACCAGGCTTGAAGAGAAATTTATCCCAGCAATCAGGGAATGCCAACAAGCAGGTGAGAGGTTCAAGCTAAGAATATTTTTCTGGAAGATTGAAGATATTTTTGTATGCAGAAAAGGCAGAGGAAAAAATCAAGTTTACGCAAAAAAGTGAACCACCAAACAGAAGGGAATTCAGCTCCTCATTCTTCAGAGAATAAACCTCAGAGAGACTTTGCCAGGGAAATCTCTTCCAATGTTCAAAAGGAAAATGCTTGAGAAACAGAAGCACAGGAGTCATCTCAGCAGTACACCTTAGACTTTAACTCGTCCGGTGTTAGGACATGCATTTGGACATGGAGACTAGCAACACTGAAATTATTCAATAAATGTGTAACCATACAGCAAACATTTGTGAAATGTGAATTTGTAAAAAAAAAAGTGTCCAAGAAAAAAAAAAAGTTATGTACTCACCATAACATTCCATGTGTGCTGCCCATCTCGCCTTCAGTCTTCACTGGTTGGGTTTGGAACTGATCCTCGGTTCTGATTTGGCTTTATACAAAAGCTTGAGGACTTCCACTAGCTCATGGGTGCATCCCTATCTCACCATGCCCTAGGAAAGCTCCCCAGATCTTGTCTGCTAATACAATAAAAAACTAATCTAAAAACTTGTAGAGCAAGGAGGAAGTCGGAGAACATTAGTTTCCGATCATGATCATTCTGTCCTTCAGGAGCCAAAGGCTTGGGGAAAGAGGATGGGATGTGAGAATGAAGGCGAGATGGACAACACACATGGAACATTATGGCGAGTACATAACTTCTTTATGTGGTGATGCCTCATCTCACACCTTCATTCTTCACTGGTTGGGGCAGCGTCCCTAGCACCATATTTCTTGGGTGGCTCAAGGGAGAATATTCTTCAGAACAGTGGACCCAAAGCAGGCCCTGTTCCTGGAATCCATATCCACTTTGTAATGAGTGATAAAGGTATGAGGCCTTGCCCATGTAGCTGGAGCACAAATAGTGTCAACTGGTAGTCTAGCTTGAAAAGCTGAAGAGGCCTGCTACGGCTCTTGTGGAATGCCCTTTGATTTTAAAGGAAAGATCTTTACTGCGAGATTTGTAGGTGAAAGTAATACAATCTGATAGCCATTTTGAAAATATAACCTTAGATACCTGAGCACCTTTCTTAGATTCGGAAAATGAAATAAATAATTGGTCAGATTTTCTAAAGTCCTTTGCCATGTGTAAGTAGAAACCTAATTGTCTATGTACATCCAGTTAAAGCATGTATTCTACCTTGTTGCCATAGCTGGGGAAAAAGACTGGTAGTTCTATGGATTGATTCAAATTAGACTCTCAGCATACTTTTGGTAGGAAAGATGGGCTTGTTCGAAGGGATACTCTGTCTTTGTGGAAAAGCATATGGGGGGCTTTAAAGATGATGTTTGTAGCTCTGAGACCCGTCTAGCAGAAGTGATGGCAATCAAGAGAATTGTTTTCCATGTCAAAATCTTTTATATCACAGGGTGATGCAGGTTCAAACGGAGGGAGAATCAAACAGGATACCACAAAGCTTAGATTACATGGTGCTGGAGGAGTCTTAATGGGTAGTCTTAAAACAGTGCCCTTCAGAAAAGCTTTGCAAACCCTGTGAGACATCAGATTTGTGCCCCAGTCACCTACGTGAAAATTAATATCGCTGCTAATTGAATTCTAATAGCTGCAGCTGCACCTTCATTAAATAGCTTCATCAAAAATAGAAACTATGGATGCAGAGAAGGGATCAATTTGGTTATTTAACGCCAGGAAAGTAAATCTTTTCCATTTGCTCATGTATAACTTCCTTGTTAAGCCTTATGGGACGAGACCAAAATATGTGTTTCACAGATGAAATAAGGCTGGGGACCCTGGCTGCGTATGGAATCGGAGCAGCCAAGCTGGCAATTTGAGGGTTCGAAGAGAAGGATGCTGCTTCCCTGACGCACGAGTCAGAAGGTCTGGAAAGTACAGTTTTGTACCTACCATAAATGTAGATGTTCGAGTGCTAATACAGCTGCAGTCATAACAGATGGGTTATCCTGCCGTCAGGCAGGTCCTCGGTCGGCCGAATTCCAAAGTCTAGGTCCGGCGTCGGTTGTCGTCGCTTCTTCCCTGACGTCAGTGTGGCAGGGGTATAAAAGAACCAGCCGATGCCATTTTCTTCAGGTTTTCTTGCCCCAGATGTCAGGTGCCCCCAGAAGGAAGGCAAAACATAAACTTATGTAATAATGCAATATAATCAAAAAACAGTAGTGTGCAAGCAAATACACCATAAAAGAATACCCCAATCAGGTTGTATGAGGAGGTGTTTGTCATAAGGCCTGTCCCAAGAGGGGATGGAGGGAGGGAAACCTGGACTGCAGCTGTATTAGCACTCGAACATCTACATTTATGGTAGGTACAAAACTGTACTATGTTCATCGTGCATACAGCTGCAGTCATAACAGATGGGTAGAATCCCAAAGCTAAAAAGGGGTGGCAGGCACTAAGTGGAACTAGGAGGAGCAAGGATGCCCTGCAAGACTGCTGTGGCAAAACCCGCTCTAGATTTAGAGTATAGTGGAAGGTGATGGTGCTTGGAGAAAGTGTGCACAGAACTCCAAGTAGCTGCTTCCAAATTATCCTTGGTAGGAACCCCCCTGAGGAAAGCTGCAGAGGTAGCTGTGGCCCTTGTGGAGTGAGATCTGATGCTTGTTGTTACAGTTTTTCCATGAAATGAGTAACAAAAGCGTATGCAGTGGGCTATCCATTTTGAGACTGTCTGTTTGGAAATAGCCTTTCCTTGAGCACCTGTAGCATAGGACACAAAGAGTTGCTCTGATTTTCTGAATGGCTTTGTCCTGTCCAAATAAAAACGAAGTTGCCTGTGAATGTCCAAGGAATGTAGTAGTCTTTACCCTTTGTTTTGTGGGTTAGGATAAAAGGTAGGTAAGTGGATAGTCTGATTCAAGGCTACACTGGATACTACCTTTGGCATAAAGGAAGGGTTGGTTCGTAAGGAAACTCTGTCCTGATGGAAAATGATGAAAGGTTGCACAGCCATGAGGGCTTGTAGTTCCGAAACTCTGCATGCTGAGGTGATAGCCAGAAAGAAGGCTGTTTTCCATGACAAATATTGCAGTTCTGTTGAAGCAGCTGGCTCAAATGGAGGCAGGGTCAGTTTTTCTAAAATGAAGTTGAGGTCCCAAGCATTTACTGGTGGTTTCCTTGGGGGTTTTATATTCTTAGCCCCTCTGAGGAACTGTCTTAAGAGGGGATGAGAGAATAAAGGAGGATCAGTGTTGTATTGTGCAGAAATGGCTGAAGCATGGATCTTGATGGAGGAGAAGGAAAGTCCACTGTTTTACATCTCAGCTAGGTACTGCAATATTTGAGGTAAATTTAGTACCCAAGGATTCTGGCCCTTTTTCTGATTCCAGGCACAAAAATGAACAGTTTTGTACCTACCATAAATGTAGATGTTCGAGGATCCACATTGCTGCAGTCCTAACTATTGGGTAGTCCGCTGTCCAGTCGGCCCGAATACCAAAGTATATGGCTGACGTCGGTCAGGGCGCATTAGACTGACGTCAGTACGTCAGGGTACTAATGCGCATGACCGACGTCATATCCTCAGTCTTTTCTTGCCCCAGATGTCAGAAGACCCTGAAAAGATAAGGCCAAAACCAAAAACTCCCAACATATCTGCATCAAAATATATATATATATATATATATATATATATATACAAAATATACAAAATTAGCAGAATATAACCTCACCTACACAACCACCCCTAAACACAGAGGGAGGAGGGAGGGTAATTGGACTGCAGCAATGTGGATCCTCGAACATCTACATTTATGGTAGGTACAAAACTGTACTATGTTCTTCATTCCACATTGCTGCAGTCCTAACTATTGGGTAGAATCCCAAAGCAGAGGTAAGGGAGGCTGGCAAATCATAAGGAAGCAGGAGCTGATAACATGCCTTGCAAAATAGCTGTGGCAAAACCAGCCCTAGACTTAGAGTAGAGAGGAAGGTGGTAATGCTTAGAGAAAGTATGCACTGAACTCCAAGTAGCTGCCTCCAAAATATCCTTAGTTGCCACCCCTTAAAAAGCTGTTGAAGTGGCAGTAGCCCTAGTGGAATGAGGCCTAATCCCAGCTGGAATCTCCTTGCCATGATGGGAATAACAAAATGCAATGCAAAACCCAATCCACCTAGAAATAGTTTGTTTTGATACAGGCTTGCCCTGAGAACTCAAAGCAAAAGAAACAAACAACTGCTGAGACTGCCTAAAATCCTTAGTCCTGCTCAAATAATAACGCAATTGCCTGTGTACATCTAAAGTGTGCAAAATCTTTTCCCCTTTATTTTGGGGATCTGCATAAAAGTAGGCAAATGAATAGTTTGGTTTAAAGCCACACTAGAAACCACTTTAGGCATAAAGGAAGGATTAGTGCGTAATGATACCCTATCCTTATGAAAAATCAAAAAGGCTCAACCGCCATAAGGGCCTGTAACTCAGAAACCCTTCTTGCAGAAGTAATGGCCAACAAAAAGCAGTCTTCCATGACAAGTATTTCAGTTCAGCAGTAGCTGCAGGCTCAAAAGGTTGTAGAGTAAGTTTCTCCAACACAAAATTGAGATCCCAAGCAGGAGTAGGAGCTCTACGTGGGGTCTTATATTCTTTGCCCCTCTAAGAAATTGCTTGAACAAAGGATGTGAAAACAATGGTGGGTCACAATCATAGTGAGCTGAAATTGCTGCAGCATGAATCTTAATGGAAGAGAAAGACAAACCTTTGTCCAATAACTCAGTAAGATATTGAAGAGCCACACTCAAATTAGGCTCTGAAATCTCCAAATTCTTTGCTGCAGTCCAAAATAAAAATCTCTTCCATTTTTCTGCGTACACTTTCCTTGTACTAGGTCTTCTGGCTTCCATAATCACATTTAAAACTTGTTGAGGAAGTTGAGACCTGCTGTCTTTCAAAACAGAATATGCCAGGCTGTTAGATGAAGAGAGTGAAGCTTGACATTGAGCAGGCGACCGTCCTTCTGAGACAACAGATGTGGAATCAAGGGTAAAGGCCATGGAGGCTTCTTTACCAGATTCCTCAGTAATGGGTACCAGTGCTGCGAGGCCAATCTGGAGCTATTAAAATCATCCTTGGCTTGTCTTGTCTGACCTTTAGAAGCACCTTTGGAAGAAGAGGCAGAGGTGGAAGCATACTCATGAAGATTTTTCCAACTGAAAGAAAGAGCATCCACTTTCCAAGCTGTGTGATGAAACCTCTTTGTGCAAAACTTTGGCAGCTGGTGGTTTAGTGGAGAAGCGAACAGATCTATGTCTGGAGTTCCCCAGGACACTGTCAACTTTTGAAATACATGAAGATCCAGTTTCCACTCGTGGGGATCCATGATTTGTCTGCTTAACACATCTGCTAAGGAGTTCTGTGCTCGGCAGAAACCTTGGCTGAAGAGGTAGTTGCAAGCTTAGCGCAGTCTCCCATAAAATCATTGCTTGCCTGCACAATGGGTAAGAATGTGTTCGCCCTTGTTTGTTGATGTACCACATGACAGTTGTGTTGTCTGTTAGAATCAACACCTGCCCTGGAAGAAGTAACTCCTTGAAAGCCATTAATGCAAACTGGACTGCTAACATCTCCTTCATGTTGATATGTAGATGCTGTAGTCTGGCAGGCCACTTGTCTTGTATCCACTTTCCATTTAGATGAGCTCCCCAAGCAATGTCTGAGGCATCTGTCGTTAGAATCTGACTCGCCTCTGGCCGGGTCACAGAGAGTCCCTTGTTTAGGTGACATTCCTGAGCCCACCACAAAAATTCCTTTTGAATGCAAGGTATTATTTGAATGACAGTGTCCAAATCCTGGCAGTGCTGTGTCCATAGATTTTTGAGATACCATTGTAGCTTCCTCATATGCAGTTTGGCATTGGGAAGCACCAGAATACAAGATGCCATGAACCCTAAGGCTTGAAGGACTGTCCTTGCAGTCAGCCCGGACTGAAGAGATAGTTGATGGAAGTAACTGGAAAGATTCTTTTGTTTGTCCGGGGTTAAAAAGGCCATCTGGGCTGCTGTATTCAGTCTCACACCCAGAAAGCACATGTCTTGAGAGGGTACTAGACTGGACTTTATTTCGTTCACAGAATACCCTAGGCATCTTAGCACTGCTATGACATATTCCAAATGCTGTAGAAGGTCTTCCTTTTCTTGAGCCAGAATCAGGCAATCGTCCAAGTAAGGATAGATTTGAATTCCTTTTAGCCTGAAGTAAGCTATCACTGGAGCCAGAACCTTTGTGAATACTCTGGCAGTAGATAAGCCAAAGGGCAATGCAGAGAACTGATAATGAGAATTTCCAGCTCGAAAACGCAGATACTTTCTGCAACTTAGTCTTATAGGCACATGAAGGTAAGCTTCCTTGAGATCTAAAGTTACCATCCAGTGATCCTTGCCCAGCAGAGGTAAAAGCTGTTGTAACGTCAACATTTTGAACTTGGGAATGTCCAGATAAGTGTTGAGGATAGATAAATCCAAAATTGGTCTCCACGTGTTCCCCTTCTTTGGTACTAGGAACAGGCGAGAATAAAATCCTAGGCCCCTTTCTGGCACAGGAACCGGCTGAATGGCCCCTATTTGGAGTAACTGAGAAATTTGCTTGTGAGCCTCTTGTCTTTGTAGAGGAGGAATGTCTGGCATGCCTTTGAAAGGAGGCAAGGTATGGAAATAAAACCTGTAACCGTGATGAATGATATCCAGAACCCATTTGTCTTGGGTAATTAAATCCCAATTTTCTTTGAAAAGAGACAGTCTTCCTCCTAGAGGTGCCGCCAGGCGAGAAGGCACTGGCAGCTGAAAAGGCAGGTCATTGGGTCTGCTTACGAAAGGACTGACCCCTGCCCTCACCAGAAGTCTGAGCAGGTGAACTCCCTGTCCTAGGCCTAAAAGCACCTTGAGCTCTGCCCCTACCACGTCTAGACCTACCCCTAGACTGGGAATCATAAGCAGGATAAGTCCATCCCTTAGCAGGCCAATTTCTACTAAACTTGGAGGCTGCACCTGCAAAAATCCTTAACAGTTTGCATAGACTTAGCCTTGTCCTCCATCTTCTTTAAAACTGCTTCCACAGGCGAACCAAACAACACATCAGACTGTAAAGGAGCATCCAAAATCCTTGTCTTAACATGCTCAGCTAAGTTCTGATCTCTCAACCAGGCGTGCCTGAAGAACAGAACCAGTGGCAGCCACCCTGGAGGAGGCCTGCACAGCATCAAAACCACATTGCAGGGAATGTTTACCCACTTGTTCAGACACATGAACTAAATCCTGCAACTCTTTACACTCAATACCTTCCGCCAGAGCATCCACCTTAGATTTCAACTGTGAAAGAAGAAAATTCTGATATTTTAACATGTGAAACTGACAATTCAACGCCCTCATGGCTAAAGTGGAAGAAGTATACACTTTCTTTCCCCATCTATCCAAAGCCCTTGCCTCTTTATCAGGAGGGACAGGATTTTTAACAACTGAGGCCTTCACACCTTTAGGCCCCTGAGAGACAGTTTCGGGTCTGCCCTAGGACTCTTAAAAGATACTTATGAGCTTCAGGCACCCTATAATACCTATCCGGTTTAACTGGGGCAGGAGGCAAAGAATCAGGATTCAGGAGGCCTCTGCAAAAACATCTTCCACCACATTCAAAACAGGAGGAATAGCTAAAGGCCTGTGCTGGGGTAAAAACAAGAATTCCCTAAGCCTTTTCCTGGAATCAGAGAAATCTTGACCTTCCCATTTAAAATGCTCCCTCATGGAATGCAGAGTCTCTGAAAATGAAAAATCCTCAGGAGGGAAGCTGAAGGAGTAGAATCATCCACATCAGAATCAGAATAAGGAGGGTACTCCTGCAAGTCTTCAACCGAAGACTCAGAAGCCTCCGAGCATTGCTCAAAACTCTCAAACTCAGACTCCACCCTAGGCCTCTTATCAGGAGGGGGCATAGAACCTCTTATCATAGTAATCAAATCCTCTGCCATTTTAAGCATATGTTTCTTAGGCAAAGACCCTGAAGAAGTAGGAGAAACCCCCACAGAAGCAAAACTCGGCCTGCCCCTCAAAGAAGCCTTGGAAACAGAAGGGGAGGCTCTGACCACCTTAGGAAGAGAGGGAAGAACAGCCACCTGAGAAGCCCCCTCAGCCTGGCCTACTTCCTGAGAGGATACATCCTGTAACAGTAAAGTCTCTCCCTGAGACTCCAAAGAAACACCTGGCAAAACCTCCGGCTCCACTGAGCCCTGTAAAGAACCGACGTCTGGGACTGTCGGTTCCTCCACTCTAGGCTTTGCTGTTTTGTCCTTGCGTTTTTAGCGAAGCCGGCCGGAGCATCCGGCGGCATTTTATAATTACAACGCTTCCCAAACACTAACCTGGCACAGTCTAACCTTCTCTTAATAGTGCGTTTGTTAAATCTAGCACAAGAGCGGCATCCAACAACGCCGTGCTCAGGCCCTAAACAAGGTATACACAAAGTATGGTAATCCCTATGAGGTATCTGTTTCCCACAAGAAATACAGTTATTCACTTTTTCTGACATCCGGTTAAATACTGAGGCAAGAAAAAACCAAAATATTCCCCAACGGGGTACTTAGCCAACTTTGATTCGGTCTGAAACTCTGGCTTCAGAAACTTTCAGAACGCCAACCTGCACTCGCAAAATTGCTTCTGCATCGGACCATGCGGCAAAAAAGACTGAGGATATGACGTCGGTCATGCGCATTAGTACCCTGACGTACTGACGTCAGTCTAATGCGCCCTGACCGACGTCAGCCATATACTTTGGTATTCGGGCCGACTGGACAGCGGACTACCCAATAGTTAGGACTGCAGCAATGTGGAATGAAGAACATCCGTTTCCATTTGGCGGAGTAGGCTTTTCTAGTAGGTCTTCTGGCCTCCAAGATGACATCCTGCATCTCCTTGGAGAGGAGAGTCTGTTGGGAAATCAAGGAATCCTCCATGCGGCTAGATTGAGGGTTTTCAGTTGACTGTGAAGAGTTTTGAAACTGTGCTGGGTCAACAGAAGAGGCACTAGAGGCAGGGTCCATGGTGGGGAATGCGTCAGGCTCTTCAGGAGTGGATACCAGTGTTGTCTTGGCCAGTCTGGAGCAATGAGAATCATCTTTGGCCTCTCTGCTCTGGCTTTTAATAGAACTTTGGGAAGCAGAGGAAGAGGTGGAAAGGCAAAGACTGTCAATGTTGTCCAATTGAAAGAGAGTGCGTCCACTTTCCAGGCCTGTGGATGATAGGTCCTTGAGCAAAATTTTTTTCAGTTGGTAATTTTCGTGGGTAGCAAAGAGATCTATGTCTGGCCGTCCCCATGCCTGAATTATCTTTGCGAAAACTTGAGGATGCAACTTCCATTCGTGTGGATCTGTCATATTTCTGCTTAGGATGTCTGCCAGCGTGTTTTCCTTCCCTGGTAGGAATTGTGCTTGAAGCTGGATTTGCAATTCCAGCGCCGTGTTCCAAAGGGACATGGCTAGTCTGCACAGGGGGTATGAATGAGTTCCTCCCTGTTTGTTTATGTACCACATCACTGTGGTGTTGTCTGTCCTTATTAATAGATGGCCTGGATGCAGTAGGTCTTTGAAGGCCATAATAGCATTTTGTACTGCTAGCATTTCCTTTTGATTGATGTGTAGGTGCTTCTCCTTTTGGGACCATTTGCCTTGAATGCACTGATCTGTCATGTGTGGCCCCCAGGCGTAGTCCGAGGCGTCTGTTGTGATGATTTGATTTGCTTGAGGCATGCAGAAGGGGAGACCTGTGTTTCTTTGGCATGCTCGAGCCCACCACAGAAATTCCTTTTGAAGACATGGAATTAGTGGTATTATTGTTTCCAAACTGTGGCTGTGTTGAGACCATAAGTTTTTTAGGTACCATTGAAGTTTCCTGATATGCAGCTTTGCACACGGGATCAGTAGGATGTAAGATGCCATGAATCCCAGAGCCTGCAGGACTTTCCTTGCAGTCAGCCTGATGAAGGTTGCCATTTTTCTGAAGTATTGAGATAGTTGCCCTTGCTTCTCTGGCTTGAGGTAGGCCATCTGGGTGTTTGTATTCAAGCTGGCACCCAGGAAAAGTATTGTTTGAGAGGGTGTTAGTTTTGATTTCTTTTTGTTGACTGTGTATCCCAGAAAGTTCAACAACTTTATTACAAACGCCAGGTGTTTCAGAAGTATGTGCTTGCTGTCCGCTTGGATCAGGCAGTCATCCAGATATGGGTATATTTGTATCCCTTGAAGTCTGCAGAAGGCAATTACTGATGCCAGGCATTTCGTAAACACTCTGGGCGCAGTAGATAAGCCAAAGGGCAATGCAGAGAATTGATAATGGGTTGAACCTGCAAGAAATCTGAGGTATCTTCTGCAATCTTGTCTGATAGGGACATGCAGGTATGCCTCCTTGAGGTCCAATGTTACCAGCCAAGACTCCTTGCCCAGCATGGGAAGAAGCTGCTGTAATGTGAGCATCTTGAATTTTGGTACCTGTAAATATGTGTTTAGGATGGATAGGTCCAGAACAGGTCTCCAATCTTTGTCCTTCCTTGGTACCAGGAATAGTCTGGAATAAAAACCTTGACCTTGTTCTTTTGCAGGTACCTCTTGAATAGCTTTCATGTCCATGACAGCTGAAATTTGTTTTTGTGCCTCTGCCCTTTGATTTTGTGGCAGGTTTGGCATGCCTCTCATTTTTGGGTGTGAAAGTGGAATCTGTAGCCTCTGTCTATAATATCCAGGATCCATTTGTCTTTTGTCGCAATATGCCAATTTTTTGAAAATAAAGACAGTTTTCCGCCTAAAGGTGCTGCCATTAAAGCGCTGCTTGGCATGCAGAGGGGAAAGTCATTGTGTCTGCTTTCTGAATGACTGTGATCTATCTTCTCCACCTGTTGGTGTAGTTGCTTGCCATTGTCTGGCTCTAAATGATCCTTGAGACTGCCCTCTACCCCTCGGGCGCCTGTATCTACCTCGGAGGTCTGTCCGTGGCTGGAAAGGACCAATTTTGTGAAGGCCAGTTTCTGCTAAAACGTGGAGGTTGTACCTGCAGGAAATCTTTCACTGTTTGCATTGATCTTGCCTTTTCCTCCATTTTCTTTAGTACCTCCTCAGCTTTAACACCAAACAATACATCTTTTTGAAGAGGTGCATCTAGTAATTTAGCTTTGACATGATCTGGTAAGGTTTGCTCTGAGCCAAGCATGTCTACGTATGACAGACCTTGTAACAGCAGCTCTACATGAGGCCTCTAAAGCATCAAAACCACATTGCAAGGTATGTTTACCCACTTTCTCTGCACTATGCAACAAATCCTGCAACTCCTTTACATCTGGTTGCTCAGGTTGTGTCATTTTGCTTTTCAACTGAGATAACAAAAACTGTTGATACCTTAACATATGGAACCGACAGTTTAATGCCCTCATGGTTAAAGTGGCCGAGGTGTATACCTTTTTCCCCCCGCCTTTCTAAAGCTCTGGAATCTCTCTCCGAAGGTAATGGGTTTTTGACAGTAGAGGCCTTAATTCCCTTGGGACCCTGTGAAATAGTTTCTGGGTCAGCAGCATGGCTTTTGTAAAGGAATTGGTGTGAATCAGGAACCCGGTAATACCTGTCAGGTTTAACAGGAGCTGGAGGTAAAGAATCTGGGTTGAGGCTGGCTTCTGTGTACACATCATCTAAAATATCCAAGACAAGAGGGATAGCCAGAGGCCTGTGCTGAGGAAGCAAGAGAAAATCCCTGAGCCTTTTCTTGGAATCTGAGTAATCTTGACCTTCCCAGTGAAAGTGTTCCCTCAAGGTGTGTAAGGTTTCCCCAAAAGAATAGTCCTCGGGGGGGGGGGGGGCGAGGGGATGGATTCCTCAGCATCAGAATCTTCAAAAGGGGAATATGAATATTCCTGGTCCTCAGAATGTTCTGAGGTAATAGAGGCTTGGTCTGAGGAAGGGTAGTCTTCCTCCAATCTGGGCCTTTTGTCCGTGGGGGGGTTGAGAACCCCTGATAAGAGTAATCAAATCCTCAGCCATTTTGAGCATCTGTTTTTTAGGCATGGGGCCTTGAGAGGGGCTCTGTGGAGCTTGTCTTTTAGTTTCATGGCTGCTTTAGATTTTTTGAAAGCCTTAATGGAAAAAGAGGAAGGCCTGAAGACACCTTGAGAGGTGGCAGGCCTGTCTAAACTCTGAGTTTCCCCGCCAAGGGTGGCTTCGGTATCTGTAGTCGGAGTGGGGGCCGAGGAGCCTGCGACCTCGGGCACAGAAGACACCGCTAAAGAAGCGTCATCGGAACTCAGTGGCTGCGTAGGCGCCTCGCTGAGAACCGGAGCACCTGTAGCCGGCTTTAGCGTGGTGTCGGTAGAAGTCACGGACCTCGTATGTCGGTCCTTATCTTTGCGTCTTTTACTCAAAACTGGAGTTGGAGTATCCGACGACATAATGTAATTAAACTTTTTACCAAAATAGTGTTGGGCAAACTCCTCCCGACGCTTAGTGCGTTTGTTGAATCTAGCACAAAAACGACAGGCCGAGACGTCGTGGTCTGGGCCTAAGCAAGGAATGCAGAAGGAATGGAAATCCTTATGCGGTATTTGCTTCCCACATGAAATGCAATTATTAACTTTGTCTGACATCGGTCTGAGGCAAGAAAAGTTTCCCCAACGGGGTACTTAGCTTTCAAGAAGACTTCGGCTGAAATATTTTTCATAAATCTCAGGAGCTGGCCGACCGGCACTTGCGAACTGCTTCTGCTTCGGGCACCGCGCAGCAAGAAAGACTGAAGAAAATGGCGTCGGCTGGTTCTTTTATACCCCTGCCGCACTGACGTCAGGGAAGAAGCGACAACAGACGCCGGACCTAGACTTTGGAATTCGGCCGACCGAGGACCCACCTGACGGCAGGATAACACATCTGTTATGACTGCAGCTGTATGCACGATGAACATCTGGGTCCAGAACCCACGACTCCTCCTGGAGGTGAGGTCAAAGGAAGGCGTACCAGATTTGGCTAAGGCAGTATGGCGCAATGAGTATTAAATTTCTTCCCAGTGAGCTGGGCTTTTGGAAGGACTTTGGGTATCAGGGGAAAGGGAGGGAAGGCGTACAGGAGACCAGAGGGTCAATCATGTACAAGGGCATCCCTTGGTGACTCCCCCGGAGGGGGGATTTGGGCAAAAAAGATGCTGCATTAGGCATTTATGGACATGGCAAAAAAAAGTCACAGCAAGGCTGGCCCCATCTGTGGAAAATTATCTCCGCCACTTCCTGTTTTAGGGACCACTCGTGATGCAACAGAATCACTCTACTGAGTGTCTGCTATCAGGTTGGATTTCCCCGGGATGTGCACGTCTATCAGAAAGCATTGGGATGAAGTTGTCCACTGCCATACTCTGAGGGCTTCTCGACAAAGGGGTATGATCTGGTTCCTCCTTGTTAATGTACCAAACGACTGACATTCTTCCGCTGGAAACCATTGTAGTACAGACGGACAGCGAGTCCTGGAATGCTTGCAATGCTAACAGCAGAGCTCTCATCTCTGGGACACTGATGTGTAAATGGGCTTCATGATCCTGCCATGTTCCTTGGAGTGTCCTCCCCAGATAATGCCCCTCCACCCTATCTGGGGGCATCCAAGGCTGCTGTGGTACAACAAAGGGTCGACCTGATGTCACATGAGTGGAGTGAAGCCACCAGCAAAGGTCTTTCCTGCAAGACTCTTACTGAAATTTGGTGGGACATGGGAAGTTCTTGTAAGTACCACTGAGTGAACAGCAGCCACTGCAGAATCCTCATGTGCAGGCGTGCTAATGGCACTAAGTTTATTACTGCTGCCATGGATCCTGAGACTTTCAGGACTGTTCTTGCCTGTTACTTTTTTCTTGGAAAGAAGGTTTTGATATCGGATGTCGTAATACTTGAACTCTTTCTGGGGGAAGTTTTGCCATCATTTTTGTTGTATTTTGTTATGCTCCTATAAAAACAATAAGCTGCAATGGCAACAAGGTAGATTTTTCGTAGTTTATCGTGATTCCAAGATGAAAGCAGAGATGGGATTCACATCTAGATCAAGGGAGGTCATCGTCCCCCTGTACTCATCACTCATTAGACCTATGATTGAGTACAATGCCCCGTTCGGAATGTATCTGACCAGACACCTGCTGCAGCTTGAAAGGCCCCAAAAGTTCCTCACCAAAAGGATAAAGGGTCTCAAAAATATGTCTTATGCTGCCCGACTGAAAGAACTCCAGCTCTATTCAGTCTCATACCGCTTGCTCAGAGGTGACCTGTGCCTGACATATAAGGCCATGTCAAACCCAGATTTGATGAATATGCTTCACCTCAAAATATCTAGATCCCTCAGAACCACAAGGGCGGGAGACTTAAACCTTGACACGGTTATAAATAGAACGTGCTGGAGGGACAGATTCATCACCCAGAGACTCCCTATGCTGTGGAACAAAATCCCGGTACATGTGAGGCAGAGCACCTCTCTGGCCTTGTTCAAGAGGAATCTTGACCAATGGATGGGAGATTGCAGATATACCCCAGGGATTACTTCAGTGTCACTGCTTGACAGAGGCACAGCAAAATGATAGGCATAGTTTTTATTCAAACTAAAGGGGTGGCGAAAGCCACATAACTATGGGCTAGGCTTATAAATGCCCTTGGGCAGATAGCCTAGTATGAACCTATGAACCTATGTAATGTGGTGTCTCTTGCTATTAGTAGTAGATGCTTGGTGACAGCAGTTAGGAGCCAGTCTAGATATGGAAACGCTCGGAATCCTAGATGTCTCAAGTGAGCCGTGACCACTGCCATACACTTGGTGAACACTCTGAGGGTTGTAGTGAGACTAAACGGCAGAGTCCAAAACTGGCAGTGGCTGGTTCCCAGCCAAAAGCGCAGATGACTCCTGGATGGCCTGTCCATTTTTATGTGGTAGTACGCATCCTGGAGGTCTATTGAGCACGTCCAATTGTCTTTTCCCAGGAAAGGGAATATTGACTGCAGTGTTACCATCTGTAATTTTATTTTTCAGACTGATTTGTTTCATCTGCTGAGATCCAAGATGGGTCTCCAGTCCCGTTTTCTTTGGTACTAAAAAGAAAGTACAGTTGTGTACACTTACGATAAATGTAGCTGTTAGAGTGCATTCACTGTTGCAGTCATTACATTTGGGTTATCCCTGCCAGGGTAGCCCTAGCCCTCGGCCGGCCCGAACATCAGAGGCTTAGCATTTTTGCATCGGTTGCTGTTGCTTCAAGACTGTCATCAGGTCGACAGGAGTATAAAGTAAGGCAGCCGACACCATTACATCAGTTTTTCTTGCCCTGTCAGGAGCCTACAAGTGGGAGCCAGGTTCTGGTGGAAGAACCCCACCAGTAGAAAGTAAATACCAAAATGCCCCTTGTAAGGAGAGAGAAGAAAGAAGAGAGGGAGGGAAAAGTACAGTTGTGTACCTACCATAAATGTAGATGTTCAAGTGTATTCACTGTTGCAGTCATTACACTTGGGTTATCCTGCTGGCAGGCTACCCTCAGTCGGCCTGAATTCCAAAGTCCTGGTCTGGAGTTGGTTGCTGTCACCTCTTCCCTGACGTCAGTGCGCGAGGGGTATACAAGATGCAGCCAACACCATTTTCTTCAGTTTTTCTTGCCCCAGATGTCAGGTGCCCCCAAGAAGGTAGGCAAATACATATTGCTAATAAAAACATACAGTAAAACAAAAACAATACCTTCATCTACAAGCAAAAAAACCCACATAAGTTGTATAGGATAGAGAAGTATAGACAAGTCCCAGCAAAGAAAGGAGGATGGAGGGTGGGTAACCTGGACTGCAACAGTGAATACACACTAACATCTACATTTATGGTAGGTACACAACTGTACTATGTTCATAGTGTTTCACTGTTGCAGTCATTACACTTGGGTTGAATCCCAAAGCTGAGTTGGGGCTGCTGGGTCTAAATAGGATTAGGAGAGGCTATGAGGCCCTGCAGAACTGCAGTGGCAAGGCCTGCTCTGGATTTAGAGTAAAGAGGTAAGTGACAATGCTTGGTAAAAGTGTGCACTGAACTCCAAGTTGCAGCCTCCAAAATTTCCTTGGTTGGTACTCCTCTGAGAAAGGCTGCTGAAGTGGCTGCTGCTCTGGTAGAATGTGGCCTAATATTCTTAGACACGGACTTGCCATGTTGTGCATAGCAGAAACGAATACAATGTCCTATCCATTTTGAAATAGTCTGCTTTGAGATAGCCTTTCCTTGTGATCCTGCAGCATATCCTATAAACAGTTGCACAGTTTTTCTGAAAGCTTTTGTTTTGTCCAAGTAGAAGCATAGCTGCCTGTGTATGTCCAAAGAGTGCAGAAGTCTCTCCCCTTTATTCTGGGGATTTGGATAAAATGTTGGCAAATGAATGGTTTGGTTAAGAGCCACACTAGATACTACCCCTTGGCATAAATGTTGGGCTTGTCCTTAGCGAAACCCTGTCCGGATGAAAAATGATAAAAGGTTCCACTGCCATTAATGCCTGTAACTCTGAGACTTCTTGCTGAAGTTATTGCTAGGAGCAGAGCAGTTTTCCATGATAAGAATTTTGTGTCAGCTGTATTGGCTGGCTCAAAAGGAGGTAGTGTGAGCTTTTCTAAGACAAAGCTGAGGTCCCATGTAGGTATCGGTGCTCTCCTTGGGGGTCTTATGTTTTTTGCCCCTCTGAGGTACTGTCTTAGCAGTGGATAAGAGAAAATAGGAGGTTCCGTATTGTAATGAGCTGAAATGGCAGAGGCATGGATCTTAATTGATGAGAAGGATAGGCCTTTGTCCAGCATCTCAGTTAGGTATTGTAAAATCTGAGGAATATTTGGAACAAGTGGTTCAAGTCCTTGTGCCTGGTTCCAAGCACAGAATCTCTTCCATTTTTCTGCATAAGATTTCCTGGTGCTGGGCCTCCTGGCTTCCAAAATGACATCCATAACAGCTTTAGAGAGAGGTGTGTTCTGAGTGGCTATATTATCCGCCAAGCAGCCAGATTTAAGGTTCTGAGTCGGCTGTGCAGGATCTGATTGTTTTGTTGAGTCAGATGATGAGGAATTAGGGGTAAAGTCTAGGCTGGGCCTTGAGACAAGCTCTTTAGGATTGGGTACCAGTGCTGGCGTGGCCAGTCTGGGGCAATCAAGATAATTTTTGGCTTCTCGTCTGACTTTTAGGAGCACCTTGGGAAGGAGAGGCAGTGGTGGAAAGGCGTAAACTGTTAGGGTTTTCCAGCTGAAAGATAGAGCATCCACTTTCCATGCTTGTGAGTGATAAGTCCTTGTGCAGAATCTCTGTAGTTGGTAGTTGTGAGGGGAGGCAAAGAGATCTATGTCTGGGCATCCCCATTTCCTTGTTATCATGCTGAAGACCTGTGGATTTAGTTTCCACTCATGAGGGTCCATGAGGTTTCTGCTTAGTCTGCCAGCGTATTTTTCTTTCCTGGCAGGAATTGTGCCTGCAAATGTACTTGATAGGTCAGTGCTGTGTTCCACAAAGTCATGGCCTACCTGCAGAGGGGATAGGAATGTGTGCCCCCTTGCTTATGTACCACCTAACTGCAGTATTGTCCATCTTTACTAATAGTTGTCCTGGATGTAGTAGATCCTTGAAGGCTGTCAGGCCATTCTGTACAGCTAGCATCTCTTTTTGATTGATGTGAAGATGCATTTGGTCCATGGGCCAAGTGCCCTGAATACATTTTCCTGCCATGTGTGCCCCCCCAGGCATAATCCGATGCATCTGTTGTGTCTGCCTGGCTGTGGGTAAAGTGAAAGGCTGTCCCTTGTGGAGACAGGCCAGTGCCCACCAACGAAACTCCAGTTGCAGGCAGGGAATAAGAGCTATTATTGTTTCCAGGCTGTGGCAATGTTGAGTCCAAACACTTTTTCCGTACCATTGTAGCTTCCTCATATGCAGTCTTGCATATGGAATTAGGATGCAAGATGCCAAGAAGCCCAGAGCCTGCAGAATTTTTCTTGCAGGTAGCTGGGTCTTTGTTGCCATCATTTGAAAGTAATGAGTCAGTTGCCTTTGCTTGTCTGGCGTGAGATAAGCCATCTGGGCAGTTGTATTTAAGCTTGCACCCACGAATATTCTCTCGAGAGGGCACTAGTTTTGACTTCTTTTCGTTTACTGTGTACCCAAGGCAAATTAGTAATTCTTTTACAAACGCCAGATGCTTTAGTAGAATGTCCTTGCTCTCTGCTTGAATAAGGCAGTCGTCCAAGTAGGGATATATTTGAATTGCTTTTTGTCTGCAAAATGCAATTACTGGTGCCAGGCATTTTGTGAAAACCCTGGCCGCAGTAGATAAGCCAAAAGGCAGTGCAGAGAATTGGTAATGCATTGAGCCAGCTATGAATCTGAGGTATCTTCTGCAAGATTGTCTGATTGGGACATGCAGGTATGCCTCTTTGAGGTCCAAAGTAACTAGCCAAGCCTGCTTGACCAGCATGGGTAGAAGTTGCTGCAGTGTCAACATTTTGAATTTTGGAACATCCAGGAAAGTATTTAGAATTGACAGGTCCAGTATTGGTCTCCAGGCTTTGTTCTTTCTGGGTACCAAGAAAAAGTCTCGAGCAAAATCCTTGCCCCTGTTCTTGCTGTGGTACTTTTTGAATAGCTCTCATGTCCATGAGAGCAGAAATTTGTTTTTGTGCCTCTGCCCATTGGTTTTGTGGCAGGTCTGGCATACCTTTTGACCTTGGTAGGGTGTGAAAGTGGAACCTGTAACCCTGAGAAACAATATTCAGTATCCATTTGTCCTGGGTGATCATGTGCTGATTTTGTGAGAAAAGTGCTAGTTTTCCCCCTAAGGGTGCTGTCAAAAGGTAAGTGGCTTGACTTTTGTAGAAGGAAGTCATTGGGACCTGTTTCCTATAAGGTTGTGATTTATCTTCTCTGCCTTTGGGGGCTGAAGCACCCCATTGTTTAGGTCTGTATGAGCCTTGGGGCTGAGATCTGCCTCTTGGGCGTCTGTATCTGCCTCTTTGTGGCCTGTCCGACCCTGGAAAGGACCAATTTTTAGACAGCCAGTTCCTGCTAAATCTAGGTGGCTGAACCTGTAAGAAATTCTTTACTGTCTGCATTGATTTTGCTTTATCCTCCATTTACTTTAACACCTCTTCTGCCTTAACACCAAACAAAGTATCATGCTGTAATGGAGCATCCAATAATTTTGCTTTAACATGATCAGGTAAACTTTGTTCTTTTAACCAAGCAGGCCTTCGAATGACAGAGCCTAACTGCGGCTCTGCAAGAAGCCTCTAATGAATCAAAACCACATTGCAGAGTATGCTTTCCCACTTGTTCAGCTGCATGCAATAAATCCTGCATTTCCTTATTGTCAGGACATTCTGAGCTTGTAAGAATTTTCTGTTTTAGCAAAAACATTAGGTATTGTTGATATTTAAGCATGTGAAACAGGCAGTTTAAAGCCCTCATCGCTAAAGTAGCAGAAGTGTAAACTTTTTTCCCCCCATCGATCCAGTGCTCTGAAATCCCTATCAGAGGGAACTGGGTTTTTTGCAGTGGAAGCCTTGACCCCTTTGGGACCCTGAGAAACTGTTTCTGGGTCAGCAGCAGGGTTTTTATAAAGAAATTTCTGAGAGTCTGGGACCCTGTAGTACCTATCTGGTTTGACTGGTGCAGGGGGTAAAGAATCAGGAGACAAACTGGATTCAGAAAAAACAACAATATCTAGTACAGGGGGGATAGCAAGGGGCCTGTGCTGAGGCAGTAAAAGAAAGTCTCTCAGCCTTTTTTTGGATTCTGAATAATCCTGTCTCTCCCAATGGAAATGCTCCCTCATGGTGTGCAGGGTTTCCCCAAAAGAGCAATCCTCAGGAGAAGAGGCTGAAGGGATAGATTCTTCAGCTTCACAGTCCTCATAGGGAGGAAGAGAATATCCCTGTTCTGAAGAGGAATCAGAGGAAATAGAAACCTGGTCAGAGGAGTCATAGTCAGTGTCTTGCCTAGGCCTTCTATCAGGAGGGGGATGGGAACCCCTGATAAAAGTAATTAGGTCCTCGGCCATTTTAAGCATCTGTTTCTTTGGCATGGATGACTGTCCAGGAGAATGCTGTACTTGTTTCTTTGTCTTTAATGGTGTTTTTGACTTTGCCTTGACTGCTGTGGTGGACTTAATAGTAAGCTGTGAAGGTCTGAAAACACCTACAGGAGCCGATGCCTACTCAGCGGCTCCAGACCCATCTGAGGGAATAGTTTCCGCAGGCCCAATACCTTGAGTTTCCAGAGGCCTAGATGTCTCCATGTGGAGTCGGATGCGGCCTGTGGCTCTGAGGTAGCAGGTGCCAAGGGCTGCGAAAGCGCCTCACTGAGAACCGGCGACTGGCCTAGAAGAGGCTCCGTCGGTTTTGGACCTCGGACGCCTGCCCTTTCTTTGTCTTTGTGTTTTTTTATGAACTCCAGTCATCTGTTGTTCTGACGGCATTATGTAGTTAAATCTTCGGTCAAAGTAATGTAAAGCAAAATCAAACCGACGCTTAGTGCGTTGGTTGAATCTAGCACAAAACTGACAACTAGCAAAGTCGTGGTCAGGGCCTAGGCAAGGAATACAGTAAGAGTGAAAATCCTTATGAGGTATCTGCTTCCCACAAGAAATACAATTGTTAACTTTTACTGACATCGGTCTGGAGCAAGAAAAAGTTTCCCCAACGGGGTACTTGGCTTTATTGAAGACTTCGGTTCTGAAATTCAATTTCGAAAATCTCAGGAGTCGGCCGACCGGCACTTGCGAACTGCTTTTGCTTCGGGCACCGCGCGGGAAGAAAGACTGAAGAAAATGGCGTCTGCTGCATATTTTATACCCATGGCGCACTGACATTAGGGAAGAGGCGACAGCAACCGACGCCGGACCTAGACTTTGGAATTCTGGTCGACTGCGGGTAGCCTGCTAGCAGGATAAGCCAAGTGTAATGACTGCAACAGTGAAACACGATGAACATCACCGGGTTTGTCAACAAAAGGAGACTTCGGTGGCACAGAAGTCAGGATAGCTTTAGCAGCAGGAGACCGCTTCCTACCCTTCTTACCCTTGGGGGAAGGGTGAGACTGCCTACAAACAAAGGCTTGCTTACTGAGGTAATTTGTCTGAAGGAGAAACAAAAACATGTTTAAGTTCCTGCAAGGCCTTGCCCTTATCCTGAAGAGAAATAAATCAGCAGCGACTTCACCAAACAAGTGTTGGTTGTCCAGAGGAGCATCCATCAACTTAGCCTTAATATTATCCAGCAAAGGTTGAATAAGAAGCCAGGAATACTTCCTTATCACAGAACCAAAGGAAACAGCCCTAGAAGAAGCATCTTCTACATCATAACCACATTTAGTGGAATGGCAAGACACCTGAGACGAAGTCCCTAACAGGGGTAAGAGCAAAAATCTTCCCTTCAGAGTAATGAGATGAGAAATTACCTGATGAGCTTGGAAAGAAGATCCAACATGCCCCTGGACATATGGATCTGATAACTGAAAGCCCTAAAAGCCAAAGTAGCAGAGGTATAAACCTTACCTAGCCTTTCACTGTCTATCAGAAGGAAGTAACTTAGTAGAAAGCAGCAACTGAGATAGGTCATCAGATGCCACAGACGCCACAAAAGTGTCAGCCAAAGGACACCTATATAGAAATTTACAATCTTCAGCATTCTATATAACTTATCAGGCTTCTTGGGGGTAGGGAGCTGGAATTAGGAGCCTGAAATGCAGCAGAAGAAGGCATCCAACAAAGCAGCCAAAACAGGAACAGCAGCAGAATGTCTAGGAGAGTCCATTTGCAGGAGCTCGTAATCTCTCTCTTGCATCACAGAAACTAGGGCACAATCCCCATTAAAAAAAAACCTCCAATCTAGAGATTGCGTTCCCAAAAGAAATTTCCCCAAAATGAGCATCAGGACTAGTAGATTCTTCCTGGAACCCATAGTCTAAAGGAGAGGGAATCTGAGATGAATAAGCAAGGGATTCCTCATTTGAATCCACCTACTCTCCTAACAGGAATCCCATTCCATGGATCTTATAATGGGAGTAAAGGACCAAGGGGGATCTGGAACAGAGACTCCATGAGAAGGTTTCAAAGCCAAAGTATTAAACAACCTTGAGTGAAATTTTGCCATTCACTCTGCAGATCCATAGGAACTGGAGAAATATGCTTAGTCTTTTGGTTTTTCTTCAAGGGCTCATCTGTCTTACAAAACTTACAAGGCTCTGACCCTGGATGGCATTTAGTAACAGTAGTCTGAACTTCCTCCCTGATCCAAGTCTGAAGAACATCTCTAAGCCCCTTGTAAATAATCAGCCACAGTTCCCCCTGAACGCCCAAAGCAGACATCTGCAAGGCCTATAAGAAAGTGTTTAAGGACTGATTCGCGCCAGCTTCCAAAACAGTCACTTAAGAATAATCCAATGTCAGAGCCGGGTGATCCTCTGGGCTTTCACTTGCCTCAGGAAAGACATCCAGCGGACGCTGCACAGCAGAAGAATCAGGCCTAGACTTCTTGGCCTCCTCATTTACAAATGCTGTCCCTCAGAGCAGTAAGTTCCTTCCATCATGTCTTTAGCTAAAAGCTTAAGACGTTGGCTTGCCAAATACAAAGCCAAAGTAGAAACTTTGGAACAAAGACATGACAAACTGAACAGGACATATGGTTGTGGGAAACAGAGACAAAATAAGCATTGCTCATGATGGTCTCCCATACTGGCATTAGATGACATGAAATCCCACAAGCAATAATAAAGGAAAAATATCAAAAAAAAACTCCTCCAGGGCACTTATCTGAAATGGCTTGGTGAACCAGCAAGGAACAGGCATTCGGACTGGCAGCAAATAAGTTCTGAGGATGGTACGTCCAGACGTCACCTTTATGCCCTACGCTATATGCAAGGAATGTGTGTACACGCGCGTGTGCATGCGCAATGTATGGTGTACATTAAAGCAACTGTCTGGCATACAAAGCCGTCTCAGACTCCGCCTTAATGGAGTTGCTGCATATCCGTAAGTCAAACTCCACTCACGCAACCCGCACACAAGGCCTCAACCTGGTCTGTGACACTGAGAACTTGTTGGCAGGATAGATTTGTGCCCCAAAGACTCCCCCATCTGTGGAATAGACTCCCTTCTCCATGTCAAGCAGAGTACCTCACTAGCCTTCAAGAGGATCCTGGACGACTGGAAGGGAAACCGAAAATATACCCCTGGGATCCCACCTGTGTCCCTGCTGGATAGGGAAAACAGGGCAAGACTTTGTGGGAACATGGGTGAAATTCTCGGCTAGGCTTATAAGGGCCTCCGAGCCAATAACCTAATATCGTCCTATGAACCTACAGGCTTTGGTATACTGGTTGGAATACAGGCCACCCTTGGCAGAAAAAATCCCTATTGTAATGAATACTTCAGCAGTGAAATGGAAGGACATTATGTGCATTTAGTTGAAAGTTTTGACACATCCAGTAACTATTTCGAGATCACGCTCCAATAATAAATAAAAATGCACAGTAATGAAATAAACATGAAACACTGGAGCTTTTTACCTCTCTCTTGAAAAGAAGGAATGGGTAGTGCAAATTATCAGAGAGTTACTAGAGCACACAGAAATTTCTTCTGAAAATATAGCTAGGGAAGGAGATAAAATTACAGTGGAATTTAAAAACAGGGTAGAAATGGAAGAGAGATGTGGTAAAGTAGTGACAAGAATTATTTAGAGGGACTGAAAGGTTGAAGTATTGCATAATAGGGCGAATCGCAAAAAAATAGAGAAGCAGTTGTGGAATGCTCAACACAAATCAGGGATAACCTCGACAATATGCACAAATTTAAAAAAAGCCAACTATTTTTATTAACTATGGAACAAAAACTTTTAGCACAAAGACCTAGGCCAAAGAAAGCAGAAAGTGTTGTCGCTAAGCTTAGGGAGCCTATAACAAGGAAGATAAAAGATGCTGTAGAGGTTCTAGAAATATTCGAAAATTTTATGAAAGTCTGTATAAAGCAGAGAAATACTGCAATCAAGAAAATGCAAAATGGAAAGGTTTATGGAAGAAATAAATATGCCAAGGTTAGAAGTAGATGAAGCTCAATTACTAACAGGATAGAAGGAGATAAAATAAAAATGGTGATGTATAACCAATTTAATAGGAAAGTCCCCAAGAATGGTGATATTTCTGTGCAAGTCTGGAAGCCAGGATGGTAAAAACTGATGTAAATCTGGAAGGTTTTGATTAACAGTATTTTAATAGGGGGAGAAGCACCAACATCCTGGAAGAAAGCAGTGGTGGCTGTAATATCAAGAAGAGGATAACAACCAATCAGATTCCAGCTTCATACAGGCCCATTTCAATCCTACACCATGACTATAAAGTGTTTATATGTCTATAATAGCTAAAAGAATGGCAAAGACTATACCACAATTGATAGATACAGATGAATGCAATTTTGTGGAGGGGAAGCAAACATTTGACATTAACAGAACATTGATGATCCAGAGGAAAGCAAAATCCAAGAAAATACCATTCTTGTTGGTAGGTCTTGATGCTGAGACAGCATTTGACAGAGTAAACTGGGGAGTTTAGGAACAAGGCAATGGAAGCACATGCATTACCTGATAAAATAAGGTTGATTTGGAGGATATATGAGGGAGCCAGGGCTTAAATTAAAGTGGATGGGTTCCTCGCTGATCATTACTGTTTGAGCAGAGGAATCAGGCAGGGGTATCCACTTTCCCTTTTGTTATTTGCATTTTATTTAGAAACACTGGCAAAGAAAAGAAGGGACTGAAATTCCAGGATATAATTAATATGGCAGTCAAAAGCTGGCTCTATTTGCAGAGGATATTGTAATACCTGATAAAAGCAGAAAAGGGCATTCGTGTTACTGAGCATTTTGAGAGCATTTCAAATCTTTTTGATACACAAAATTAATGAAGCTAAAACAAAGGTAAAAGCTGTAAATTATGTATCCACAAACAAATTGGTTCAGCAATATCCATATTTATAAGGACATGATAAAATGAAGTACTTAGGAGTATGGATTAAATAGAATTCTGGTATGGCAGCTAAGGATATGTAGGAAGAGACAAAAAAAATTATATAAAAACTTAGAAATTGAAAGTTACGTTTTACGGATATGGATAGCAAGACACAAGCAGTTAAGTGTTACTTGTCCCTTTAGTTTTATACACAGATCAGCCATATTTTTATTAACCAGAGGAGAAGCTGTGGATAGAAATTAATAGAGAGCTGAAGGACTTTATATAGGAGGGGAAGGTGGCAAAAGTCAAGTAGGATAAGATGATTCTTCCAACTGAACAAGGGGGTCTGAGATTATCCGATTTGAAGGGGTATTTCAGTGCTACAGTTAAGGCTCCTATACAAAGCACAAGCAGAAACTTATAATTCAAAGTTGAAAGGGATGTCGACAAAATGGGGGAAGCTCAAGAAACAAGGCGAGACTGGGATTTTCGATGCAGATCCTTACAGAGAACAATAACCACACAGATTATTATACTCATGAAACAGCAGAAAGTATTCTAAGAACTAAGCCAACACGGGAATGAAGAAAGGCGATTCTGCTGATAGGGATGACTGCAATTAAGGATACAGACAACAGAGGCAAGAAGGGGCTGGTATTTACTAGAGAAAATGGCAAAAGAAACAAGGTACTGGGAGCAAAAAATTAGAGGGGGAAGGTAATAGAATGGGAGGAGGACAAGAATTTATGTGCACTGCAGGCTATAGATTACCTTCCGTATCAAGGACTGATATCACAGTTTAGGCAAAGAGAAAGAAATAGGGGGATCCTAAGCAAAGACCAGCACTGGTAGAATTTTTAGTAGAAACTATAACAGAAGCTGCTGTTAAAAAGGGAATAATTAATACAGCATATAAAATATTGCATGGTAAAAGAATCAGTAAGTTGAAGTACTGGGTATACAGAGACTGGATAAGAAATTCCCAAAGAAACAATGGAGGAGATAAACGTGTCTCTCCCAAATATGCAAAAGTCTAAAAGATTTATTATCTTTGCTTAGAAGTGTTTACATAAGTATTTTATACCTCAAGTACACTCCAAAGAATGTTTCCTCAGGTAGACAGTAAATGTTTGAGGTGTGATGAGGAAGAAAGAGGTAATTGTGAACACATTTTCTAGCAGTGACTGATTTGGCAAAAAAAAAAAAATCCCTGAAGACAACTATCAGAAATACTGGGTAAGCAAATTGGTATGACTAAGGAAATTATTTTTTGAACTATGACACCATCAGAATTGCCTAGACATAGTAAAGCCTTGCTGAGTCTATGGTGGCTGTCAAAAAAAGCAATTACTTGGAAATGGAAAGCAAAGTCAGTGAATACAGTAACAGAGGAAAAAAATGGAAATGCGATCTTTAGAAAAGGGCAGGAGCAAAATACATAGAAAAAAATGAAAATTGTGGGAACAATACATGCAGACGAGTAAAGAGGTTTAAAAGAAGGCAGAATTTGAATGAGCTATGTAATCCTTGACTGACAGTGACTGGCTAGATAAGGGATGTGTAATGTCTGCAACTAAAATTAAGTCAATATGCTTTTTCATTTATATAAATGTACAATTTCCTAGGTCATGGATGGAGAGCCTGCTCCTAAGAGTGGGAATTCTCTGAGAAACATATCTGACTTTCCAACATGCCCTATTTATGTTGCAAGCATAAGTCTTTTAGTCTAGTAGTTCTGATGCTGCTTGCTTTGTGGATGTGTAAAAGATTCATCAAAATAGGGTCCAGTGATGTCTTGTATGCCACGCAAAGCACCTCTCAGAAGTTTGTATGATAGAGAGTAAAGAGAAAGGGCTTTGAGGCAAACATAGGACAATGTTTACTCCCTGTACTCTTTTAAGGACTGAGGACATTCCAGTTGCTGCATGTGTCTAGTCAAGTACATGCAGAAGGGAGCATTATATTCTATCATACCACTGTACATGGCCCTCATCAGGCCCGCTATAAGTGGAAAGGAATGATGCTGACACAAGGAGGAAGATCAAGATTTCAGAGATTGGGATTTTGGATATAGACTCTCAAGGAGAACAACCAAAATCATACAGAGTATTATATTCATAAAATAGCAGGGAGTATTCTAAGAACCAAACCATCAAAAGAATGAAAAGAGATTTTGCCGACAGGGTTGACTGGTCAGGGATACAGATAATAGGCAAAAGGGGGCTGGAATTTATTGGAGAAAACTGGCAAAGGAACCAAGGTATTGGCAGCAAATAAGAATGGGAACAGTAACAGAATGGGAAGAGGCCAAGAATTTATTTGGACTCCAGGTTACAGACTGCCTTCCCCATCAAGGATTGATATCAGAGTATAGGCAAAGAGAAAGAAATAGGGGGCTCCTAAATGAAAGACCAGGCCTGATAGAGTTTTTAAAAGAATCTAGAACAGAAGCTGCCGTTAATAGAATTAGTATAGCATATAAAATATTGCATGATAATTCTAAGAATCAGAGGAGCTTAAAAAGGACAGGGAGGAGAGATTGGATATGCAATACACATACAATGGGGAGGGGGGTATATGCATATCTCCCAAATATGCAACAAAGTCTAGAAGACTTAGGATCTTTGCCTGGAAGTGTTTACACAGGTATTTTTATACCCCAAGTAGACTCCAAAGAAATTTTCCTCAGGTGGACGTCAGATGCTGGAAGTGTGGCAGGCAAGAAAGAGGTGGCTGGGAGCATTTTTTTGGAAATGTTATGAGTTGGCAGACTTTTGGAATTTCCTGTGGACTGCTCTGAGATGCTCAGTGAGCAGACTGGACTGAATGGGCAGAGGATTTTTTTTTTGAGCTGTGCTACAGAATCGGTATTGCCTAGACATAATAAAACCTTGCAGAGTTTAATTACAGTGGCTGCCAAAAAAAGCAATTACTAGAAAATGGAAATCAACGTCTAGACCAACTTTACTAGAAGTACTGAATATAGTGAGATAAAAACTGGAATTGGGATCTGTAGAAAAGGGAAGAAGCAAACTACATAGGAAAAAAGGGAATTGTGGGAACAATATATGCAACTACAGTTGTTTCAATGGTATCTGTGATGTAAACTGTTTACAACTGAAGTGATATCATTTTGTATGTTTTTCATTTATATAAATGTAAGACTGCCTTTATCATGTGTAAATTTAATAAAGACTTTTTTGGGGGGAGGGGTAAGTACAGTGGTACGATGACTTCTCTGGACCTAGAAGCTATGTCCTTGTTTAAAAGTTGAGCAATATAAAAGGATTTTCTTACTAATTTGAACACATGTTGGTCAAAGGCAAGGTTGCTATCTATACAAGTTCTGATATCCCCAATTAGTGAATCATCTCTTACAGGTGTTTTTTTGATGACACAGTTACCCAGGGTGGCAGACTTCCCAAAAGGGAATTTCACATTTCTTAGTACTGAGTTTTAAGCCATGGCTTTGGCAACCAGCACTTGCATTAGACTTTACTGAAGGGTGTTCTCATCTTGGGGGGATTCAATGACTGTCCCAGTAGGCAATCATCTGTGAATCTTGTTAGCAAGAGTACTTTGACATTGGCTTTGACATCTGAGACGCAGATGCCAAAGTGGAGTAGGCCTAACACAGAGCCCTGGGGGATTCAACTGTGCGCCTAAGTGACAATTTAACATGGGTGTTGAAGAAAGGACTACCAACAAACATTGACGGCAATAAGAAAAGCAGTTGCATGACATCATCCATTCCCACACACTTATAACTTCTAACATAAAAAGGAAGGATGAAGTGGAGTATACCCCCCTTTTATTTTTTTAATACACCAATCTGTATGGTCAAAACCCAGAGAGAGTGTTCTGCAAGGCTTGAAGAGTTATGAGGCTGCTCTTACTTCTAATACGCTGATGTGAAGGTGAAATTCAAACAACGTCCACACACACACTGAACTGTGGAGCCTCTCTAATGCCACATCACCTTAGGGCTGACATGTCTGTAATGAGTACTGCACAGAACTGTCAGGGTGGTGAATAGTCTATCACAGGAAACACTACTGGTACTGGTGACCATGCACCATGAAAAATAGTGCATGCACGCCACAGACAGATTTGGG
Source organism: Protopterus annectens (assembly GCF_019279795.1). Classification (NCBI taxonomy): domain Eukaryota; kingdom Metazoa; phylum Chordata; order Ceratodontiformes; family Protopteridae; genus Protopterus; species Protopterus annectens. The sequence goes on from NC_056741.1 coordinate 403,529,423, forward strand.
GTATTACACAGAATCCACCATTCCAGTGTCAAGAGTGGAGAACTCGAAGAACTTGATAGGAGGAATCATGGATACAGCTTACTGCCATGCAACTCAGACCCCCTTGTACACCAGCCCAGTGTCAAATGGATGAGGAAGGACGGAATATATTTTTGCTCAATTGGCCTGAGCGCTGTCTCTTATGTAGCCAGGCATTCAGACTTCAATCTATAAATGTTAGTGACTGAGCAGACTGCAGATGCAATTGTGCTGGATTCATTGATATTTACAAAGACAAAAGCAATTTAATAAAGGGACTCCTTCACTGACACAAAAGTGGTGGATGACATAACTAGAAGAAAGCTGTCAAAATATGTCAAACCCAGAGCTGTTGGACATGCTACACCTAAAGAAATCCCAAGCCCTCCAAGCTACACGCTTCTAGGGACCTAAACCTTGTCACCACAATTAACAGGACACGCTGGAGGGGTAGATTCCTATCCCAGAGACTTCCTATACTCTGGAACAAGCTACCCATCTATGTCAAGCAAAGTTCTTCATTAGCACTCTTCAAGAAATATCTTGATGAGTGGATGGGAAACAGGAAATACACCCCAGGGTCACTTCTGTCTCTCTGCTGGATAGTGGCACAGGAAAACAACTTTCTTGGGTGGCGTAAGCTATGGAACCTTGCTGGCTAGGCTTATGTAGGCCCTTGGGCCGATAGCCTACTACCTACCTAGGAACCTATATAAGAATATTTTATAGCATCCCAACTACAGACATGAATATACTGAACATCCTGTAGGCTGAGGAGAAGCTGAATACTAAATGAAGAACTGAAAAATGACCGTTTCCAAGTCTGGATCCCAGAAACTTCCTGAGCTCTTAGTGACACTAATCTGGAAGTGAGGGTCCTTGAATTCAGACAATTCATCAAATCTCCTGCTAACAATGAAGGAATGAGTGTACACATCCTGCAAAAGTTTTTTTGGGGGACAAATGTGTTTTAAAGCTGAAGTCCACAAATGGCCTAAGGTTGTTAGCCTTTTTTGTTATTAAAGAACTTGCGAGTAATATTGTACCCTCCTTTCTGGTGTGGTAAGACACTCTGATTGCTTTTCATTTAATAAGTGTAGGACCTCTGCTTAGGCCACTTGCTTTTAATAAGGGAGGAACACACCTAGCTATGGCAGGGATGATGACAAAGGGGTAGTAGGAATATGGATTCCTTAACACATGGATACTACTATACTCATCCACATGTTTATGGCAACAAGCTGACTGTCATCCAGGCAGACGGGTGTAAGGGCAAATGACCTCTTCCTTCCAAGAGAAAGCAGTAGGGCAAACTCTCAGGGCTGATGACAGTCACTCATAGGCAGACCTTGACAGCTGGGAACCCCTCATGCTAACATCTTTGAGAACTGCCTTGGTTGTTAGCATTCTTTACAGACTATTTACACTGCTACTTCCCAATCGTATGTGCTCTCCTCTGCATTTTAGAGGAGAGACAGGGGGTCTTGCGCTCCTTCTCCAAAGCCTCCAAGTCTTTACTTCAATTTCAAATAAAAACAAACCCCAGAATGGGACATTTATAATGGCCATCTTTGCGTCCTTGACAAAATTAACTAAAGCCATGCCACACGTGTTGGCTAACTATGTTAAATCCCAAAACTCGACCAGAAACACGAGTGGATAGTGTTGCCCCATCACTGCAAGAGGTTCCCTGGTTTGATTCTCAGCTGGGATGTCTTCTGTGCAGAGTATGTCCTCCCAGTGTTAGTGTGGGTTTCCTCTGGGTGCTCTGGTTTTCTCCCACATTCCAGAGACATGCAGTAGATGGACTGGACAGTCAAAATTTGCCATAGGTGAGTGTGCGGTGTGGAAGAACTACCTCAGCAGGGCTAGGACCCAGTGGTGTAAACCTTGGCTCTAGATGACTGTCACTGCTGAAGTGACACCAAAATCTCACATGCAAAAATGGGAAAAGGGGGTTGTGGATGGACGGATGTGTCAAAGTTAGCCAAAGCGTACTGCACTGACAAATGGAATTTTAGCTTCTCCTTTACTGATTCTTCAGGCATCAGGTCTGTTTTTGAAGCATTTAACTGGATGCTTTTTGTGATAAATCCATTACACCATCTTAATTAGGGACCCTTCTCAGAAAAAAGGCACACAAAAGCATCTCAAAGAAGTCATTTGCCCTGGACTCCTTACATGGAGGGTGAACCAGAGAGCTCAGAGCTGCAGCCATTGTGAGAGCTGCACTTTTGGAACTGGGGCTACTGTATCAGATGTTGCCCAGGCAAGGTATCTAGCACCTGTTATTGGCCAATGAGAAGACTGGGTGAAGAATGAAGGCTCAGATGACCCCCCCCCCCCATGCATCATTTCCAGGACATCAAGATCTTAGACCATCAAGATGCCATAAAGGGCCAGCACTGCCTTACTCTTCATATAAATCATCCATAATGGACTTTGTGGTGGAGTCTATTGGACTCCATCTGCAGATTGCATCTCTATCGCCTCAGGGGAAGATAGAGCAGATGAAAACTTTATTTTGAAAGCCAACACTGCTTAAGGGAGCTTTACAGATCCTCATACAGAATTGGAGGATTTAAAGTGAACTGAGCAAGAAAAAAAGTACAGTTGTGTACACTTACCATAAATGTAGATGTTAGAGTGTATTCACCATTGCAGTCATTACATTTGTGTTATCCTGCTGGCAGGTTGCCCTCAGTCGGCCAGAATTCCAAAGTCTTGGGTCCTGCGTCGGTTGCTGTCGCCCCTTCCCTGATATCAGGTCGTCAGGGGTATAAAAGATGCAGCCGATGCCATTTTATTCAGTTTTTCTTGCCCCAGATGTCAGGTGCCCCCAAAGAGTAAGCAAAAATTATGTAAATAAAACATACATGCACCAAAATAAGCTTTACCTTCATCTATAAGCAAATACACCACCTAGGTTGTATAGTTTAGAGAGGTAAAGAAAAGTGCCAGCAAAAATAAGGGGGATGGCAGGTGGGCAACCTGGACTGTAACAGTGAATACACTCAAAACATCTACATTTATGGTAAGTGTACACAACTGTACTACGTTCTTAGTGTTTCACTGTTGCAGTCATTACATTTGGGTTGAGTCCCAAAGCTATGGTTGGGGGGCTGGAGCTGGACAGCATTAGGAGCGGCTATGAGGCCCTGCAGAACTGCAGTGGCAAAGCCTGCCCTGGATTTAGAGTAAAGAGGTAGATTGTAATGTTTCGTAAAGGTATGCACTGAACTCCAAGTAGCAGCCTCTAGTATGTTTTTGATTGGTACTCCCCTGAGAAAGGCTGCAGAAGTGGCTGCAGCTCTGGTTGAATGTGGCCTAATGCCCTTAGGCACTGGTTTGCCATGCTGTGAGTAGCAGAAACAAATGCAGTGACCTATCCACTTTGAATTAGTCTGCTTAGAGATAGCCATTCCTTGCGATGCTGTGGCATATGCCACTAGTAATTGCTCTTTTTCTGAAAACTTTAGTTTTGTCCAAGTAGAATCTAAGTTGTCTGCGTACGTCCAAAGAATGCAGAATTTTCTCCCGCTTGTTCTGTGGATTTGGATAAAAAGTTGGCAAATGAATTGTTTGGTTAAGGGCTACACTGAATACCACCTTAGGCATAAATGTAGGGTTTGTTCTCAGAGAAACCCTGTCTGGATAGAAAATGATAAAAGGTTCCACAGCCATGAGAGCCTGTAGCTCTGAAACTCATCTTGCAGAAGTTATTGCTACGAGCGGAGCTGTTTTCCAAGTTAAGAACTTTATGTCCGCAGTAGCAGCTGGCTCAAATGGAAGTAAGGTGAGTTTTTCCAAGACATAATTGAGGTCCCATGCAGGTATTGGCGTTCTCCTTGGCGGCCTTAAGGTTTTTAGCTCCTCTGAGGTACTGCCTTAAAGGATGAGAAAAGAGTGGTGGCTCTGTATTGTAATGAGCCGAAATGGCAGAGGCATGGATTTTAATTGATGAAAAAGATAGGCCTTTGTCCAGCATCTCAGTTAAGTATTGCAAAATCTGAGGAATGTTTGGGACAGCTGTATCAGTTCCTTGATTTTGGTTCCAAGCGCAAAATCTCTTCCATTTACCAGCATAGGATTTTCTAGTACTAGGCCTTCTGGCTTCTAAAATGACATCCATCACAGCTTTACTGAGAGGTGTGTTTTTTTTGTATGGCTACATTATCCGCCATGCTGCCAGGTTTAGGGTCCTGAGTTGGCTGTGCAGAATCTGATTGTTTTGCTGGGGCAGTAGATGAGGTATTTGAGGTAAGGTCCAGGCTGGGCATTGGGACAAGTTCCTTAAGATCGGATACCAGTACTGGCATGGCCAGTCTGGGGCAATCAGAATTCATTTTTGGTTTCTCCTGCCTGACCTTTAGTAGTGCCTTGGGGAGGAGAGACAGTGGTGGAAAGGAATAAACAGATAGGTTTGTCCAGTTGAAAGATAAGGCGCCCACTTTCCAAGCTTGTCTGTGGTAAGTCCTTGTGCAGAATCTTTTTAGCCGATTGTTTTGAGGGGAGGCAAATAGATGTCCGGGCGTCCCCATTTCTTTCTTATCATGCTGAAGACTTGCGGATCCAGGTGCCACTCATGGGGATCCATGAGGTTTCTGCTTAGTTCGTCTGCCACAGTATTTTCCTTTCCTGGCAGGAATTGTGCCTTGCAGATGAACTTGGTAAGTCAATGCTGTGTCCCATACAGTCATGGCTAGCCTGCACAGGGGATAAGAATGAGTGCCCCCCCTGCTTGTTTATGTACCACATGACCGTGGTGTTGTCTTATCAGTAGTTGTCCCAGATGAAGTAGGTCCTTGAAGGCTGTCAGAGCATTTTGAACAGCTAGCATCTCTTTTTGATGGATATGTAGATGCTTTTAATTTGTGGACCAAGTGCCCTGAATGCCTCTTCCTGCCATGTGTGCCCCCCAGGCATAATCTGATGCATCCGTCGTTAGGCAATGCCTGGCTGGGGGCAGTGAGAACAGCTGTCCCTTGTTTTGGTGACAAGCCTTTGCCCACCATCGAAATTCCTGTTGCAGGCAGGGTATGAGTAATCATTGTTTCCAGACTGTGGCAATAATGTGTCCAGACACTTTTTAGGTACCACTGAATTTTCCTCATATGCAGTCTTGCATATGGAATTAGTAAGATGCAGGATGCCATGAAGCCCAAAGGCTGCAGAATGTTTCTTGCAGATAACTTGGGCCTTTGCTGCTATTTCCTTGAAATAAGTAGTCAGTTGCCTTTGTCTGGGCAGTTGTATTTAAGCTTGCACCCAAGAATATTATCTCTCGAGAGGGTACTAGTTTTGATTTCTTTTTGTTGACTGTGTACCCTAGGCATGTTAAGAGTCTTATCACAAACGTAAGATGCTGTAGTAGAATGTCCTTGCTCTCTGCTTGTATAAGGCAGTCGTCCAAGTAAGAGTATATCTGTATTCCTCTTTGTCTGCAATTACTGGAGCCAGTCACTTTATGAAGACCCTGAGAGCAGTAGATAAGCCAAAGGGCAGTGCAGAGAATTGGTAATGCTTTGAGCCAGCCTTGAATCTGAGGTATCTTCTGCATGATTGTCTGACTGGTACATGCAGATATGCCTCTTTTAGGTCTAAAGTCACGAGCAAAGCCTTTCTGCCCAGCATGGGCAGAAGCTGCTGTAAGGTCAACATCTTGATTTTTGGTATATTTAAGAAAGTGTTTAGAATAGATAGGTCCAGTATTGGTCTCCATGCTTTGTCCTTTCTGGGTACCAAGAACAGTCGAGTAAATTCCTTGTCCCTGCTCTAGCCGTGGCACTTGAACAGCCCTCATGTCCATGAGAGCTGTGATTTGTTTTTGAGCCTCTGCCCACTGATTTTTTTGGCAGGTCTGGCCAATCGTTTGCCCTTGGCAGGGTATGGAAATGAAACTTGTAGCCCTGTGACACTGTCTAGAACCCATTTGTCCTGGGTTATAATTTGCCAATTTTGAGAAAAAAGTGCTAGCTTTCCCCCTAAGGGTGCTGCCAGAAGATAAGTGCTTGGTGCAGGCAGGGGGAAGTCATTGGGACTGTTTCCTGTATGGTTGTGATCTGTCTTCTCCACCTTTAGAGGTAGAGGCACTCCACTGCTTAGACCTGTATGAACCTTGTAGCTGTGATCTGCCTCTAGGGCATCTGGATCTGCCCATTTGAGGTCTGTCTGAGACTGGAAAGGACCAATTTTTTGTAGGCCAGTTTCTGCTAAATCTGGGAGGCTGTACCTGTAACAAATCCTTAACCGTTTGTATAGATTTAGCTTTGTCCTCCATTTTCTTCAACACCTCTTCTGCTTTAACACCAAACAAGGTATCATGTTGTAAAGGAGCATCTTATAATTTTGCTTTAACATGGTCAGGCAGATTTTGTTCCTTTAACCAAGCATGCCTCCTAATGACAGAACCCGTAACAGCAGCCCTGCAGGAGGCCTCCAAAGAATCAAATCCACATTGCAAAGTATGCTTTCCCACTTGTTCAGCTGCATGCAATAAATCCTGCATTTCTTTGTTTTCTGCACATTCTGAATTTGCCAACATTTTCCGTTTAAGCAGTGACATAAGATATTGCTGATACTTAAGCATATGAAACTGACAATTTAAAGCTCCTGCAGCCAAGGTAGTGGAAGTATAAATTTTTTTTCCCCATCTGTCCAGGGCCCTTGAATGCCTATCAGAGGAGATGGGGTTTTTTGTTGTGGAAGCCTTGACCCCCTTGGGACTCTGAGAAATAGTTTCTGGGTCAGCAGTAGGGTTTTTGTAAAGAATTTTTTGTGAATCAGGCACCCTGTAGTATCTGTCTGGATTAACAGGAGCTGGTGGTAAAGAGTCAGGAGACAGACCGGACTCTGAAAAAACATCATCTACAATATCTAGAACAGGAGGAACAGCAAAGGGCCTGTGCTGAGGTAACAAAAGGAAGTCTCTGAGCCTTTTCTTGGATTCTGAGAAATCCTGGCTCTCCCAGTGGAAATACTCCCTCATGGTATGCAGGCTCTCCCCAAAAGAATAATCCTCAGGAGGAGAGGCTGAAGGCATAGATTCTTCAGCATCAGAATCCTCATAGGGAGGAAGGGAATATTCCGGATCAGAAGAGGAATCAGAGGAAATGGAAACCTGATCAGAAGATGCATATTCTATCTCTTGCCTAGGCCTCTTATCAGGAGAGGGATGGGAACCCCTGATCAAAGTAATTAGGTCTTCGGCCACTTTAAGCATCTGTTTTTTAGGCATGGAGGCCTGTCCAGGAGAATGCTGTACTTGTTTCTTTGTCTTTAGAGGTGCTTTTGTCCTTGCCTTTGTTATTGAATATGGTTTTACATACAACTGTGTAGGTCTGAAAACACCCTCAGAAGCCGATGCCTGCTCAGCAGCTCTGGAACCATCTGAGGGAATAGTTTCCGAGTGTCTGATACCTTGAGCTTCCAACGGCCTAGTCGGCTCCACGTGGGAGTCGGAAGCTGCCTGTGGCTCTGAGGTAGCGGGCATCAGCGGCTGCAAAAGCACCTCACTGAGAACTGGTGACAGGCCTAACAGAAGACTCGTCATCAGATTTGGACCTCAGATGCCTGTCCTTTTCTTTTTCTTTGCGCTTTTTATAAACTCCGGTCATCAGCTGTTCCGACGGCATTATATAATTGAATCTTCTGCCAAAATAATGTAATGCAAAATTGTACCGACGCTTAATAGTGCGTTGGTTAAATGTAGCACAAAACCGACAATTAGCAACGTCGTGGTCTGGGCCTAGGCAAGGAATACAGTAAGAATGAAAATCCTTATGAGGTATTTGCTTCCCACAAGAAATACCATTAACTTTTTCTGACATCGGTCTGGAGCAAGAAAAAAGTTTCCCCAACAGGGTACTTAGCTTTAATGAAGACTTCGGTTCTGAAATTCAAATTTGAAAATCTCAGGAGTCGGCTGACTGGCACTTGCGAACTGCTTTTGCTCCTGGCACCGCGCGGCAAGAAAGACTGAATAAAATGGTGTCGGCTGCATCTTTTATACCCCTGGCGCACTGCAGTGGCGGCTGGTGACTTCAAATCAAAGGGGGGCTGCAGGAGACAGCTGAATGGGTGGGGTCAAGGGGAAGGGGTGTGGCCAACTAGAAAAGGGAGGAGCTATGCTCAAAACCACAAAAACTAACTTTAATTAAATACGCTGTCCTGGGTGCCAAACCATCATTATGAGAGTCCAATCAAGACAAAAATAAGTGTAGAAGAATAAAAATATTTCAATGCATTGGCTGCATGACAGCTTACTTAATATCTAGATGGAAACAAAAGGTTGTGAGGCATGAAAAAATAAATTACTTTTTAAATACATTACTGGAATGCCAGTCAAAATCAAGTATAAGAAAAACAAGAAGCACTCAACTCAAACCACTTCTCCTTGCACTGCAGTTCTAATTATAATTTATATTCAGCTTTATTAAAGTACCAAGTAACATGCTGAAAGTAGAAATCTCTGTGATGCCCCCCACTTGTAAAAATGTTTCTTATCCAAAAAGACCTGCTGCCCGACAACTATCTACTTGTTTCATAGGGAAAACATGATCAAAGTAAAAAATGAAAAGCAAACAAGAAACAAGCTCAAGATACATTGCTTAAAGGATTACTGTACAGGTTATGGACCACAAATGATTGGCATTCTGTTTAGTTTACAGGTAAAGTCTGTAGAGATGACTGGAAGTCTCCAACAAGTGTAATGAGCTTTTTAAAATAATGGAATCCTGTCCTTTAATACCCAAGGCTTATACATTATCTAGTCAAGTATTCTCTGCATGGCAACAACAGAAAGGCTTTCAATGTTGGCAATTCTTTAACAGTATGCTTATTAAAGCTTACTTGCATGTTACGATCTCAGACAAGCTTACCTTATGGTCATTAAAGCATTGCTACTTAAACACAGAGCAACAGGCACTTTTCTGAGTAATAAGCATAAATCTGAGTAATAAGCATAAATCAGCAGTACAAAAATATTACAGAAACCAGACCGTTCTGCAAAATCAAGGACAGATGAAAAGCCACTGTAGTACTTGTGTCTACCTTGGATGGTGGGACACACTGCACATTTACACTGCATAACTACTCCTTGCCTTGCTTGGACACATCCAGAGTGACTACATGGGGGAGTGGGGTGCAACAAATATGTCACAATTTGAAATGTCTCTGGCTGACTGTGATGGCCCGGACACATTTGTCATACCTCTCAACTTCAGAGCAAGAAATCTGGACAAAGCCATACACAGAAGTGGGACAAAGGCCCAAAAATAAGGACCATTTTTAAATATTGCTCTAATAAACATAGAAAGATAATAGAATAGGTCTTGCATTAGTATGAATTTTCTGAAGGGTATAAAATCTGAAACTCAAATGTCTGTCATTATTTTCTAACTTCAGTCTTTAATGATTTGTCACCAATTTGCCAAAAAACACAATTTTATGAAAAATGGACCAAAAATGTGATGCAAAAATATAAAATAGCCACACGATACAGCTGGGAACCTGTCAAAGAAGGGACACTTTACTATTAGTACTGCTAACTTGAGCAGCTGACAAAATAAAAGAATTTAAATGCATTTCAAGTAATCTATAACTGATTATTACAGTTATTTCTTAATTTTAAACCCTCCATGTTCTCTTCCAAAATTGCTATTTTGCGGAGGGATTATTAGGGGGAAGAGCAACATTTTGAGCCAAAATCGGGGACAGTTGAGAGGTTGGCTATGCCTAATTCTATAAAGCAATTTATTTGCATGTACCTCTCAACCTGTTAATGCAGTAAATCTGAACAAGGCCAAATATATTGGGGGAACATATAAACAGTACTAAAAATTGCTCTTGTATAAAGTGAGACAGTTGATAGAATAACAGTTCTTACTTTAGCATGCATTTTTCTGAAGGTTATGAAGTCTGAAACTCAGTGTATCATTATTTAGTGACTTAATTTCTAAATGATTTGCCAGAAAACTACACATTTTATGAACAAACCAAAAATAAGAAGCAAAAATCTATTCATTCTTTGAAAATTTGGACAGTTGGGAGGTATAGTTCAGCTGGGCCTGTCTGAGTTTGCTGCCCTTCCCCCTGACAAAATCATGGTTGAATGGAGCCTCTGCAGCCATTCCAATGACCCATTACTTGGCTATTTCACTCCATTTACCACAAACACTAATGTGCATACTTGCTTTACTTCTATGATGAGTTGCACTTCATTTGAAAGTTTTATTTTGTATTTTACAGCACAAACACTAAGTCATCTGCTAAACAAAGCAATGCAGTCTCACAATGAAAACTTAGCATTAAAACTTCTCTGCCCTTGAAACTCACATTCATTGAAAAGTACAGTTTTGTACCTACCATAAATGTAGATGTTTGAGTGCTAATACAGCTGCAGTCATAACAGATGGGGTTCTCCTGCAGTCAGGCAGGTCCTTGGTCGGCCGAATTCCAAAGTCTAGGTCCGGCGTCGGTTGTCGTCGCTTCTTCCCTGACGTCAGTGGGACAGGGGTATAAAAGAACCAGCCAAAGCCATTTTCTTCAGTTTTCCTTGCCCCAGATGTCAGGTGCCCCCAGAAGGAAGGCAATACATACATTTATGTAATAATGCAGTGCAATATAATCAAAAAACAGTAGTTGCAAGCAAATATACCATAAATGAATACCCCAATCAAGTTGTATGAGGAGGTGTTAGCCAATAGGCCTGTCCCAAGAGGGGAAGGAGGGAGGGAAACCTGGACTGCAGCTGTATTAGCACTCGAACATCTACATTTATGGTAGGTACAAAACTGTACTATGTTCATCGTGCATACAGCTGCAGTCATAACAGATGGGTTGAATCCCAAAGCTAAAAAGGGGTGGTAGGCACTAGGTGGAACTAGGAGGAGCCAGGATGCCCTGCAAGACTGCAGTGGCAAAGCCTGCTCTAGTTTTGGAGTATAATGGTAGGTGGTAGTGCTTGGAGAAGGTATGCACAGAACTCCAAGTGGCTGCTTCCAAAATATCTTTGGTAGGAACTCCTCTGAGGAAAGCTGCAGAGGTAGCTGTGGCCCTTGTGGAGTGAGATCTGATGCCTGCAGGTACAGTTTTACCATGAAAAGAGTAACAAAAGCGTATGCAGTGGGCTATCCATTTTGAGATTGTCTGTTTGGAAATTGGCTTCCCTTGAGCTCCTATAGCATAGGACACAAAGAGTTGTTCTGATTTTCTGAAAGGCTTTGTTCTGTCCAAATAATAACGTAGCTGTCTGTGGATGTCCAAGGAATGTAGTAGTCTCTCCCCTTTGTTTTGAGGATTAGGGTAAAAGGTAGGTAAGTGAATAGCCTGATTCAAAGCTACCCTGGATACCACCTTTGGCATAAAGGACGGATTGGTTCGTAAGGAAACTCTGTCCTGATGGAAAATGATGAAAGGCTGCACAGACATAAGGGCTTGTAGTTCCGAAACCCTGCGAGCTGAGGTGATAACCAGAAGGAAGGCTGTTTTCCAGGACAAATATTGCAACTCTGTTGAGGCAGCTGGCTCAAAAGGAGGTAAGGTCAGCTTTTCTAAAATGAAATTGAGGTCCCAAGCAGGTATTGGTTGTTTCCTTGGGGGTTTTATATTCTTAGCCCCTCTGAGGAACTGTCTTAAGAGGGGATGAGAGAATAAAGGAGGATCAGTGTTGTATTCTGCAGAAATGGCTGAGGCATGGATTTTGATGGAGGAGAATGAAAGTCCACTGCTTAGCAGCTCAGCTAGATGCTGTAATATTTGAGGTAAATTCAGTATTCCATGATTCTGGCCCTTTTTCTCATTCCAGGCACAAAATCGCTTCCATTTTGCGGAGTAAGCTTTCCTAGTAGAAGGCCTTCTGGACTCCAAAATGACATCCTACACCTCCTTGGAGAGTAGGGTCTGTTGTGAAGTTAAGGAATCTTCCATGCGGCCAGATTGAGTGTTTTCAGCTGACTGTGAAGAGTTTTGAAGCTGTGCTGAGTCAGAAGAGGAGGCATTAGAGGTAGGGTCCATGGTGGGGAATGCGTCAGGCTCCTCAGGAGTGGGTACCAGTGCTGTCTTGGCCAGTCTGGAGTAATGAGAATCATCTTTGGTATGTCTGCTTTGGTTTTTAATAGAACTTTGGGCAGCAGAGGAAGAGGTGGAAAGGCATAAACTGTCATTGTTGCCCAACTGAAAGAGAGAGCGTCCACTCTCCAGGCCTGTAGATGAAAAGTCCTTGAGTAGAATTTTGTCAATTGGTGATTTTTGTGGGAGGCAAAGAGATCTATGTCTGGCCTTCCCCATGCTTGAATTATTTCTGTAAAAACTTGAGGGTGCAACTTCCATTTGTGTGGGTCTGTCATATTTCTGCTTAGGTTGTCTGCCAGCGTGTTTTCCTTGCCTGGCAAGTACTGTGCTTGAATTCGATTTGTAATTCCAGAGCCATGTTCCAAAGTGACATGGCCAGCCTGCATAGGGGGTATGAATAGGTTCCTCCCTGTTTGTTTATGTACCACATTACTGTGGTGTTGCCTGTCCTTATCAGTAGTTGGCCTGGATGCAGAAGTTTCCTAATATGCAGCTTTGCACATGGGATTAGTAGGATGCAAGATGCCATGAATCCCAGAGCCTGCAGGATTTTCCTTGCAGTCAGCCTGGTGAAATTTGCTAGTTTTCTGAAGTATTGAGTTAGTTGCCCATTTCTCTGGCATGAGGTAAGCCATCTGGGTGTTTGTCTCCAAGTTGGCACCCAGGAAAATAATTTTTTGTGAGGGTATTAGCCTTGATTTCTTTTTGTTGACTGTGTACCCCAGAGAATTCAACAACATTATTACAAAAGCCAGATGTTTCAGAAGTATGTGCTTACTGTCCGCTTGGATCAGGCAGTCGTCCAAATATGGGTATATTTGTATCCCTTGAAGTCTGCAGTAGGCAATTACTGATGCCAGGAATTTCGTGAATACTCTGGGCGCAGTAGATAAGCCAAAGGGCAATGCAGAGAATTGATAATGGGTTGAACCTGCAAGAAATCTGAGGTATCTTCTGCAATTTTGTCTGATTGGGACATGCAGGTATGCCTCCTTGAGGTCCAATGTTACCTGCCAAGACTCCTTGCCCAGCATGGGAAGAAGCTGCTGTAATGTGAGCATCTTGAATTTTGGCACGAGTAAAAATGTGTTTAGGATGGATAGGTCCAAAATAGGTCTCCAATCTTTTCCCTTCCTTGGTACCAGGAATAGTCTGGAATAAAAACCTTGACCTTGTTCTTGAGTAGGTACCTCTTGAATAGCTTTCATGTCCATGAGATCTGAAATTTGTCTTTGTGCCTCTGCCCTTTGATTGTGTGGCAGGTTTGGCATGCCTCTCTTTTGTGGAAGGGTGTGAAAATGGAATCTGTAGCCTCTGTTTATAATGTCCAGGATGCATTTGTCTTTTGTGACAATATGCCAATTTTTCGAAAATAATGCCAGTCTTCCGCCTAAGGGTGCTGCCATTTGAGCCTTGCTTGGCATGCAAAGAGGAAAGTCATTGGGTTTGCTTTCTGAATGGCTGTGAACTATCCTCACCACCTCTTTGTGTAGGAGCTTGCCATTGTCTGCCTCTAAATGATCCTTGAGCTTGGCCCCTGCCCCTCAGGCGCCTGCATCTACCTCTTTGGGGTCTGTCCGTGGCTGGAAAGGACCAATTTTTGGAAGGCCAATTTCTACTGAAACGTGGAGGTTGTACATGTAGAAAATCTTTCACTGTTTGCATTGATTTAGCCTTTTCCTCCATTTTCTTTAATACTTCCTCAGCTTTAACACCAAATAACACATCTTTTTGTAGAGGGGCATCTAGTAATTTAGCTTGACATGATCTGGTAAGGTTTGCTCCTTGAGCCAGGCATGTCTACGTATGACTGATCCTGTAACAGCACCTCTACATGAAGCCTCTAGAGCATCAAAACCACATTGCAAGGTATGTTTACCCACTTGTTCTGCACTATGCATCAAATCCTGCAACTTCAAGTCTGGTTGTTCAGGTTGTGACATTTTGCTTCTCAACTGTGATAACAGAAACTGTTGGTACTTTAACATATGGAACTGGCAGTTTAATGCCCTCATGGTTAAGGTGGCCGAGGTGTATACCCTTTTTTCCCCACCTTTCTAAAGCTCTGGAATCTCTCTCTGAAGATAATGGATTTTTAGCAGTGGAGGCCTTAATTCCCTTGGGGCCCTGTGAGATAGTTTCTGGGTCAGCCGCATAGCTTTTGTATAAAAATTGGTGTGAGTCAGGAACCCGGTAGTACCTGTCAGGCTTGACTGGGGCTGGAGGTAGAGAGTCTGGGTTAAGGCAGGCCTCCGAATACACATCATCTAGTATGTCTAAGACAGGAGGTATAGCCAGAGGCCTGTGCTGAGGTAGCAAGAGAAAATCCCTAAGCCTTTTCTTGGAGTCTGAGTACTCTTGGCCTTCCCAGTGGAAGTGTTCCCTCAAGGTATGCAAGGTTTCCCCAAAAGAGTAATCCTCAGGGGGGGAGACAGAGGGAATGGACTCCTCTGCATCAGAATCTTCAAAAGGGGAGTAAGAATGTTCCTGTTCATCAGAGTGCTCTGAAATAATGGAGGCCTGGTCCGAGAAGGGGGATTCTTCCTCCGCTCTGGACCTTTTGTCCGGGGGGGGGGGGGGGTTGAGAACCCCTGTTAAGAGTAATTAAATCCTCAGCCATTTTAAGCATCTGTTTTTTTAGGCATGGGGCCTGGAGAAGGGCCCTGTGTAGCTTGTCTCTTAGAATGCATGGCTGCTTTAGACTTGGTGAAAGCCTTGATGGAAAAAGAAGAGGAAGGCCTGAAGACACCTTGAGAGGAGGCAGACCTGTCTACATTCTGAGTTTCACCGCCTAGAGTGGCTTCGGTATCTGTAGTCGGGGTGTGGGCCGAGGAGCCTGCGACCTCGGGCACAGGAGACACCGCCAATGAAGTGTCGTCGGTAGGCAGGGGCTGCGTAGGTGCCTCGCTGAGAACCGGACCACCTGAAGTCGGCTTTGGCATGGTGTCAGTAGAGGCCGCGGACCTCGTGTGTCGGTCCTTATCTTTGCGTCTTAGTCAAAACTGGAGTCGGAGTATCCGACGACATAATGTAGTTAAATTTTTTGCCAAAATAGTGCTGGGCGAACTCCGCCCGACGCTTAATGGTGCGTTTGTTGAATGTAGCACAAAAACGACAGACCGAGACGTCGTGGTGTAGGCCTAAGCAAGGAATGCAGAGGGAATGAAAATCCTTATGCGGTATTTGCTTCCCACATGAAATACAATTATTAACTGTCTGACATCGGTCTGAGGCAAGAAAAGTTTCCCCAACGGGGTACTTTGCTTTCAAGACGACTTCGGTTGCAAAATTTTCATAATTTCAGGAGCTGGCCGACCGGCACTTGCGAACTGCTTCTGCTTCGGGCACCGCGCGGCAAGAAAGACTGAAGAAAATGGCGTCGGCTGGTTCTTTTATACGCCTGTCGCACTGACGTCAGGGAAGAAGCGACGACAACCGACGCCGGACCTAGACTTTGGAATTCGGCCGACCGAGGACCCGCCTGACAGCAGGACAACCCCATCTGTTATGACTGCGGCTGTATGCACGAAGAACATCAGCATTGAAACCCACATTCAAAGAAAATAAGTTTTGCCAGTAGCAGATAAAGATTAATTTTGGGCCATTTTCAAATCATAGGCCCCTTGCATATGAAACATACATGTGCTCTTTGATGCACCTTCCACATTGTACTAAATTATATTCCTTGTACAATATAGTACAGTTGTTAGAGGGCGTTTTAAATTTGTTAACATTTTTCCAGTAAGCAATGAAACAAAACGCATGCACCCATAATGGCAAAACTGCCCAGTTCAGAACATTTATCATAAAAGTCTACTCAGACTTCCACAGTCCACCATTATTAGTAAATATATGCCCAATTCTACAGTCCACCATTATCAGTAAATATGCACAATTCTACAGTCCACCATTATCAGTAAATATGCACAATTCTACAGTCCATTATCAGTAAATATGCACAATCTCTGAAGTAAAAGTCATCTAAATAATTCCACATTAAAGAAATCTGTAACTAATGAAGAGGTTGCTGCTAGCAAACACCTTTATATTTCATGGTTTAATCGAAAAATAAAGTGGCTGTTGCCCCTCAGGAATAAACTGCCTATATTACATTAAATAAATGATAAGCTAGTAATATTGCAAGAGGAAATGGATGGCAAACTGATAACAGACTCATAGTTAGTATCTTCACAAAGGAGAACATTCTCAGTACGGCAGCATCCACCCCTTGTGGGAGTAGAACCCACAGCCTTCTGCATCAAAAGCAAGTACATAACCTGTTGTGCTATTAACAAGGCAAACCAACTTCAGTTAAGCAACACAAAGTACAGTTTTGTACCTACCATAAATGTAGATGTTCGAGTATTCACCCTGCTGCAGTCATCACACTTGGGTTATCCTGTCGTCAGGCAGTGCCGCAGTCGGCCGGAATTCCAAAGTCTTGGTCCGGCGTCGATTGCTGTTGCCTCTTCCCTGATGTCAGTGCGCCAGGGGTATATATAATGCAACCGACGCCATTTTCTTCAGTTTTTCTTGCCCCAAATGTCAGGTGCCCCCAAAAAGGTGGTCAGAAATTAGTACCAAATGGAGTAACCTCTGCACAAACACAAAATCCCTTCAGCTATAAGCAAATACATCAGTAAGGTATTGAAGAGATTTAGCCAGTAGATCAGAGGGGATGGAGGGAGGCTAACCTGGACTGCAGCAGGGTGAACACTCGAACATCTACATTTACGGTAGGTACAAAACTGTACTATGTTCATCGTGTTACCCTGCTGCAGTCATCACACTTGGGTTGAATCCCAAAGCTAAGGAAGGGGGGAGGTATCAGAGAGGGTTAATGGAGGCTATAAGGCCCTGCAGAACTGCAGTGGCGAAGCCCGCCCTGGTCTTAGAGTAAAGAGGTAAGTGATAGTGTTTGGTAAAGGTGTGCACTGAACTCCAAGTTGCAGCTTCTAAAATCTCCTTGGTTGGAACCCCCCTGAGAAAGGCTGTAGAAGTAGCTGTTGCCCTGGTAGAGTGGGACCTAATGGTAGCAGGGACTGGCTTCCCATGATGGGTATAGCAGAAACATATGCAATGACCTATCCATTTAGAAATGGTTTGTTTTGATATAGCCTTCCCTTGAGAAGCTGTAGCATAGGATACAAAGAGCTGGTCAGATTTTCTGAAAGCCTTAGTTTTGTCCAAGTAGTAACGAAGTTGCCTGTGAATGTCCAAGGACTGCAGGAGTCTCTCACCTTTGTTCTGTGGATTTGGGAAGAAGGTGGGTAAATGGATGGTTTGATTTAAAGCCACACTGGAAACCGCCTTAGGCATAAAGGAAGGATTAGTTCGTAGAGAAACTCTGTCTTGATGAAAAATGAGGAAAGGTTCCACTGCCATTAGTGCCTGTAGCTCTGAGACTCTTCTAGCTGAAGTTACTGCTAGCAGCAGGGCAGTCTTCCATGATAGAAACTGAAGATCTGCAGAGAAAGCTGGTTCAAAGGGAGGTAGCGTTAGTTTTTCCAGAACAAAATTGAGGTCCCATGTTAGTGTAGGAGCTCTCCTGGGTGGTCTAATGTTTTTTGCCCCTCTGAGGAACTGCCTTAGAAGAGGATGTGAAAATAAAGGTGGATCCGTGCTGTAGTGAGCTGAAATAGCTGAAGCATGGATTTTAATGGAGGAAAAAGAAAGCCCTTTGTGCAACATCTCAGCTAAATACTGTAGAATGTGAGGCATGTGAGGCTGAATTGTGTCTTGGCCTTTAGCTTGGTTCCAGGCACAAAACCTTTTCCATTTGTCCGAATAAGCCTTCCTGGTGCTTGGTCTCCTGGCTTCCAGAATAACATTCAGAACTGCTTGGGAAAGAGGAGCTGGTTGGATGTTTAGTAGATTTGCCATGCAGCCAGATTTAAAGTTTTGAGCTGGCTGTGTAGAATCTGATTGTTTTGCTGTGTGAGCAAATGGGGGATTTGAGACAATATCCATGGTGGGCTGTGGGCCATATTTCTCAATAGCGGGTACCAGTGCTGGCGTGGCCAGTCTGGGGCTATGAGAATCAGTCGTGTTCTCTCCTTTTTGACTTTCAGAAGAACCTTTGTGAGGAGAGGCAATGGAGGGAAGGCATATACTGTCAGGTTTTTCCAAATGAGAGTGCAACCACTTTCCAAGCTTGATGGTGAAATGTCCTTGTACAAAATTTTGTTAATTGACAGTTTTGAGGACTGGCAAACAGGTCCATGTCTGGAAGGCCCCATTTTTGAGTTATCATTGCAAATATTTGTGGATCTAGTTTCCACTCGTGGGGATCCTTGAAGTTTCTGCTGAGGTCAAGTAAAGTAAATGAATAATCCTGCCGAGTAAAGCACTAATAGATAGTGGAAACACAATGTAGACAAAATAGCAATTCCAAAAGTGCACCAACACACTGTGAATAATCCAATGAAGCTGTTCTAGTTGAATTCTTTATTGGAACAAACAATCAAGTAGTAGTAAGCGCTTTCACGTCCTTACGACGCTTCTTCAGACTTCAATGGTTCTCCATATAACCCATCTCTTAAATACATTCACAATTATCACATTTACATCATTAATGGTTGGTGTTCCTAATTTAAAGTGCTAGTGCATATTTAGTTAAAGCTGCAACAATTATAACAACTAAAACAATACCTAGAACTATGTTCAAACCCATATAATGTCTGAGAACATATAGAGGTGTATAAATATCCAAAATACAATCAGCGCTAAAAACACAATATATATAAAATCCATATTGTATAAAAACCATATTGTATAAAAATATAAAAACATATATAAACACCATGGCATATGAAAAATATGTCTTGCTAGTATAAACAAAGCATAATGTTATCTTAAAACGTATAACTATTCATATGATAGTCTACATATCAATGTTTAAGTGACCTGGCTGCTAAAAAAGGTTTTAGTGTTATTTTATCATTTAGTCCATATTTATGTGACTGTAGCCTGAGAATCCATTTGTTTTCTATTTCCTCTGTATGATTCTTTACATCACCCAACCTACTAGTTCTTCTCACTAACTCTAGTACTCTAAATTTAAAACTATGTGATGATCCATACTCCATAATGTGACGTGCTAGGGCATTGGTGTCATTTTCCTTATTCACTGCATATATGTGTTCTCTTATACGTTCACGGAGGGTTCTATTGGTCTTCCCTACATAATATTGATCACAAGTTTGGCATTCAGCTAAATACACTAGATCCTTGGTTCTGCAATCTGCATAACCTTTAAACGTATAGATGTGACCTGTGTGTGGATGTGTGAAGGCATTATTTTCAGCTATGAATTTGCACTGATTGCATGTGCGACAGGCAAAAGTCCCTTTTCTTTGTGACTGTATGGACTTTTTGCCTGTTTGTTCATAGCACAATAGCCTTTTTAAAGACTTCATATTTTTATAAGCTATGTTAGGTTTATCATCTACTAACATCTTTATCTTGTCATCCATTAATATTAATTTCCAGTTGTTCTCTATTATACGTCTAACCTGTCCATTCCTGTTCGTTAACGGAATAATCAATCTATTTTTCCTTTCCTTTCGTGAATCTTTTGTACAAATATTATCATCAGTTTTTCTGTGAAAAAATGGCTTACCTTTATAAGCTCTTAACTTGTTACATGATGTTATAGTATCTTTTACATCCTCCTTTTTGTAACCTCTTGAGGTGAAATTATTAACTAGTGCAACCTGTTGTTCTCTAAAAGTAATGTCTTGTGTAGTCAATTTTGATACTCTAAGTGTCTGATTTTTCACAATGTTGGTATATATGTGATTAGGATGCATGCTGTTACGATGCAGGAGGTTATTCCTCCAGCTCAGTTTCCTGAAAATTTCAGTGTCAATTCCGTTTGGCCCTTTGGTTAACTTGACATCAAGAAATTCTATCACAGTTAAAGAATATGTGCTTTCAAATACAAGGAAATCTGTAGTGCCATTTAGATATGTTACAAAATCACCTAACTCATTCTCGGTCCCTCCCCACACAAAAAACACAGTCTACAAAACGACCATAATATTTGATATAATCAGAAAAATTCACATTACTGAACACATAAGCACCTTCCCAGTATGCCAACACCAAATTGGCGTAGGAATTAGCGCAAGGGGTACCCATTGCTACTCCCTTTTTCTGTAAAAAATAACTATCTTCATACATCAAGACATTGTTCTCTAAAACCATATCTAACAATAGCATCCATTGTATAATCTTTGTATTGGCAATCCCCTTTTCTAGTAAATAAAGTCTCACGTATTCTACGCCAATAGTATTTGGTATGGAGGTAAACAATGATTTAACATCTAATGTTACAAAAATGTCATTTACCCCAATGGGTGTATGGCTATTGGTTAGTGCTAAGTTTTCTAAAAATTGTTGTGTGTCCTTTAGTATATGGTCTGCATTGTTGACAATGGTTTTGAACTGTTTGTCCAAAAATATGGACAATGGCTCTGTCAGCCAACCTCTACTGGAAACAATAGGTCTAAGGGGGGGATCTAAGAACTCTTTGTGTATCTTTGGGAGGCCTCTAAAAGTGGGGATCAATGGATCCTCTACCAAAAAATACTTATATAGACTATCATCTATAACATTGCTCAGCAATAAGTCATATAAATGGCCATGGAAACGTTTTATTAAATTGTTCAGTGAATACCTACCTAAGGAACTGTAGGTATCATTGTCTGCTAACATGTTCTCTATCTTGCTTTGGTACATAACTCTATCCATAATAACTACAGCGCCCCCCTTGTCTGCCTGTCTGATAACAATGTCATCATTACTCTGTAAATTAAGAACCGCTTTCCTTTCTTCACTTGACATGTTAAAAAATTCTATCTTTGCATTATTACCATTATATAAATCTAATAACTCAGTTTCACAAGCACGCTCGAATACCTCGAGCAATGGATGTAATTGAGGCATGAAAACCGAAGGTTTTTTGAAAACATTGACATACTCATTATTTTCAGTATCCAAAACACCATTTCCAAATGTCATTTTTAGAGCAATATTCCTCGTAAACATTTTAATGTCAATAATTAAGTCTGTAACATCAACGAAACCAGAGGGTATGAAATTCAAGCCTTGATTGAGAACAGAAATTTCAAATTCATTAAGTTCATACCTAGAGATGTTTATCACTAGATCTTGTTGATCGATCTCAACGCCTTCTTTTGTTGTTCGTACACTTCTTCCGTATATTTTCTTTTTTTCACTTTGTTCTGTGGTGACCATTTCTTCCTCTCGAACTGTTGGATAGGAATCTGAAAAGAAGGGAAGTCCTCCGCTTCAATAAACACTTGACTTTCATTTCCAAGATTCACGACTGCAGAGCCATTGGCAGGTATTTTTCTGCGTACAACACGCTCATTGGAATGTTCTGTAGTGGAAAAAACATTCCTCATGTTCAAATTCTCTTCTCCATTCGCATGAACTAACGCTTCTATGGTGACTTGTCGCTTTTTGTTGACTAGAGTTTCAGTAGCACTGACACTGCTTTCCCTCGCTGACTCAACGCAAGTGCTGGCCTCTGGCAATGATGTCACCAGCTGGTTTGCCCTTTGCATTGCCGAGACATCTCTTGTTGTTTGTTTAGGTAGAGATTGAACTGTACTGTACGCTGTATTGTCTGAATGGGTGAATTTCCTGTCTCTCGGCCAGGAAAACACCTGGCCTTTTTGGAAATCGACAAAGTCCCGTTCAAGCTTCCTTTTCTTGTCTTGAAGGGACTTACTGTCGATAGAAAGCATTGTAGATTTTAAATCATTGTACAACATACATAGTTCGTTGTCACCAAGCAAACTGGTGATTTCTAATTCAATGGCTCTAATTTCTGTCATTAGTGTTTCTTCCAGTATTTTATACTGTTCGATCAATAATCTCATATATGAAAAGCTCGTGTCTAAATTTAACTTTTGCCACTTGGCTAACAGTTCCGGATGTGTTGTTCCGAACGTCGGCATTTTCAGGATCCTTAAACCCCTAGGAACCAAACGGAAGCTCAAACAAGCCTCCATGTGTAGTTTCTGCCACTGTATACTTTTTAGTTTATGGAGTTTGTTCTCCAATCGCCTAGTTATTAAGATAATGTCCATGTTATGCTTCCGATTTACATTAGCAGAATCATTATTTGACAAATCTTTAGTAGTCAGTTTCAATAAGGGATTCAACCCTATTTCCATGAAGTCATTTAGATGAAATACCTATTCAGGTCCAGATGCATCAATGTTATTCTCTCTTGTGGATTCAGCAGCCATGGCTCGACAGGAAAAAACAACCAAGTCAAGTAAAGTAAATGAATAATCCTGCCGAGTAAAGCACTAATGGATAGTGGAAACACAATGTAGACAAAATAGCAATTCTAAAAGTGCACCAACACGCTGTGAATAATCCAATGAAGCTGTTCTAGTTGAATTCTTTATTGGAACAAACAATCAAGTAGTAGTAAGCGCTTTCACGTCCTTACGACGCTTCTTCAGACTTCAATGGTTCTCCATATAACCCATCTCTTAAATACATTCACAATTATCACATTTACATCATTAATGGTTGGTGTTCCTAATTTAAAGTGCTAGTGCATATTTAGTTAAAGCTGCAACAATTATAACAACTAAAACAATACCTAGAACTATGTTCAAACCCATATAATGTCTGAGAACATATAGAGGTGCCTTCACACATCCACACACAGGTCACATCTATACATACATACGTTTAAAGGTTATGCAGATTGCAGAACCAAGGATCTAGTGTATTTAGCTGAATGCCAAACTTGTGATCAATATTATGTAGGGAAGACCAATAGAACCCTCCGTGAACGTATAAGAGAACACATATATGCAGTGAATAAGGAAAATGACACCAATGCCCTAGCACGTCACATTATGGAGTATGGATCATCACATAGTTTTAAATTTAGAGTACTAGAGTTAGTGAGAAGAACTAGTAGGTTGGGTGATCTAAAGAATCATACAGAGGAAATAGAAAAACGGATTCTCAGGCTACAGTCACATAAATATGGACTAAATGATAAAATAACACTAAAACCTTTTTTAGCAGCCAGGTCACTTAAACATTGATATGTAGACTATCATATGAATAGTTATACGTTTTAAGATAACATTATGCTTTGTTTATACTAGCAAGACATATTTTTCATATGCCATGGTGTTTATATATGTTTTTATATTTTTATACAATATGGTTTTTATACAATATGGATTTTATATATATTGTGTTTTTAGCGCTGATTGTATTTTGGATATTTATACACCTCTATATGTTCTCAGACATTATATGGGTTTGAACATAGTTCTAGGTATTGTTTTAGTTACAATTGTTGCAGCTTTAACTAAATATGCACTAGCACTTTAAATTAGGAACACCAACCATTAATGATGTAAATGTGATAATTGTGAATGTATTTAAGAGATGGGTTATATGGAGAACCATTGAAGTCTGAAGAAGCGTCGTAAGGACGTGAAAGCGCTTACTACTACTTGATTGTTTGTTCCAATAAAGAATTCAACTAGAACAGCTTCATTGGATTATTCACAGCGTGTTGGTGCACTCTGCCAATGTGTTCTTCTGTCCTGGCAGGAACTGAGCTTGTAACTGAACTTGGTAAGCCAGAGTTGTGTTCCATAAGATCATTGCTTGCCTGCATAGAGGGTAGGAATGTGTACCCCCTTGTTTGTTTATGTACCACATTACTGTGGTGTTGTCCGTCTTTATTGCCAGTTGTCCTGGATGCAATAGATCCTTGAAGGCTGTCAGAGCTTTCTGTACAGCTAGCATCTCTTTTTGATTTATGTGCAGATTTCTTTGATCTGCAGTCCATAGGCCTTGAACGCATTGCCCTGCCATGTGTGCCCCCCCAGGCGTAATCTGAAGCATCTGTTGTGATAGTTTGCCTGGCTGGGGGCAAGGTGAAAGGCTGACCCTTGCTGAGGTGACATGCCTGTGACCACCATAGAAATTCCTGTTGTAGGCAGGGAATGAGAGATATCATTGTGTCCAAGCTGTGGCTGTGTTGAGACCATACACTTTTTAGGTACCACTGTAATTTCCTCATATGCAGCTTTGCAAATAGTATTATTAGTATGCAAGATGCCATGAAGCCCAAGGCCTGCAGAATTTTTCTTGCAGTTAATTGGGTCTTTGTTGCCATTGTCTTGAAATATTGAGTCAGTTGTAGTTGCTTGTCTAGTGTAAGATAAGCCTTCTGGGCCGTTGTATTCAAGCTGGCACCCAGGAATGTCATTTTTTGAGAGGGTACTAGTCTTGACTTCTTTTCGTTTACTGTGTACCCCAGGCAGCTTAGTAGATGCTTTGCAAAGGCCAGATGATGTAAGAGAAGGTCTATGCTTTCTGCTTGGATGAGGCAGTCGTCCAGGTATGGATATATTTGAATTCCTCTTTGTCTGCAGTATGCAATTACTGATGCCAGGCATTTTGTGAAGACTCTGGGCGCAGTAGATAAGTCAAAGGGCAGTGCAGAGAATTGGTAAGGAGTTGAACCTGCAATGAAACGGAGGTATCTTCTGCAACGTTGTCTGAAAGGGACATGCAGGTATGCCTCCTTGAGGTCCAACGTTACTAGCCATGCTTCCTTGCCCAACATGGGAAGTAGCTGCAGTAGTGTTAGCATCTTGAATTTGGGTACTTGTAATTAAGTGTTTAGAATTGAAAGGTCCAGAATTGATCTCCAGGCATTGTCCTTTCTGGGCACTAGAAAGAGTCTCTAGTAAAATCCTTGGCCTTGCTCTTGAGTAGGTACCAGTTGAATGGCTCTCATGTCCATGAGAGCTGTAATTTGCTTTTGTGCCTCTGCCCATTGATTTTGTGGCAGGTTTGGCATTCCTCTTTTCATTGGCAAGGTGTGAAAGTGGAATCTGTATCCTCGTAAAATTATGTCTAGGACCCATTTGTCCTATGTGACAATGTGCCAGTTGTCTGCAAAAAGTGCTAGTTTTCCCCCCAAGGGGGCTGCCAAGAGAGTATTGCTTGGCCAGATGAGGTGTAAGTCATTGAGCTTGCCTTCTGGTGGATTGGGACCTGTCTTCTCCTCCCTTCTGTGTTGTAGTGCCCCATTGGCGAGGTTTATACTGGGCTTGTGGTTTACCTCTGCCCCTTGGGCGTCTGTATTTACCCCTCTGTGGTCTGTCAGTAGCTGGAAAGGACCAATTTTTTGATGGCCAGTTTCTGCTGAAGCGAGGGGGTTGTACCTGTAGGAAATCTTTGACTGTCTGCATAGATTTTGCCTTATCCTCCATTTTCTTTAAAACTTCTTCTGCTTTAACTCCAAAAAGAACATCCTGCTGTAAGGGAGCATCTAGTAGTTTTGCTTTAACATGATCAGGCAGAGTTTGTTCCTTTAACCAAGCATGCCAACGTACAACAGACACAGTGACAGCTGCTCTGCAGGAGGCCTCCAGAGAATCAAACCCACATTTTAAGGTATGTTTGCCCACCTGCTCAGTGGCGTGCAACAGATCCTGTACTTCTTTCAATTCAGATTGTTGAGGGAGAGTGGTTATCTTTTGTTTTAACTGAGAGATCAGAAATTGCTGATACTTAAGCATATGAAATTGACAGTTTAGAGCTCTCATAGCTAAAGTGGCTGAGGTATAAACCTTTCCCCCCCCCATCTGTCTAATGCTCTTGAATCCCTTTCAGAAGGTACTGGATTTTTTGCCATGGAAGCCTTAGCCCCCTTGGGACCCTGGGAGATTGCCCTGCCATGTGTGCCCCCCCAGGCGTAATCTGAAGCATCTGTTGTGATAGTTTGCCTGGCTGGGGGCAAGGTGAAAGGCTGACCCTTGCTGAGGTGACATGCCTGTGACCACCATAGAAATTCCTGTTGTAGGCAGGGAATGAGAGATATCATTGTGTCCAAGCTGTGGCTGTGTTGAGACCATACACTTTTTAGGTACCACTGTAATTTCCTCATATGCAGCTTTGCAAATAGTATTATTAGTATGCAAGATGCCATGAAGCCCAAGGCCTGCAGAATTTTTCTTGCAGTTAATTGGGTCTTTGTTGCCATTGTCTTGAAATATTGAGTCAGTTGTAGTTGCTTGTCTAGTGTAAGATAAGCCTTCTGGGCCGTTGTATTCAAGCTGGCACCCAGGAATGTCATTTTTTGAGAGGGTACTAGTCTTGACTTCTTTTCGTTTACTGTGTACCCCAGGCAGCTTAGTAGATGCTTTACAAAGGCCAGATGATGTAAGAGAAGGTCTATGCTTTCTGCTTGGATGAGGCAGTCGTCCAGGTATGGATATATTTGAATTCCTCTTTGTCTGCAGTATGCAATTACTGATGCCAGGCATTTTGTGAAGACTCTGGGCGCAGTAGATAAGTCAAAGGGCAGTGCAGAGAATTGGTAAGGAGTTGAACCTGCAATGAAACGGAGGTATCTTCTGCAACGTTGTCTGAAAGGGACATGCAGGTATGCCTCCTTGAGGTCCAACGTTACTAGCCATGCTTCCTTGCCCAACATGGGAAGTAGCTGCTGTAGTGTTAGCATCTTGAATTTGGGTACTTGTAATTAAGTGTTTAGAATTGAAAGGTCCAGAATTGATCTCCAGGCATTGTCCTTTCTGGGCACTAGAAAGAGTCTCGAGTAAAATCCTTGGCCTTGCTCTTGAGTAGGTACCAGCTGAATGGCTCTCATGTCCATGAGAGCTGTAATTTGCTTTTGTGCCTCTGCCCATTGATTTTGTGGCAGGTTTGGCATTCCTCTTTTCATTGGCAAGGTGTGAAAGTGGAATCTGTATCCTCGTAAAATTATGTCTAGGACCCATTTGTCCTATGTGACAATGTGCCAGTTGTCTGCAAAAAGTGCTAGTTTTCCCCCCAAGGGGGCTGCCAAGAGAGTATTGCTTGGCCAGATGAGGTGTAAGTCATTGAGCTTGCCTTCTGGTGGATTGGGACCTGTCTTCTCCTCCCTTCTGTGTTGTAGTGCCCCATTGGCGAGGTTTATACTGGGCTTGTGGTTTACCTCTGCCCCTTGGGCGTCTGTATTTACCCCTCTGTGGTCTGTCAGTAGCTGGAAAGGACCAATTTTTTGATGGCCAGTTTCTGCTGAAGCGAGGGTTGTACCTGTAGGAAATCTTTGACTGTCTGCATAGATTTTGCCTTATCCTCCATTTTCTTTAAAACTTCTTCTGCTTTAACTCCAAAAAGAACATCCTGCTGTAAGGGAGCATCTAGTAGTTTTGCTTTAACATGATCAGGCAGAGTTTGTTCCTTTAACCAAGCATGCCAACGTACAACAGACACAGTGACAGCTGCTCTGCAGGAGGCCTCCAGAGAATCAAACCCACATTTTAAGGTATGTTTGCCCACCTGCTCAGTGGCGTGCAACAGATCCTGTACTTCTTTCAATTCAGATTGTTGAGGGAGAGTGGTTATCTTTTGTTTTAACTGAGAGATCAGAAATTGCTGATACTTAAGCATATGAAATTGACAGTTTAGAGCTCTCATAGCTAAAGTGGCTGAGGTATAAACCTTTTCCCCCCCCATCTGTCTAATGCTCTTGAATCCCTTTCAGAAGGTACTGGATTTTTTGCCATGGAAGCCTTAGCCCCCTTGGGACCCTGGGAGATAGTCTCTGGGTCAGCTAATGGGCTTTTGTAAAGACATTTGTGGGAATCAGGTACTCTGTAGTATCTGTCAGGCTTGGCTGTAGCAGAAAGCAGTGAGTCAGGGTTGAAACTGGATTCTAAATAGACATCATCCACAATGTCCAAAACAGGAGGGATAGCTAGAGGTCTGTGTTGGGGGAGTAAAAGAAACTCTGAGCCTTTTCTTGGAATCATAGTAATCCGGACCTTCCCAGTGAAAATGTTCCCTCATAGTGTGTAAAGTTTCCCCAAAGGAGTAATCTTCTAGAGGGGAAGCTGAAGGAATAGAGTCCTCAGCATCAGAATCTTCATAAGGAGAGAAGGAGTCGTCTCGGTCCTCAGAGGAATCCGAAGAAATAGACAGTTGTTCAGAGGAAGCAGATTCTTCCTCTAGTCTAGGCCTTTTGTCAGGAGGAGGGTGAGAACCCCTGATAAGAGAAATCAAATCTTCAGCCATCTTGAGCATCTGTTTCTTAGGCATAGGGCCTTGAACAGAAGACTGAAGTGAAGCCTTTTTCGGTTTGGAAGGAGTCTTCGACTTGGAAAACATTTTGACTGTAAGAGTCGTTGCTCTGAAAACGCCTTCTGAAACCAATGGCGTTTCAGAAGCACCGACGTCCTTGGAAGGTAAATCGTCAGTAGGGCCTGAAGTAAAAGGCTGCGTCGGCCTAGTACATTCCGTCAAAATATCTGTAGCGGTCTCGGTTTCTAGAACTGCGGTAGTCAGAGGCTGCGTCGGAGCCTCACTGATAACCGGAGACTGGATCAACCGAGGCCTCGGAATCGGGCTTAGGCCTGGGCTGTCGATCGTTATCCCTGCGCTTTTTGTGCACGCCGGTAGTCGGAATCTCCGGCGGCATGTTATAATTAAATTTTGTGCCAAAAAAGTGTCGTGCGAAATCAAATAGTCTTTTAATAGTACGTTTATTAAATCTAGCACAAAAACGACAAGAAGTGATGTCATGATCAGGGCCTAGGCAAGGTATGCAATAGGAATGAAAATCCTTATGAGGTATTTGCTTCCCACAAGAAATGCAACTGTTAACTTTTTCTGACATCGGTCTGAGGCAAGAAAAGTTTCCCCAACGGGGTACTTAGCTTTATAGAAGACTTCGGTCTGAAATTCGAATTCGAAAATCTCAGGAGTCGGCTGACCAGCACTTGCGAACTGCTTCTGCTTCGGGCACCGCGCGGCAAGACAGACTGAAGAAAATGGCGTTGGTTGCAATACATGTACCCCTGGCGCTCTGACGTCAGGGATGAGGCGACTGCAACAGACGTCGGACCAAGACTTTGGAAAACCGTCCGACTGCGGGACCGCCTGACGACAGGATAACACAAGTGTAATGATTGCAGCAGGGTAACACGATGAACATCAATACTGCCACTGCACCATCAAATATGTAAGGAATTAAACATTCAGAAACCTGAAGTCTGAAATTCAAATGCCTGTCAATTTTATTTAACATTTGTTAATCAGGACAGTCTGACTTGGAACAAAAAAAACAATTTTCAGCAGAGGCCCAGGAAGAAATAATGCAGACATGTCTTTGTAACATGGGAGGACACAAAAGCAAACCCACACAAACACAGGGAGAAGATACAGACCGCCACAAAGAAGGCACCCCAGCCAAGAATCAAACCCGAGAACCTGCAGCTGTGAGGCAACAATGCTACCACTGCACCATCAAATATCAAGCACTGCAATATTTACAAACCACAGATATTATGAGGAATAGATCAGATCAAATATGAGGCAAAAATCTGCAATTTTTTTGCAAATGGTGGTGGGTAGGGAATTCAGGTCTTTAACACCCGCATACAAGGTACAGGGTTCAAGCCTGAACTATTCCCTACCACACCACCATGAGTCTAACCACCAGTGTATTGCACCTGGGGCATTTTCACACACACACACACACACTCTTACCTGTAGTACACCACCGCAAATCTGATCCCTGTCCATAAATCCAAAGTAAACCACAGATCCTGTAGTGCACCACCGCAAATCCGATCCCTGTCCATAAATCCAAAGTAAACCACTGCAAATCCGATCCCTGTCCATAAATCCAAAACCCGCGCAAATCCGACCCTGCCCGTCACGAGATCTTCCCCCGACGAGACTGCAGCAAACTCCAATCCTGCCTGAAGCGAGATCCTAGACTGTTGACGTTGCAGTCCAACCCCAACGCGTTCCCCAGCGAGTTCCCAGGACAGTCTATGCAGTTTAAAACTGCATAGCCTTCTGGGAGCTCTGTTCTTCATGTTTCCCAGTCAGGACTGCTGCTGAGACCATCTGCGCATGCTCCAGACCGTCTCAGCAGCAGTCCGGACTAGTGCGCATGCGTGAAGTCCGCGATTTAAAAATTTTTTTTTTTTCTATTTATTTCTTTTTATTTCTTTATTTTAAGGTTGAGGGGCCTGCAGTCCGGCAGTCCAATAGCATGGGCCGCCCCTGGCACACTGACGTAAGGGAAGAGGTGACAGCAACAGATGCCAGACCTAGACTGTGGAACTCAGGCCGACTACGGGTAGCCTGCCAGCAGGATAACACAATGGTAATGACTGCAACAGTGAAACACGATGAACATCAGGAAACTGAAAGCTCTGATGTAGTCAATGTTGAGGAGTGATAGGCCGGAGGGTTCCCATATGATAAAGCAATGGATGGCGCAAGATGAAATGGAAGAGAAGGTGCCACAGGAAGATGCTATAGAACAGACATGTCCAACCCGTGGGCCGCAGACCCTTTAAGAACAAATTCAACATTTTTTTTTCTTTTTTTTTTGGCGCCCGTGACTTTTAACCTCAATGCCGGTGCGCATGCGCCAAAGGAGCATTCCCGTTTAGTTTTCTCATGCCGAAAAAGGACCTGTGTGTTTAAGCCAAAGATGAGTTGAAGAGGAGGGACTTGTCGTTTTGTCAAAAAAGAGCTAAACAAGAGGGATTAATCGTTGCTTTTTAAAATGGACAGCAACTCCTGACTGTATTAACAGGTAAGTGCTGTTAAAGTAACGTGGTTCAAAGAAAGCTGATGGATTACTGCCTGCATTTCCAAGTAGTGGTACAATTGTTAGCTCAAGTCAGGCAAATGTCAAGCATACCTCTCAAAGTTTTTATTTATTCATTTTTATGATCTTGTTGCTAGTATTTAGTTACTTATTCATGCATTATTTAGTAACTGAGGAAGGGGTATTATTAGCACTGTAGATTGCTGTGCTCTGGCATGCATCTCCAAAATTCAGACAATTTAAAAATTACCATTTTGTATTAATTTGGCTATATTTCAAGAGTGGCATGGTAGCTGGAAGGTCTGTAGCGCAGTAATCTAGAGAAGAGGAAGTACTACTTTGCAAGGATGGAAGCTATAATATAGCTGTGAGTGTACGTGCGCGTGTGTCATAATTTGAAACAAATTAGGGTACTTTTCCTTTAACGGGGCAACAGTCATGCCGCAAAATATAGACGGAAAAGTAAGGGAAATGTTATTGTTTGGCCTGTTTTACATTATGCTGCTTTCAGATTGTTAGTTTATGGGTGGTAACTCGTTTTTGTATTCCATCTCTCAGACCTTGTATTTTTCCTATACTTTCGATCTTATGGATGTGTGATTTTAGTTGAATAATTTTGGTGGGAGTTGTCACTGCAAGAGAGGTCCCAGGACTGAGCCTTGTGGGACACCACTTGTAACTGGTTTGGAGTCTGACATGGCTCCAGCAATTCTAACCATGTGGGGTCTGTCCTTGAGCCAGTTTGCAACCCATCTAGTGACATAGGGGTTTATATTTAAGCTGGTGAGCTTATCTATAATGCCCGAGTGGGGTATTGCATCGAAGGCTTTTGCGAGGTCCAGGTAGGCTGTGTGGACCACCTCCTCCCCTCGTCAATGGCCTTGGTGACGGTTTCAAAGAAATCAACCAGGTTTAAGAGGCAGGATCTGCCCTTAAAGCTGAACTGGGTAGGATCCAGTGCCTGTAGGTCCCCAATATCTTTATTTATGAGGTCCATGATGATCCTTTCCATACATAGCTTTGCAGACCAAGCTAGTCAGGCTTATGGGGCGATAGTTTCCAGGATCCGTGTAGGCACCACCTTTGTGGAGAGGGACCACTGTTGCTGTACGCCACTCTTTGGGTACATATCCTGTAGTAAGGCTGAGATTGAACAGTAGTTTTATGTTTGGGTTTAGCTCTTCTTGGAGTTCATGTAAAACGCAGCCCGGGACACCATCTGGTCCCATTGATGCTGTGTTTTTTGCTTTGGAGAGGGCAGCTCTTACCTGAGCATCTGAGATGTCAGGGGGGCAGCACTCTGCTGGGATAGATATTTGCCCTTTTGGTGGGGGGTGCGCTGAACCTGTCAGCTAGGATGTTGGCAATGTCTGTGGGTTCGGTGTATTTTTTGTCATTCTGGACTAATTCTGGGAATTCCCACCCAGGTTCCTAACATAACTAAAGAAAGCCTTGTGATTATCCTTGGAGTCCTGTGCAATTTTTCTCTCGAAGCTGGCCTTAGACGATTTTATGAGTGCCCGTAATTTTTTGCTAATACTGATCAGAGATGCCTTCCCTTTTTGGGATTTTGCTCTATCATGTAGTAGCTTCCTCCTCCTATTGTATAGTTTGTTTATGGCTGGGGTCCACCAGACAGGACGTCTGCCTTTGGAGGATTGGGTCTTGGTTTTATTTGGGATTGCATGATCCATGCATTCCTGAAGGTGTTCATAGAATGCGTTTATAAAGGATTCTGCGGTCTGGGCCGTATTTTCCACAGGCCCGGGGGCTTTGAAGGATTCCACCTCGGTTTTGAGGAATGTGAAATTTGCTTTAGAGAAGTTTTTCACTGTGGTTTTCAGGGCAGGGGGTGGAATCGGGATGTGAATATCCAGTGAGATTAGTTTATGGTCTGATCTTACCAGTGAGGGATACACTTCTGGTCTGGAGCATAGAGTCCCCATGTTGGTGATGATCAGGTCCAGTATGTTTTCCCCTCTTGTGGGAGTGGTAACAAGTTGTTCCATAGCATGTGAGTTTATAAATTCTAGGAACCTTTGGGCTAGGGTGTTGGAGCTAGAGTAATGCTCACAGTCTATGTTTGGGTAGTTGAAGTCGCCCAATATAATGGTGTTTGGAGAGACCTTCATATTTTCCAGTGTTCTCAGGAAGGCTGAGTGGGGTTCCTGGGTTTGGGAGGGTGGTCTGTAGCAGGCTATAAACTGGAAGGCAGTTTTACCCACTGTTAGTTGCACATGGATAGTCTCTGATGCTTCGTGCTGTGCCACCAACCTGGAGGTGTGGGTATGTTTGACGAATATTGATACTCCCCCTCCTTTTGTGGTTCGGTCCAAGTTTTGGGGCCGAAAAGCATGGTATGAGGTATAACCTGGTAGTGCTGGGGTGCTCTCAGGAGCCTTGAACCAGGTTTCTGTTACTGCACAGATATCGATGTTCTCCATGCTAAGTTGAGTTTCGAGTGCGTCCATCTTGAGGTTTAGACTTCTGGCGTTGAGTAGCATTACTCGGTTGCTTATCCCTTGTGATACCTATGGAGGTGGGTTTGTCTTTTGAGCCTTGCCTAAAAAAGGCACTATGGGGGTAGCAAGAGCCTTTGCCAATATCCGAAAGCCCAGGGGTGACAGGTGCAAGCCGTCCCTTGCAAAACATCGTGGCTTGTCGAGCATGTCATCCCAGGCTGACAAGCAATGGATGCCCTTTGAATGAAATTGATCATCTTTGTCTTCATATTGTGGCATCATTCTTGGAGAGGGTAAGATGCTACTCAAGGTCTGGGTCATACCGGCCTGGGCTACATGCTCAGAGAGCTCCTCTATGTCTCTTTTCATGTAGTCCAGGGAGGTACGTCTCAGTTCACACCAGCATGGACAATGACTGAGTCATATTTGTACTTGCCTTGGAGTGACCTGAGTGCTTGTGTTATGTGGCGGATCCTAGCGCCCGACAGGCAGCTCACCGTGACCTTCTCCTTGTTCAGCCTGGTGAGTGGGACGTCAGTGTGCCTGACGATAGAGTCACCTATTACAAGTGAATCAGGTGTGTTGTTTAGCCTTAAGGGCTGTGACTGTTCGGCACACTGGCTTTGTGAGCTATGTGTTGCACGTGTTTTGTTTTGGGGTAGCGGTTGCTTGGGTGTCTACTTTGGAGGTCTCTGCTGCTTAGGCAGAGTTTTATTTAGAGCCTCTGAGTATGTTTTTGTGTGTTTATGTGTTTGGTTTGCTGTCGTGGTAGGTCTGTGTGAGACTGGAATTGTAGTGAGTGTGGTTTCCTTCTCCTCCTGACTGGTTTCGTCAGTACTGAGTTGAGAGAGCTTAGCCTCCAGTATGGCTATATGGTTGCATTTCTCACATGTGTTGGAATTTGTTGGGAGGAGGAGAGGGTTGTCTGTGTACATGAGGCAGTTGTAACATTGCCTCAAGATTCCCAGATTCACCAGCTGGACCGGAGAGATTGACAACTGACCTTTGGACATGCTAGAATAGTATTGGGAATTCCTTTAATTGAAAAAAAAGGGCCAATGGGGAACAAGGTACTCAAGGGGAGTTTGTGAGGGTGTAGTGCTTTTAATTTTTTAGTGCTGACTTATATAATTGCTTTAGTGAGCAAGTGCCAGGTATCTTAAATGCAATGTGTTACAGGTAACTTAAATGCAAAAACGACAACCAGTAACTTTCTTTCAAGTGAAACAAGGAAATAAGTATAGTAAGCAATGCAGATATCACTAGGGATCCACAGAAGCGCTGAAAAGCCGCGTTTTAGGTGGAATTAGCGTTTCAGGGAAATAAGCAAACAAACAAAGCTAGATTCAGCAGGCCTGGATCTAGTCTATGCTACAGCAAACAAGGTGTACCAATTTCAGCAAGAAATAGTTCAAATATGCAGGCACTATAAGCCTTTAACCAGAAATTCCCAGCTCAGAAGGGCAGAGTCCAGCCTCTCCTCCCACAAGAGTGCAGACCACGAACCTTCTTAATGTAAAATAACTGAACTGAAGCCCAAGTGCTTAAACCAGAACTAATACACTTTTAGAACAGACACTGAGCCCTCAATCAGCAGTTCCCAACTTAGAAGGATGTAAGCTACCTGTCCTGCCACCACAGTGCAGGTCACAAACCTTCCTAATGTAAAACAACTGGTCTGAAGCCCAAGTGCTTAATCCAAAAGACTTAGACTGATAGCTACACTTTAATCAAGTTACTACCAAGCAGTAATAAATACAATTGAATACTTTAAATAATGCCTGGATTAGTGCTCAAGTTATACAAACAAAGCTAGATTCAGCAGGCCTGGATCTAGTCTATGCTACAGCAAACAAGGTGTACCAATTTCAGTAAGAAGCAGTTAAAATATGCAGGCACTATAAGCTTTTAACCAGAAATTCCCAAGTGCTTAAACCAGAATTAACACACTTTTAGAACAACAGACACTGAGCCCTCAATCATCAGTTCCCAACTTAGAAGGATGTAAGCTACCTGTTCTGCCACCACAGTGCAGACCACAAACCTTCTTAATGTAAACAACTGGCCAGAAGCACAAGTGCTTAAACCAGAATTAATATACTTTTAGAATAACAGACACTGAGCCCTCAATCAGCAGTTCCCAACTTAGAAGGATGTAAGCTACCTGTTCTGCCACCACAGTGCAGACCACAAACCTTCTCAATGTAAAACAACTGGTCTGAAGCCCAATTGCTTAAACTAAAAGGCTTAGAATGAGTTACACCAAGCAGTAATAAATACAACTGAGTACTTTTAAGAGGACGCAAAAGCAAAATAAAGTAGGAAGAAACACAAATACAGTAAAAGCAGATAAAAAAAATTTTTGAGTGAGCAAATGAGATGGGCCCAGGAGTTACAGGACAGAAACAAGTGCAAATGCAGGCCTTCAAATCAGAAAGTTGAGAGAGATGGAAGACCGCCCAAACGGCCAATAACTACAAATTCTGGGCCAGAACCACTCCTTATGTGGTAGACAGGTTACCTAGTGCTTACCACTCCCACTGATAAGCTAGAAGGCTTCCCTCCAAAACAGAAAGGCTTGGGGGGCTCAGAAGCTTACAAATAGTCCTGGATACAGCAAATCTGTATCTGGAACACTAATTACAGAAAAAGTAGGAAACAGGCTTACAATTTTTTTTTTTTTTCAGAAAAGTAGCAAAAACAGTAGTAAAAACAATTCACATGCAGTGCAAGCTGGCACACTTGAGTATGTAGCAATATTAATCCACACACAGTTTGAAAAAATGTAATTAAATTAAAAAGGCAAGTGCAGAAAGGGTTTATTAGGTAGAATGCGGTAAAGAGATGGGACTGGAGGAGTGTCCTAGATCAAATCTACAGTGGGGCGAGCACTGCAAAAGCCACCAAATTTAAACTACAACCAAGAACGGGGGGGGGGGGGGGGTTCAACAGATATGTGAGGAATCAGAGTGCAAATTATAAAACCAAAAAAATATATACTGATCTCTGTATATTTGCAGAACAGTAAGACAACAGATCTTAGCTCTATAATACAGAATAATACAGAAAAATATACTCAGCTCTATATATTTGCAGGTAGTCTTAAAACCAAAAAAATATATACTGATCTCTGTATATTTGCAGAACAGTAAGACAACAGATCTTAGCTCTATAATACAGAATAATACAGAAAAATATACTCAGCTCTATATATTTGCAGATAGTCTTGTAAGGCTGTCTCTCAACACACAGAGATGCAACCAACGCCATTTTCTTCAGTGTTTCTTGCCCCAGATGTCAGGTGCCCCCAAATAGGTAGGCAATACATATTGCTAATAAAGACATACATCAAAATATAAATACCTTCGGCTACAAGAAAATACACCACAAAGGTTGTATAGGACAGTAAGGTATAGAAAGGTCCCAGCAAAGGAAGTGGGGATGGAGGGTGGGTAACCTGGACTGCAACAGTGAATACACTAACATCTACATTTATGGTAGGTACACAACTGTACTATGTTCATCGTGTTTCACTGTTCGTCATTACACTTGGGTAGAATCCCAAAGCTGAGGTAGGGTGGCTGGGTCTAAATAGGATTAGGAGTGGCTATGAGGCCCTGCATAACTGCAGTGGCAAAGCCTGCTCTTGATTTAGAGTAGAGAGGCAAGTGGTAATGCTTGGTAAAAGTGTGCACTGAACTTCAAGTTGCAGCTTCCAAAATGTCCTTGGTTGGTACTCCTCTGAGGAAGGCTGCTGGCGTGGCAGCTGCCCTGGTAGAGTGTGGTCTAATGTTGTTAAGGCACTGGCTTTCCATGTTGTGCATAGCAGAAGCGAATACAGTGTCCTATTCACTTAGAAATAGTCTGCTTTGAGAAAGCCTTTCCTTGTGATCCTGCAGCATAAGCTACAAAGAGTTGCTCAGTTTTTCTGAATGCTTTTGTTTTATCCAAGTAGAAGCGTAACTGCCTGTGTACGTCCAAAGTGTGTAGAAGTCTCTCCCCTTTATTCTGGGGATCTGGATAGAATGTTGGCAGATGAATGGTTTGGTTAAGAGCCACATTGGATACCACCTTTGGCATACATGTTGGGTTCATCCTTAGAGAAACCCTGTATTGATGAAAAATGATAAAAGGTTCCACTGCCATTAAAGCCTGTAGCTCTGAGACTCTTTGTGCAGAAGTTATTGCCAGGAGCAGAGCAGTTTTCCATAAGAATTTTATATCAGCTGTATTGGCTGGCTCAAAAGAAGGCAAAGTGAGTTTCTCCAAGACAAAGTTGAGGTCCCAAGTAGGTGTCGGTGCTCTCCGGGGGGTCTTAATGTTTTTAGCCCCTCTGAGGTACTGTCTTGGTAGTGGATGAGAGAAAACAGGAGGTTCCATGGTATAATGAGCTGAAATGGCGGAGGCATGGATCTTAATAGATGACAAAGATAGGCCTTTGTCCAACATCTCAGTTAGTTATTGTAAAATCTGAGGGATATTTGGTACAAGTGGGTCAAAGCCTTGTGCCTGGTTCCAGTGGCAGAATCTCTTCCATTTGTCTGCATATGATTTCCTGGTGCTGAGCCTCCTGGCCTCCAGAATGTCATCCAAAACAGCTTTAGAGAGAGGTGTGGTCTGACTGTCTATGGTATCTGCCATGCAGCCAGATTTAAGATTCTGAGTTAGTTGTGCAGGATCTGATTGTTCTGTTGAGTCAGAAGTTGAGGGATTTGAGGTAAAGTCCAGGCTGGGCCTTGAGCCAAGATCTTTAAGATTGGGTACCAGTGCTGGCGTGGCCAGTCTGGGGCAATCAATATCATTTTTGGCCTCTCTTGTCTGACTTTTAGGAGCACCTTGGAAAGGAGAGGCAGTGGTGGGAAGGCATAAACTTTTAGGTTTCTCCAGCTGAATGAGAGAGCATCCACTTTCCATGCTTGTGTGTGATAAGTCCTTGTGCAGAATTTTTGAAGGCAAAAAGATCTATGTCCGAGCATCCCCATTTCTTTGTTGTCATGTTGAACACCTGTGGATTTAGTTTCCACTTGTGAGGATCCATGAGGTTTCCTGCTTAGTCTGCCAGAGTATTTTTCTTTCCTGGCAGGAATTGTGTTTGCAGATGAACTTGATAGGTCAGTGCTATGTTCCACAAAGTCATAGCTTGTCTGCAAAGGGGGTATGAGTGCGTGCCCCCTTGCTTGTTTATGTACCACATTACTGTGGTGTTGACCGTCTTTAGTAGTAGTTGTCCTGGATGAACTAAGTCCTTGAAGGCTGTCAGGGCATTCTGTACAGCTAGCATCTCTTTTTGATTGATGCGAAGATGCATTTGTTCTGTGGACCACTTGCCCTGAATACATTTTCCTGCCATGTGCGCCCCCCCAGGCGTAATCCGATGCATCTGTTGTCAGTGTTTGCCTGGCTGTGGGTAAAGTGACAGGCTGTCCCTTGTTGTGGTGACATGCCAGTGCCCACCATCGAAACTCCTGTTGCAGGCAGGGAATAGTTACTGTTGCTCCCAGGCTGTGGCAATGTTGATTCCAAACATTTTTTAGATACCATTATAACTTTCTAATTTGCAGTTTTGCATATGGAATTAGTAGGATGCAGGATGCCATGAACCCCAAAGCCTGCAGAATTTTTCTTGCAGGTAGCTGGGTTTTTGTTGCCATCATTTGAAAGTAATTTGTCAGTTGCCTTTGCTCGTCTGGCGTGAGATAAGCCATCTGGGTAGTTGTATTCAAGCTTGCACCCAGGAATATTATCTCTTGAGAGGGCACTAGTTTTGATTTATTTTCGTTTACTGTGTACCCTAGGCCAACTAGTAATCTTTTTACAAATGTCAGATGCTTTAGAAGAATGTCATTGCTCTCTGCTTGAATAAGGCAGTCGTCCAAATAGAGATATATTTGAATTCCTTTTTGTCTGCAAAATGCAATTACTGGTGCCAGGCATTTTGTGAAGACCCTGAACGCAGTAGATAAGCCAAAGGGCAGTGCAGAGAATTGGTAATGCATTGTGCCAGCTATGAATCTGAGGTATTTCTGCAATTTTGTCTGATTGGGACATGCAGGTATGCCTCTGAGGTCCAAAGTAACAAGCCAAGCCTTTTTGCCAGCATGGGTAGAAGTTGCTGCAGTGTCAATATCTTGAATTTTGGAACATCCAGTAAAGTGTTTAGAATAGACAGATCCAGAATGGGTCTCCAGGCTTTGTCCCTTCTGGGAACCATGAAAAGTCTCGAGTAAAATCCTTGTCCATGTTCTTGCTGATGTACTTTTTGAATAGCTCTCATGTCCATGAGAGCTGTAATCTGTTTCTGTGCCTCTGCCCATTGGTTTTGTGGCAGGTCTGGCATTCCTTTTGACCTTGGAAGGGTGTGAAAGTGGAACCTGCAGCCCTGAGCGACAATATTCAGTACCCATTTGTCATGGGTGATAATGTGCCAATTTTGTGAGAAAAGTGCTAGCTTTTCCCCTAAAGGTGCTGCCAAGAGAAAAGTGCTGGGCTTTTGAAAGGGAAAGTCATTGGGACTGTTTCCTGTAAGGTTGTGACTTGTCTTCTCCTCCCTTGGGGGTAGAAGCACCCCATTGTCCAGGTCTGCAAGAGCCTTGTTGCTGAGATCTGCCTCTTGGGCGTCTGTATCTGCCTCTGAGGCCTGACACGGGAAAGGACCAATTATTAGAAGGCCAATTTCTGCTAAATCTAGGAGGCTGTACCTGTAAGAAATCCTTTACTGTCTGCATAGATTTTGCCTTATCCTCCATTTTCTTTAACACCTCTTCTGCCTTAACACCAAACAAGGCATCATGCTGTAAAGGAGCATCCGGTAATTTAGCTTCAACATGATCAGGTAAACGTTGTTCTTTAAGCCAGGCATGCCTTCGAATGACGGATCCTGTAACTGCGGCTCTACAAGAAGCCTGTAATGAATCAAAATCACACTGCAGAGAATGTTTTCCCACTTGTTCAACTGCATGCAATAAATCCTGCATTTCCTTATTGTCAGGACATTCTGAGCTTGTAAACATTTTCTGTTTTAACAAAAACATTAAATATTGTTGGTATTTCAGCACATGAAACTGGAAGTTCAAAGCCCTTACTGCTAAAGTTGCTGAAGTGTAAACTTTTCCCCCCCATCTATCCAGTGCTCTGGAATCCGTCAGAGGGGACTGGGTTTTTTGCAGTGGAAGCCTTCACCCCTTTGGGACCCTGAAAAATAGTTTATGGGTCAGCAGCAGGGTTTTTATAAAGAAGTTTATGAAAGTCTGGGACCCTATAGTACCTGTCTGACTTGACTGATGCAGGGGGTAGAGAATCAGGAGACAAACTAGATTCAGAAAAGACATCATCAACAATATCTAACACAGGGGGAATAGCGAGAGGCCTGTGCTGAGGTAATAAAAGAAAATCTCTGAGCCTTTTCTTTGATTCTGAATAATCCTGGCTTTCCCAATGGAAATGCTCCCTCATGGTGTACAAGGTTTCCCCAAAAGAGTAATCCTCAGGAAGAGAGGCTGAAGGGATAGACTCTTCAGCATCAGAATCCTCATAGGGAGGACGAGAGCATCCCTGGTCTGAAGAGGAATCAGAGGAACTAGAAATCTGGTCAGAGGATTCATAGTCTGTATCCTGCCTAGGCCTTTTATCAGGAGGGGGATGGGAACCACTGATCAGAGTAATTAAGTCTTCGGCCATTTTGAGCATCTGTTTCTTAGGCATGGATGACTGTCCAGGAGAATGCTGTACTTGTTTCTTTGTCTGTAATGATGTTTTACACTTTGCTTTAGCTGCTGTAGTTGACTTGATAGTAAGCTGAGTAGGTCTGAAAACACCCTCAGAAGCCGATGCCTGCTCAGCGGCTCCAGACCCATCTGAGGGAATAGTTTCTGTAGGCCCAATACCTTGAGTTTCCAGAGGCCTAGATGTCTCCATGTGGGAGTCGGAGGCGGCCTCTGGCTCTGAGGCAGCGTGAGTCAGGGGCTGCGAAAGCACCTCACTGAGCACCGGCGACTGGCCTGGAAGAGGCTTCGTCGGTTTTGGGTCTCTGATGCCTGTCCTTTTCCTTGTCTTTGCACTTTTTATGAATTCCGGTCGTCGGTTGTTCGACGGCATTATATAATGAAACTTAAGGCCAAAGTAATGCAATGCAAAATCAAACCAACGCTTAATAGTGCGTTTGTTGAATCTAGCACAAAACCGACAACTAGTGACGTCGTGGTCAGGGCCTAGGCAAGGAATACAGTAAGAGTGAAAATCCTTATGAGGTTTTGCTTCCCACAAGAAATACAATTGTTAACTTTTACTGACATCGGTCTGGAGCAAGAAAAAGTTTCCCCAATGGGGTACTTAATTTTACTGAAGACTTCGGTTCTGAAATTCGATTTCGAAAACCTCAGGAGTCGGCCGACCGGCACTTGCCAACTGCTTTTGCTTCGGGCACCGTGCGGCAAGAAAGACTGAAGAAAATGGCGTCGGTTGCATCTTATATACCCCTGGCGCACTGACGTCAGGGAGGAAGCGACAACAACAGACACCGGACCAAGACTTTGGCACTCGGGCTGACTGTGGGTCGCCTGCCAGCAGGATAACCCAAGTGTTTTGACTACAACAGTGAAACACGAACATCAGGGGTTATAGTTAAACGAAGACTTGGCATTTAAAAAAAATACATTAATACAGCTGGGTAATAATACAGCCAGCTCCACTTGCTTGAAATCATCACCATGTACTGCAGCATTGTGGTAGTTACCATTTCCTTTTTAACTTGGAAGAGATTCCCATAGAAGAGCTGCAGGGTACGTTTTAATATTTATACTCAAGGTAAAATTTAAGTGGGTAGATACCCTTTAATTTGAAATGGAACTGCGTCCAAGTATGATCTTTCTTAAATTTTCTGGAAGGTATCTCTGTTTATCTTCAACTGACATTCATGTCGTACAAATGCTTATCAGAATGGAAGCGTTCACTTAAACTGTGTACTTTTAAGGATCTGTGAAGTCATAATACCACATATAGGCTCTTAAAGCCATAATTACTGAAACATTGCTGTCAGCAGCCTATGATTTAAATAATTCTGGACACTTTTTGGAAAACAGGATGATGCATTATACAATGTAATATTCTTTAATGTAATTGGTAGATTTTTCTCAGTAAGGAATCCATTTGTTGACATGTATTGCGGACTGACAGGTTGAAAGGGGGTTTTAAAAGTGGTACCGGATAAGTTGTTTCACAGGTGGTTAAAGGAGCGGTAAGTGTAAATCACAGAAGTTTTGTAGTACAAATTACACAGATGTAGTTTAAGGGTATATGATGATAGTAGCAGTTAAGTGCTTGTATGTTGTAAAATGCAGTTCTACTATACTATGTTCTATATACTACTGAAGTCAGGAACTGCATAGTTGCCTCATTAACGGAAAAGTACCCAAATGAGTATTGATTTCTGGGGGAGAGAGTGGTTCATAGAAAAGGAGGTGAAAAGGGGGGCTGGGGTAGAACGCTAAAGACTCAAGCTCCGTTAGTAGCTACTGTGTAGTGCCTCCTGGGTGTAGATGTTGGAATCCCACTCAGGGCAGCAGTGGATAGTCTGTTTATGCTATTTGTCCAGGTTGCACTTGGTGAACTGGTTAAGCTAGATCTATGTGCATATTTTAAACCTGTTGATTATCAGTGGTGTGACTCAGAAAACATCTCGTGGTAGCCAGCAGACCTGTTTAGGGCAGAAGAGCAGAACAAAGGACTGTAGCCTTTATTCCTCACCAATATAGGTGGTATAGTGGTTGGAAGTGGTGGGATTCAAAGTGGCAGCTCATTTGTTACAAGGTCAATAACAGAAAAAACACACAAGTGGTATCAGGTAAGGTGCTTCTCTGAAGATAAAACCAAGATGCTGTAATAGACAAAAGAAGCACTCCACGGTTGGCACAGCACATATAATTTATTAGACAACTGGTTAGCGCTTTCACGTTCAGTTGAAACGTTTCTTCAAACGGAGGTCTGAAGAAACGTTTTAACTGAACGTGAAAGCGCTAACCAGTTGTCTAATAAATTATATGTGCTGTGCCAACCGTGGAGTGCTTCTTTTGTCTACTACAGCACAAGGTCAATAACGTTTTAATGTGCTGTACTTTACTACTTTGTGGTTGTGTAACACTGCTGGTGATGCTTATCACCATATGTGCACATTAAGACGACAACGGTTTTAAATGTTTTGTCACTCCATGACTTGTGGTAACCAATTTTTATTTTTGTGTTAGACTTTCTTAGATTATACTTTTTTACTGTAGATTAGAACAGCCAATGTTTGTGTTTATCCTATTAGAATCTAATAAACAAGGGGGCATGTATTATAAGCCCCCTTCTGCTCTTGTGCTAGTAATCAGGGCTGCTTAGCTCTTTGTTTGCTCTTGGTCTGTGTCAGGGAGTATTCATGCATCACGTGACCCACAGTGTTTATCCCCAGAAAAAAAGTTGCTGTTAGCCACTCAATCTTTCTCCACACCATGTGACTATGTTGCTGTCCAATCACTATTGTTATCTGGGTCACCAGCACATGTAGGAACTCTTCCCATATGTCAGATGGGCATAAGATAAATACACTTACATTTATATAACTGATACCTGAATAGGCAGCTGCATGGATCAAAATGTGCAGACAGCTAATAACTGCATGAGTAAATGCATATGCGGTATAATGAAAGGTAGCTAGAGAAATTAAAACAAAAATCAGATAAATGTGTGACTGCAGAAAACAAACTTGATACACTTTACAGCTCTACTTGTGGGCACTTTAATCTCAGTAAAGATTTTTAATACCTATCAAATATGGCGGATTATGAAACTATATAGTAAACTACCTGAAAGGATGGTCAAGAGAGAATCTGTGGATGGATTCAAGAGGACATGAGACAGGTAGAGAAGGGTAAAAGGGGATGGATGGGGTGATAGTAGAATGTTAAGAATTTTATTCATTGTTCAAATGCACCTACAGTACAGCCAGGTCGTCAAGTTTGGTCATCCGCGACAGCAAAACCGTTAACTATATGATGTATTGTATATGCAGCCCCAAGACAATTTCTGTTCACTCACTGCGGCCCTGGCAAGCGAAAAGGTTGGACACCCTTGCTATAGAACTTTATACAGAATGCCCGTATGAAATGGAAAACAAGGGATGTAACCTCAGTTTGGAAGAAAATGAGCAAAAAAAAAAAAATTAGTTGCTTGACTTAATAGATATATTAAGATCAATGAGAGAAATAGACTGCAGAAGGTCAATAAAACCCAGAAAGTCAGAAGTCTGATAAAATAAATGAATGCAGTAATTAGAACTTCCCACAGAAATCCATGTGATATAACAAAAGTAAACAGGATATATTACGGTGTTGCTAAATAACCGATAAAGTTCTACCAGAAGAACACAGGGTAGCGAGGGAAAGGAAGGTGAGAAATCGAATACCATCATAGAAGTATCAAACCGAGAAAACTATAAAGCAATTAAGACAAGAAGTGTCACTGTTAGAAGACTATAAAAGAGGGAACATAACAAAATTAAGATAAAGAGATGTGATAAAAGCAATGCGCGGTATTAGAACAGACTAGG
Organism: Protopterus annectens; assembly: GCF_019279795.1. Taxonomy (NCBI): domain Eukaryota; kingdom Metazoa; phylum Chordata; order Ceratodontiformes; family Protopteridae; genus Protopterus; species Protopterus annectens. Next base: position 403,574,220 of record NC_056741.1, read on the forward strand.
ATCCATCACGCACTACTGCAAATAAACTAAAAATTTCATCCCAGGCGGAAAAACTTAGAAGATACACAGGTAAATATAAAGGAAAAGTACAAAATAAGCAATTTATTGATGACCCAAAAAAGTTTTTATAGAGAACTGGGAAACAAGGTAAAAGGAATTGAAAAACAGCCAAAAAAGAGGACAGATACATTTTGGCGAAGTATCTCTGAAGATCCCATGGAACAAAGATGCTAAATGGACAGAAGTAAAAGAAGGAATAAGAGGTTTAAAGGTGCATGATATGAAATGGGATGAAGTAACAGCCAGAAAGACTGAAACTAAGTTAAGAAAAGCCTCTAACTGGAAAACCCCAAGCCCAAATGCAGTACCTAACTTTTGGGTAAAAGTATTAATATATTTCCTTGAAGATTTAGCCATGAGTAAGACCTATTTATATGCACACCATGAACAGACACCAACCTGGCTAACAGGCAAAACAATGCTCCTACTTAAAGAGTGAACCTCCAAGCTATCCTAAAAATTATAAGCCAATAACTTGCCTTCCAATGTATAAACTATACACGGGAATTGACTCTGACAGAGTCTGTACTCGTTTAGAAGAAAACTCAATTATGGCAGTAGAACAAGAGAGCAATAAAAAAGTCAAATGGAACAAAGCCTCATTTTTGTTGTTAAAGCATACTGGAGAACTGTAAAAAGGGCAATAAAGTATGGCATGGATTGACTATAAAAAAGCAATTGATAGTATCTCACATTCATGGATAAAAGAGTGCTTAAAAATGTATAAGATACACCCTACACTTAAAAACTACATTACAGTGACCGTGAAACAGTGGCAGATCACTTTGCAATTAAGCCATGATGATAAAGGACATATTATTCAAGGAATAAAAAGTCAAAGGAGGATATTCCAGGGTGACTGTCACCGTTGCTATTCTGCCTTGCCATTAACACATTAAGCTGTTTACTTAACAGCTTAAGCCATGGCTACAATTTGGCTCCTAGAAAACAACAAAGTGTAAATGTAAAGCTTTCTCATCTTCTCTTTGTCAATGATTTAAAGATGTACAGCTCATCAGATGAGGAACTGAAAGCACAGCTGCAGGTTGTCAAAACTTTTTCAGATGACATAAGAATGTCATTTGGTCTTGATAAGTGTGCAATAGGACCATTTAAAGAAGGAAAACTGCAGCACCAGGAAAACATCAGTTTGGGACAATAATGTGATATAAAAGAACTTGAGAGAGGGAATGTATAAATTTGGAAACTGGTGAAGGGTCAACAATAAAACATGAACAAAAAAACTTAGTAAGGAATACTTATGAAGACTTCAAATCTGAAAACAGTGCTGACATCTAGGAACAAAATCCAAGCTATAAACCTATTTGCTCTTCCTGTCCTAACTTACAGTTTTGGAGTGGTTCACTGCCCCAAAATGGGTTGGACAGATTACACAGGAAAACAAAGGATGCTTCATTTTCACCAAATGATTTATAAAAATCAGTGTATACCGAAATTATATATTCCCCTTTCCGAAGGCGGGATGGGCCTCCTTGAAAATGATTACATGTATAGATCTGCAATTGTGGGACTCCACACATCTGCTGACCTGACAAGACCCAAATGTAGCGAAAGTTTTGAAATATGAGGAGAATAAATCTAAGATGACTTCTCTGCTTAATACAGCAAAAGCATATTGGCATCAAGCAAGAATGGAAATCAAACCAGAAGTAGATAAAATTCAGGCAGCAACTGAATGTGCCAAAAAACAAAAGAAAGAATATAAGGGGAAGGACCAGATGAGAAGGCAAGAAACGTGAAAAAAGCATAAATATATTTGCAAGTAAAGAAAACTTCTGGAAGAACCTCATGCTGATCAGGAACAAATGCAGGAATGGTTAAGGAGGCATGAATTTAAACCAAGAGATGAAAGGCAGTGGGCTATGTACATGTTGGTTTAAAGTACATTGAACATGTGGGAGAAAAAGACAAATGTAGGCTTTGTAAAACCAAATAGGAAACAGTCGCAAACATTGTTGCTGGTTGTGACATACATTAATGGCTGAACGACTGTATACTGAAAGGCATAACGTGGCAAGACTATTGCACTGGGGATTGTGCAAACATTATGGTACTGAAGTGGCTGAAAAACACTGGAAACATGAGCCACAAAGCATCATGGAAAATTAAGTTTATATCATATGGGATCACCCATTGCCAACAGTTCAATAGATAGATGCTAGAAAACCAGACATAGAGGTCCAAGAAAAGAATACAAAAGTAGCACTGATCATTGAAAATCGCTACACCCAGTTACTACAGTGTCTTGTGTACGGAGAGAGACAGTCATAAAAGATCAGGATCTGCAGGCAGAAACGACAGCAATGTGGAAGAAAGATACCCAGACAGTTCCAACAGTAGTAGGAGAATGGGACTCAAAAAAGAATCAACAATTGTATTTAGATATGTTACCAATCCATGTAACCCCGTACAAACTGCAGGAGACGACAATATTGGGCACATTGCAGGTGCTGTGAAGAGCACTTTTGGCTGACATCAAAGATAGAAACAATATTTCATGAACTTCAATAATACTTCGACTTAGGAATGCGGTCCATTCCTGTCATGGTGTTAGAAAAGTACAGTTGTGTACACTTACCGCAAATGCAGATGTTAGAGTGTATTCACTGTTGCAGTCATCACATTTGTGTTATCTGCTGGCAGTAGCCCTCAGTCGGGCTGATTAACAAAGTCGTGGGTCCTGCGTCAGTTGCTGCCTGTTCTTCCAAGATGTCAGATAGTCAGGGGTATAAAACATGCAGCCAACGCCATTACATCAGTTTTTCTTGCCACAGATGTCAGGTGCCCCATTAATGGGAAGCAATAAAATAAATACATACAAGGTTATACCGCCAACAAAAAAGCAAATACACCAAAAAGCTTTTAAGCATTGTAGAGTAGAGGAGAGTAGAGGTATAGCCAAAAGAAGTCAGGGGGCTGGAGGGAGGGTAAAGTACAGTTTTGTACCTACCATAAATGTAGATGTTCGACTGTTCACACTGCTGCAGTCATTACATTTGGGTTATCTTGCCATCAGGCGGTCCCGCAGTCGGCCTGAGTTCCAAAGTCTTGGTCCGGCGTCAGTTCCTGTCGCTTCTTCCCTGACGTCAGTGCGCCAGGGGTATAAAAGATGCATCAGACGCCATTTTCTTCAGTTTTTCTTGCCCCAGATGTCAGGTGCCCCAAAGTAGGTAGGCAATACATATTGCTAATAACACATACATATAAAATAAAAACAATACCTTCAGTTACAAGCAAATACACCACAAAAGTTGTATAGGATAGAAAGGTATAGATAAGCCCCAGCTAGGACAGAGGGGATGGAGGGAGGGTAACCTGGACTGCAGCAGTGTGAATACTCGAACATCTACATTTATGGTAGGTACAAAACTGTACTATGTTCATCGTGTTACACTGCTGCAGTCATTACACTTGGGTAGAATCCCAAAGCTAAGGTTGGGTGGCTGGGTCTATAAAGAATTAGGATTGGCTATGAGGCCCTGCAGAACTGCAGTGGCAAATCCTGCTCTGGATTTAGAGTAGAGAGGCAAGTGGGAATGCTTGGTAAAGGTGTGCACTGAAATCAAAGTTGCACCCTCCAAAATTTCCTTGGTAGGTACTCCTCTGAGAAAGGCTGTTGAAGTGGCTGTTGCTCTGGTGGAATGTGGCCTAATGCTATTTGGGACTGATTTTCCGTGCTGTGTAGCAGTACCAAATACAGTGTCCTATCCATTTGGATATAGTCTGCTTTGACATAGCCTTGCCCTGTGATCCTGCAGCATATGCTACAAACAGTTGCTCAGTTTTCCTGAAAGTCTTTGTTTTGTCCAAGTAGAAGCGTAGCTGTCTGTGTATGTCCAAAGAATGCAGAAGTTTCTCCCCTTTATTCTGGGGGTTTGGATAAAAAGTTGGCAAATGGATGGTCTGGTTAAGAGCCACACTAGATACCACCTTTGGCATAAAGGTAGGGTTTGTCCTTAAAGATACCCTGTCCTGATGAAAAATTAAAAAAAGGTTCCACTGCCATTAGTGCCTGTAGCTCTGAGACTCTTTGTGCTGAAGTTACTGCCAGGAGCAGAGCTGTTTTCCATGATAAAAATTTTAGATCTGCTGTATTGGCTGGCTCAAAAGGTGGTAGTGCAAGTTTTTCCAAAACGAAGTTGAGGTCCCAAGTTGGTGCTCTCCGGGGCGGTCTTATGTTTTTAGCCTCTCTGAGGTACTGCTTTAACAAGGGATGAGAAAATAAAGGAGGATCCGTGTTGTAATGAGCTGAAATGGCAGAGGCATGGATTTTAACTGATGAGAAGGACAGGCCTCTGTCCAGCATCTCAGTTAAGTATTGTAAAATTTGAGGAATGTTTGGAACAAGAGGGTCAAGGTTTTGAGCCTGGTTCCAGGCGCAGAATCTTTTCCATTTTTCTGAGTAAGCTTTCCTGGTGCTAGGCCTCCTGGCCTCCAAAATGACATCCATAACAGCTTTAGAGAGAGGTGTTGCCTGATTGACTAATGTATCTGCCATGCAGCCAGGTTTAGGGTTTTGAGCTGACCGTGCAGGATCTGATAGTTTTGTTGAGTCAGGAGGTGTGGAATTTGAGGCAAAATCCATGGTGGGCCTTGAGCCAAGTTCCTTAAGATAGGGTACCAGTGCTGATGTGGCCAGTCTGGGGCAATCAGAATCATCTGTGGTTTTTGTCTGGCTTTTAGGAGTACCTTTGAAAGGAGAGGTACTGGTGGGAAGGCATAAACTTTTAGGTTTTTCCAGATGAACAGAAGAGCATCCACTTTTCATGCTTGTTTGTGTAAGTCCTTGTGCAGAATTTTTGTAGTTGGCAATTCAGTGGGGAGGCAAAAAGATCTATGTCTGGGCATCCCCATTTTTGCGTTACCATGCTGAAGATTTGTGGATTCAATTTCCATTTGTGAGGGTCCATGATATTTCTGCTTAAATCATCTGCCAGAGTATTTTTCTTTCCTGGCAGGAATTGTGCTTGCAGGTGAACTTGATACGTTAGAGCTGTGTTCCACAAGGTCATGGCTTGCCTGCATAGGGGATAAGAATGAGTGCCCCCTTGCTTGTTTATGTACCACATTACTGTGGTGTTGTCTGTCTTTAGTAACAATTGTCCAGGATGTAGAAGGTCCTTGAAAGCTGTTAGGGCATTTTGAACAGCCAACATCTCTTTTTGATTGATGTGAAGATGCATCTGGTCTGTGGTCCACTTGCCCTGAACGCATTTTCCTGCCATGTGTGCTCCCCAGGTGTAATCCGAAGCATCTGTTAGAGTTTGCCTGGCTGTGGGTTGGGTAAAAAGGCTGACCCTTGTTTAGGTGACATGCCTGTGCCCACCATCGAAACTCCTGATGAAGGCAGGGAATCATTGGTATTACTGCTTCTAAACTGTGAGAGTGTTGAGTCCAAACACTTTTCAGGTACCATTGTAATTTCCTCATATGCAGTCTGGCATATGGTATTAGTAGTATGCAGGATGCCATGAATCCCAGGGCCTGCAGAATTTTTCTTGCAGGGAGATGGGACTTTCTTGCCAGTAATTGAAAATATTGAGTTAGTTGAACTTGTTTGTCTGGCGTGAGGTAAGCCATCTGGGCCGTTGTATTTAAGCTGGCACCCAGGAATATAACCTGTTGCGAGGGCACTAGTTTTGACTTCTTTTTGTTTACTGTGTACCCTAGAGAAATTAGCAACCTTTTTACAAATGCCAGATGCTGTAGAAGAATGTCCTTTGTCTCTGCTTGAATGAGGCAGTCGTCCAGGTATGGATATATTTGAATTCCTTGTCTGCAAAATGCAATTACTGGTGCCAGGCACTTTGTGAAGACCCTGGGCGCAATAGATAAGCCAAAGGGCAGTGCAGAGAATTGGTAGTGCATTGTACCAGCTTTGAATCTGAGGTATCTTCTGCAATTTTGTCTGATAGGGACATGCAGGTATGCCTCTGAGGTCCAGAGTAACAAGCCAAGCCTTCTTGCCCAGCATGGGTAGAAGGTGCTGTAATGTCAACATTTTGAATTTTGGAATATCCAGGTAAGTATTCAGAATTGAAAGATCTAGTATGGGCCCTCCAGGCCTTGTCCTTTCTGGGGACCAGGAAGAGTCTGGAGTAAAATCCTTGTCCCTGTTGTCGTACTTTTTGAATAGCTCCCATGTCCATGAGGGCTGAAATTTGTTTTTGTGCTTCTTCCCATTGATTTTGTGGCAGGTCTGGCATTCCTTTTAGCCTTGGTAACGTATGAAAGTGGAATCTGTAACCTTGAGACAATATTCAGTACCCATTTGTCTTGGGTGATTGCCAGTTTTGAGAAAAAAGTGCTAGTTTTCCCCCTAAGGGGGCTTCCAAAAGGGTCCTGCTTGGCGTACGAAGGGGAAAGTCATTGTGACTGTTTCCTGTAGGGTTGAGACTTATGTCCTCACCGCCTTTTTGGGTTGAGGTGCCCCACCGTCGCTGTCTGTTCGAGCCTTGGGGTTGAGATCTGCCCCTTGGGCGTCTGTATCTGCCTCTCTGTGGCCTGTCTGACACTGGAAAGGACCAATTCTTTGTTGGCCAATTTCTGCTAAACCGAGGTGGGTGTACCTGTAAGAAATCCTTGACTGTTGGCATAGATTTAGCTTTATCCTCCATTTTCTTTTAACACCTCTTCTGCCTTAACACCAAACAAAGTATCATGCTGTAAAGGAGCATCCAATAATTTTGCCTTAACATGATCAGGTAAACTTTGTTCTTTTAACCAAGCATGTCTTCGAATCACAGAGCCTGTAACTGTGGCTCTACAAGAGGCCTCTAAAGAATCAAAACCACATTGCAGAGTATGTTTTCCCACCTGTTCAACTGCATGCAATAAATCCTGCATTTCTTTACAATCAGGAGCTTCTGAGGTTGCAAGCATTTTCTGTTTTAACTGAGCCATTAAATACTGTTGGTACTTAAGCATGTGAAACTGGCAATTTAAAGCTCTTACTGCTAAAGTTGCAGAAGTGTATACTTTCTTCCCCCATCTATCCAAAGCTCTGGAATCTCTGTCAGAGGGTACTGGATTTTTTGCAATGGAAGCCTTAACCCCTTTTGGACCCTGGGAAATAGTTTCTGGATCAGCAGAAGGGTTTTTTTTTTAAGAAACTTGAGTCAGGGACTCTGTAATACCTATCTGGCTTGGCTGGAACAGAGGGTAAAGAGTCAGGAGATAAACTGGATTCAGGGAACACATCATCCACAATATCCAGCACAGGTGGAATAGCTGAGGCAATAAGAGGAAATCCCTGAGCCTTTTCTTGGATTCTGAGTAATCCTGACTTTCCCAATGGAAATGCTCCCTCATGGTAGGTAATGTTTCCCCAAAAGAATAATCCTCAGGAGGAGAGGCTGAAGGGATAGATTCTTCAGCATCAGAGTCCTCATAGGGGGGTAGAGAGTATCCCTGGTCTGAAAAGGAATCAGAGGAAATGGAAACCTGATCAGAGGAGTCAGTCTGTATCCTACCTAGGCCTTTTCTCAGGAGGGGGATGGGAACCTCTGATTAGAGTAGAGGTCTTTGGTCATTTTGAGCATCTGTTTCTTAGGCATGGAGGACTGTCCAGGAAAATGCTGCACTTGTTTCTTTGTCTTTAATGGTACCTTTGTCTTTGCTGTTGTCTTAATGGTAAGTTGTGAAGGTCTGAAAACACCCTCAGAAGCCGATGCCTGCTCTGCGGCTCCGGACCCATCTGAGGGATTAGTTTCCGTAGGCCCACTACCTTGAGTTTCCAGAGGCCTAGATGTCTCCACGTGAGAGTCGGGAGCGGCCTGTGGCTCTGAGGTAGCGGGTGTCAGGGGCTGCGAACGCACCTCACTGAGAACCGGCGACTGGCCTAGAAGAGGTTTCATTGTCGGTTTTGGACCTCGGATGCCTGTCTTTATCCTTGTCTTTGCGTTTTTTTCGGTATTGAGGTCATCGGCTGATCCGACTGCATCGTATAATTGAACCTTCGGCCAAAGTAGTGCAAAGCAAAATCAAAACGTCTTTTTATAGTGCGTTTGTTAAATCTAGCACAAAACCGACAACTAGTGACGTCGTGATCAGGGCCTAGGCATGGAATACAGTAAGAGTGGAAGTCCTTATGATGTATTTGCTTCCCAGAAGAAATACAATTATTAACTTTTTCTGACATCGGTCTGAGGCAAGAAAAAAGTTTCCCCAACGGGGTACTTAGCTTTATTGAAGACTTCGGATCTGAAATTCGACTTAGAAAATCTCAGGCCAACCGGCACTTGCGAACTGCTTCTGCTTCGGGCACCGCGCAGCAAGAAAGACTGTAGAAAATGGCGTTGGGTGCATCTAATATACCCCTGGCACACTGACGTCCGGTAAGAAGCGACAGCAACCGACGCCGGACCAAGACTTTGGAACTCAGGCAGACTGCAGGACCACCTGACGGCAGGATAACCCAAGTGTAATGACTGCAGCAGTGTAACACGAACATCTACAAATTTTTAAGCTACATTACTACTAGTCTGTAAATTACTAAACTCAAAAACATACTAGTTTGAGCTTTACCCTGCAGCCACCATGCTCTAAATTAATTACTGTATTTTATTTTTCTATTCAATAATTACCCAATTTATGTTCTCATTTTTGTGTTAAAATGCTATGGTCATGTAAAAATGAAATACTTAAACATATGCAAGTCATGTAAATAAGCTCACGTATAATGTTTTTATCCTGCAAATATAAATGTGCACTATGTGCAACTTAAACTTTAAGCTTTACTCATCTGGCTTTCGCAGAAAATGACTTTCTCAGACTTTTACTAAAATTCAAATAATGTATTCCCCTTTTCCTTTGATATTCCGCTGAATAACCATCCTGAAATCCTTTAACAAAATTACATGCGCAGTTATTAAACGTGTCATTCATTTCTGTAAACACTTGAGACCATTCACATTCAAAGATTAATATTCTGGGGCTCCCAAGATGGCTGCACACAGTAACAGCTTAATTTCCTCTCCCGATTTAAAAATAGAAACTCGGAGAGAGCCAGTGAACTTGTCTTTTTTGGTAAATTTCAGTAACTGGTTAGTAAGGGCACTGCCAGGATGCCAGCAAAAAAAGAAATCCAGACAACCTGAAAGAAAATCACAAAAGGTGAGGAAAAACCACTGACTGGGAAGAATTCTGCAGCTGTTCAGCAAAAACAAGTGCAAGCTCCAGCTCTGGTGAAAGACATGACTTCCACTAACCTAGAGGAAAAAACAAGTGAAATGTACTCAGATAATTAAAACGAAACAGTTGAGTATCCATCCACAACCCCTTTTCCCCATTTTTACATACGAGATTGGGGTTGTCACTTCAACAGTGAATCTGTAGCCAAGGTTTACATCATCGGGTAGGCTAGCCCTGCCGTGGTCGTTCTTACACACACACACACCCACCCCTATGGCCAATTTGGAGTGTCCAATCCACCTACGGTATGTCTTTGTAATGTTGGGGGAAGCCAAAGTACCCAGAGGAAACCCACACAAACGCAAACAGGACATGTAGACTCCACACAAGACACCCCGCCCAAGAACTGAACCAGGGAACCTCTTGCTGTGAAGCAAGAACGCTATCTGCTGCACCACTGTGCACACTCAAACACTGAAGGAGTACATCAACTGAAATAACAAAAAGCTGTATATAAAAAAATAAAAAATAAAAAATAAAAAAATAAAAAATAAAAAATAAAAAAATAAAGAGAGGAAGAAGCTTTAAACAGCTATTCAGACGAGGTGATAAAACTGCAAAAATCAGAGGTCGAAATAAAGAAAAGGCTGGCTGAATACGAGATGTTTCAAAAATAACAGAATGAAGGGACAGCGCACATCCGGAAAAAACCTGAGATTTTCTGCTGTACCAGAGAAGCTGGAAGGAAGACCATTAATTTTATAAAAGCACAAATAAGCAACTGGACTGGTATTCCACAGCAGCAGTTAATTGAAAGGGTGCATTGTGTGCATGCTCCAAATCTGGCCATGACAAAGCAACCTAGACCTTTAATAGTAAATATGCAACCCTACCAACAGAAAGAAGTGATCCTGACAAAAATGTGCCAGAAGTACAAAGTTGTAAAAGTGGGAGACAGCAAAATGTTTGTGGAAAATGATTGATCACTGCACACCAGGCAGAAGGAGAGTACATTTATTTCACTAATTAAAGAATGTCAAGAAGCAGGCTAGAGTTTCAAGCTGCTGTAGCCACTATTTTCAGACTATCCTTTCCTACAGGGTCAAAATATTTTTTTGATGCAGAACATGGTGAGGATGAAATACAAAATTTTGTTCAATAAAAAGTGAGCTGTGAAACAGGAGGAGATTCTGCTTAATTTTCTTTTGACAAAACCCAGATGGAGACTGTGCCAGTGAAACCTATTCCAATGTTTCAAAGGAAAATGTTTGTGAAACAGAAAAAAACACAAGAGTGGACTAGAACAACAAGGACTAAGATGGAAATGAAGCACAGACTGAATTTGGAAGATGGAGAACAACAGGAAGAAAACCAGCAACTCAGAAATTGATAAATGAGGGATTAAAAAGCAATTATATTTGTGAAACATGGCAGAAAAAGAAATCTGAAATTACTGTACTATGACTTTGCTAAACTAGTAGGGGACTCCAAAGCATATGCCCTACTTCATATCATTAATTTGTGTAAGAACCTTAGGCAGGGGAGAGGAAGGAACGAGTTAACTGTAAAGAGCAAAATTTTGTTTTACCAACTGTGGTAATTTATAATGCACGACACAATCTGCATGTTATAAAATAAGTCACTCTGTTACTTTCAAGTATAACAGGAATACCAAAGTAAACGGCAGCATTTTTTTCTTATTTCTTTCTCCTTGATGAGTTTGAAGAAATGTAGACACTGCAATGTAAAAAAAAAAAAGAAAGAAAGAAAGTCTGATCAAAAGAGCATAACATGAAAAACTAAAGCTACTAGATCAAGTCAAGGGCCTTAATGTAGTCATTCCCTATGAAAAAGTGCACGTTTTAATGGGAAGCACAAATAAAAAAAATAACCCTGAATATGGTAAGTTTTCCTCTGGCAAATAAGAGTGTGTTTGAAGAGGCAACTGTGTATCTGTCTTTCATGTCTTCATGGAGACAATCTGATAAGTAGCAATAAACACAGAATACTACTTTTTTTCAATAGCTAGGAAATAATGTCTTCTGAAAGCATTAAAGTGTTTTCCTAATCTGGGAAAGGAATAAAGACAAGACCAAAAAAAAAGACCGTAGTTAGTACAAACAAAGGCTGTTCTAGGAGTATTAGCGTGGATAACCTTCCTTATAGGTTAATCAAAGTCAGTATGCAGTCTGGGAAAACTGTTCCTTTTAGGAGGGTTAAACTTCAATATGTGAAGATGTACACAGTTTTTGTGCATGTATTAAGTTAATAGGTTTTAGGGGTGTTCAGGGACTGTGTGTATTTTTTTTGAAGAGCTTTCTTTAAAACAAAAAAAAAACTATAAGATGCTATGTTGGTTCAGTTGGATGTGACAGGAGACAGCTGTACAGGGGATCAGCCTGTCAGGAGCTGTAACTGGACATATGTATCATCTTCGAATGTAAATGGTTTCACAGATATGTACAAAAAGGAACGAGTAGTGAACCATATTGAAAAATGTACGGTGCGAGTGGCTGTACTGCAGGAGACTCAATTGGAAGGAACTGAGGAGTTTGGATGGAAAGGGTTTTCAGGATGGTTCGCTGGCAGAGTATTCAGGTCAGAAAAAAGGGGAGTAGTTGTGTTAAATTGCAAGGGGAGCTGCAGTGGTGATGGAAAAGGATAAAGGAGACAGCAATGGCAGAGCTGTGGCACTGGGGGGATGCTGGCAGGGGAAGAGGATTGCACTGACATGTATTTATATACCACCTGGAACTGCTATAGTGGAGCTTGAGAAAATTCTGGGAGAGATGGTAGACTTTCAGCAAGGAATGTTGCTTGCTGGTTAGGGACTGGGGTTTGGTTTATGGCACTGGTGGTCTGTCTGGGGATCCCAGGGGCAAAACTGTAATGGATGGGGGGGGGTGGATTTTTGAAGAAATTTCTGAAAGTATTTGGCATGGAAGGTGTGGCTTCAGTGGTGACAGTTTGGGGTAAATTTGTGTATTATTCCCCAGGATGCAAGGGCTTGGCTAGGCTAGACAGAAAGTACAGTTGTAGACACTTATCGATAAATGTAGATGTTTGAGTGTATTCGCTGTTGCAGTTATCACACTTGGGTTATCTGCCTGCAGGTAGCCCTCAGTCGGCCCGAATACCAGAGACTTAGTATATCTGCGTCGGTTGCTGTCGCTCCAGGACTGACGTCAGGTCATCAGGGCTATAAAAACAGGCAGCCAATGCCATTACATCAGTTTTTCTTGCCCCTAATGTCAGGAGCCCCCAAATAGGAGCTAAGGTATGGCGGTGAAAAAACACCCCCAGTAAAAAGTAAATACTAATACCCCTGAAAGGGGTGAGTATTAAACAGAGAGGAGAGAGACAAGAGGGCTGAAGGCAGGGAAACCAGAACTGCAAGAGTGAGTACACTCGAACATCTACATTTATGGTAAGTGTACACAATTGTATTATGTTCTTCATGTTTCACTGTTGCAATCATCACACTTGGTTAGATTCCCAAAGCTGAAGAAGGGTGGAGGCAGTCAAAAAGAGTTGGGGCTGGCTAGTATGCCTTGGAGGACTGCTGTTGCAAAATCAGCCCTGGATTTGGAAAAGATAGGCAGGTGGTAATGCTTGGTGAAGGTGTGTACAGAACTCCAGGTAGCAGCTTCAAGATACCCCCGGTAGGGACTCCCCTGAAAAATGCTGTAGAGATATTGCTGCCCTAGTGGAATGTGTTCCGACTCCAAGGGGTTGGTTTCCCATGGTGCTTGTAGCAGAAATGGATGCACTGGGCTATCCATTTGGAAATAGTTTGTTTTGAAATGGCCTTGCCCTCTGCCCCCATTGCAAAGCTGACTAGTAACTGGTCAGATTTTCTGATGGGCTTAGTCCTATCAAGGCAGAATCTGAGCTGTCTGTGCATGTCCAAGGAGTGCAGGAGCCTTTCCCCTTTATTTTGAGGATTAGGGAAAAAGGTTGGCAAATGGATGGATTGGTTGAGAGCCACACCGAACACCACTTTTGTCATAAAGGAATGGTAAATCCTAAAGGAAACCTTTCAGCATGGAAAATAAAAGGGATCCACAGCCATCAGTGCTTGTAGCTCAAACACACCTCTAGCTGAAGTGATGGCTAGAACTAAGGCTGTTTTCCAAGAGAGGTATTTTAACTCTGCTGACGCAGCAGGTTCAAAGGGGGGGGGGAAGCGTGAGCTTTTCCAGTACAAAGTTAAGGTCCCAAGCAGGGGTGGGTGCTCTCCTTGGTGGCCTTAACTTGTTTGTCCCTCTCAGGAACTGTTTGATAAGAGGGTGCGAGAAGAGAGGTGGCTTAGTGTTGTAATGAGCAGAAATGGCTGAGGCATGTATCTTAATAGAGAAGGACAGGCTTTGATGAGTAGATCTGCTAAGTAATCCAAGATTAGAGTCAGGGAGGGCCAGTGTTGTGTCCTCTCCTTTAGACTGAATCCATATGAGCAGAACCTTTGCCACTTATTAGCATAGGATTTTCTTGTACTGGGTCTTCTGGCTTCAAGAATGACACCCAGCACCTGCTTGCTTAGGGTTGCTGGGGAAGAATTCACTAAATAAGCCAGGTTGCAAGATTTGAGGTTGGCAATTGTGGATGCAAATCTGTCCCTCCGGCTGGGAGAGTAGGGTTGGGGGGTTCTGGTGTAGGTGCCAGGATGGCACCGGTGTCAGGCTGTGCAGGAGTGGGTACCAGTGCTGTCATTCGTAGCCAGTCCGGGGCAGTCAGAATTGTCCTTGGTCTGTCTTGTTTTATCTTGAGTAACACTCTTGAAAGAAGGGGCAGAGGGGGAAAGGCATAAATTGAGAGATTCACACACTAAAAATATAGGGCATCCACTTTCCAGGCCCTGCTGTGAGGATTCCTGGTGCAAAATTTGCTGAGCTGGTGGTTGTAGGGGGTAGGCAAAGAGATCCATCTCTGGGGTCCCCCATTTCTGAATCAGAAGGTTGATGGTGCTGGGCTCCAATTGCCACTCCTGTGGGTCTAGGAGATTTCTGCTCAAGTCGTCCGCCAGTGAGTTTTGTTTGCCTGGCAGGAAATGAGCTTGCAGATCGACTTGAATGTCCAAGGCAGTGTTCCACAGGGCCATGGCTAACCTGCAGAGTGGGTAGGAATGGGTTCCCCCCTGCTTGTTGATGTACCACTTAACTGTGGTGTTCTGTTTTTATTAGCAGTTGTCCTAGAAAGAGTAGGGATCTGAAAGCTGTCAGTCCATTCTGCACAGCTAGCATCTCTTTTTGGTTGATATGCAGATGAATTTGACTTGGGCTCCAGTGGCCCTGAATAGATTTACCGTCCATGTGTGCCCACCAGGCATAGTCCGATTCATCTGTCGTTGGGGTCTGGGCGGCATGGGGTTGAGTAAATGGCAGTCCCTTGTTGTGGTTGCATGCATCTGCCCACCAAAGGACCTCTGTCCTTAGACAGGGTACGACAGGAATGACTGTTTCCAGGTGCTGAGAATGTTGGCACCAAAGACTTTTTAAGTACCACTGAAGTTTCCTCATATGCAGTCTTGCATATGGAATTAGCAGTATACATGAGGCCATGAACCCTAGGGCTTGCAATATTTTTCTTGTGGAAAGCTGGGTTCTGGTGGCCATTTGTTTGAAGTAGTCTGTCAGAATTGTTTTCCTGAAGTGGGGAATGCCATCTGGGAAGTTGTGTCCAAGCTTGCTCCAAGGAATATAATCCTTTGACTGGGTACCAGTTTTGATTTCTTTTCGTTGATAGTGTACCCCAAGGAAGTGAGAAGGTTTTTCACAAATGTCATGTGCTGCAGCAGCAATTCCTGACTGTCCGCCTGAATCAGGCCGTCGTCCAAGTACGAGTATATGTGCATATTTCTCTGCCTGCAGTACACAATGGCTGGAGCCAGGCATTTTGCGAATACTCTGGGGGCAGTAGATAAGTCAAAGGGAAGTGCAGAGAACTGATAATGGATAGATTCTGCCCTGAAACGTAGATACTTCCTGCATGACTCCCTTATGGGGATGTACAAATAGGCTTCTTTTAAGTCTAGGGGGGACTAACCAGGCATCCTTAGCTAGCACAGGAAGTAGCTGTTGCAGTGTAAGCATTTTGACTTTTGGTACCACCAGGAAGGTGTTGAGAATTGAAATATTCAGGATTGGGCGCCAAGAGCCCTCTTTCCTGGGTACCAGGAAGAGTCTGGAGTAGAATCCTTGACCCCTCTTGTTCTACTGGAACTGGCTGAATAACGGATATTGAGCAGGGGAAAGTACTTGGTTTTGAGCCTCTGCCCACTAGTTTGGAGGAAGGTCTGAAAACAAGCTTGGGGTTGGCAGTGAATGGAAATAAAATTTGTACCCCGGGATACAATGTTGAGGACTCACCAGTCTTGAGTGATGGACATGCAGTTTTTTGCATGAAGGGCAAGTTTTCCTCCCAGGGGCACAAGCAATTGGGCAGGGCTGGGGAGAGGAGTAAAGAAGTCATTGTGAGCTTTTTCCCCAAAGAGGTGGCTTACCACTCCTCCCTGCTTTAGAGGTGGGGGCACCCCATTGCTTAGATCACTGCATACCCGGAGACTGCAGTCTAGGTGGTCCATTTCCACTGGGTCTGGTTTGAAAAGGCCTGGAGAGGGCTGGAAAGGACCAGTGTTTGGAAGGGCAATGCCTACTGAATCTAAGGGGTTGCACTTGCAAGAATTTTTTAACAGTCCGCATGGACTTGGCTTTTTCTTTAAGAAAGCACAGTTGTGTACACTTACCATAAATGTACATGCTAGAGTGTATTCACTGTTGCAGTCATTACATTTGGGTAATACTGCTGACAGGTTGCCCTTAGCCAGCCTGAATTCCAAAGTCTTGGGTCCTGCATCGGCTGCCGTCGCCCCTTCCCTGATGTCAGGTCGCCAGGGGTATAAAAGAATCAAGCAGACGCCATTTTCTTCAGCTTTTCTTGCCCCAGATGTCAGGTGCCCCCAAGAAAGGTAGCCAAACTTTATATATATATATATATATATATATATATATATATATATATATATTCAGAAATACACCAATATAAATTTTACCTTCATCTATAAGCAAATACACCACATAGGTAGTACAAATCAGAGAAGGAAAGATAAGATCCAAAAGAAAAAAGGGGGAAGGGGGTGGGTAACCCAGACTGTAACAGTGAATACACTCGAACATCTACATTTATGGTAAGTGCACACAACTGTACTATGTTCTTCGTGTTTCACTGCTGCAGTCATTATATTTGGGTCGAGTCCCAAAGCTATGGTTGGGAGGCTGGAACTAGACAGTAGGAGCGGCTATGAGGCCCTGTAGAAAGTACAGTTTTGTACCTACCATAAATGTAGATGTTCGAGTGCTAATACAGCTGCAGTAATCACAGATGGGTTCTCTGCCGTCAGGCGGTCCCTCGGTCGGCCAAATTCCAAAGTCTTGGTCCGGCGTCGGCTGTCGTCGCTTTCTCTTCTGACGTCAGTGAGGCCAGAGTAAATAAGACACAGCCGACGCCATGTTCTTCAGTCTTTCTTGTCCCAGATGTCAGGTGCCCCCAGAAGGAAGGCAATACATAAATTATGCTTATATGTATATACAAGCAATGCAATATAATCCAAAATCAGTGGTTGCTAGCAAATAAACCATAGAAGGATAACCCAGTCAGGTTGTATGAAGAGGTTGTTAGGCCCCATGCCTTTACCAAGTGGGGAAGGAGGGAGGGAAACATGTACTGCAGCTGTATTAGCACTCGAACATCTACATTTATGGTAGGTACAAAACTGTACTATGTTCATCGTGCATACAGCTGCAGTAATCACAGATGGGTAGAGTCCCAAAGCTACGCACAGGGTGGTAGGTACTAGGAGGAACTGGGTTGAGCCAGAATGCCTTGCAAAACAGCAGTGGCAAAGCCTGCTCTTGTTCTGGAATATAAAGGCAGGTGGTAGTGTTTTGTGAAGGTATGTACAGAACTCCAAGTGGCTGCCTCCAAAATATCTTTGGTAGGAACTCCTCTGAAGAAGGCTGTAGAGGTAGCTGTGGCCCTGGTGGAGTGTGATCCGATACCTGTAGGAACAGATTTCCCATGATAGGAACAACAAAACCGTATGCAGTGGCCTATCCACTTTGAAATAGTCTGCTTGGAAACTGGCTTCCCTTGAGCCCCTACAGCATAGGACACAAAGAGTTGTTCTGATTTCCTGAAGGATTTTGTTCTGTCCAAATAGTAACGTAGCTGCCTATGGATGTCTAAAGAATGTAGTAGCCTTTCCCCTTTGTTTTGAGGATTGGGGTAAAAGGTAGGAAGGTGTATGGCTTGATTTAAAGCTACCCTGGATACCACTTTAGGCATAAATGATGGGTTGGTACGAAGGGCAACCCTGTCCTGATGGAAAATGAGAAAGGGCTGCACCGCCATGAGGGCCTGTAGTTCCGAAACTCTACGAGCTGAAGTGATAGCCAGAAGGAAGGCAGTTTTCCAGGACAAATATTGCAAATCTGTTGTGGCAGCTGGTTCAAAAGGAGGCAAAGTTAATTTTTCTAGTATGTAATTGAGATCCCAGGCTGGTATTGGTTGTTTCCTTGGTGGTCTTATATTCTTAGCCCCTCTGAGGAACTGTCGTAAGAGTGGGTGAGAAAATAAAGGAGGATCCGTGTTGAATTCTGCAGAAATGGCTGAGGCATGGATTTTTATGGAAGAAAATGAAAGTCCACTGTTCAGCAGCTCAGCTAGATACTATAATACCTGAGGCAAGTTCAGTTTTCTAGGGTCCTGGCCTTTTTTCTCATTCCAAGAACAAAACCGCTTCCATTTTGCGGAGTAAGCTTTTCTAGTAGATGGCCTTCTGGCCTCCAAAATGACATCCTGCACCTCCTTGGAGAGTAGGGTCTGTTGTGGTATTAATTTTCCATGCAGCGAGATTGAGTGTTTTCAGCTGACTGTGAAGAGTTTTGTAGCTGTGCTGAGTCAGCAGAAGAGGCATTAGAGGCAGGGACCAGGGGGGAGTATGTGTTAGGCTCCTCAGCAGTGGGTACCAGTGTTGCCTTGGCCAATCTGGAGCAATCAGTATCATCTTCGGTCTGTCTGCTCTTGCTTTCAAGAGCACCTTGGGCAGAAGAGGCAGAGGTGGGAATGCGTAAACTGTCCATGCTGTCCAACTGAATGAAAGGGCGTCCACTCTGCAGGCCTTTGGATGAAAGGTCCTCGAACAAAACTTTTCCAATTGATTCCTGTGGGAGGCAAAAAGATCTATGTCTGGCCTCCCCCACGCTTGGATTATTTCTGTAAACACCTGAGGATGTAACTTCCATTCGTGTGGATCTGTCATATTTCTGCTTAAATTGTCTGCCAGCGTGTTTTCCAATCCTGGCAGGTACTGTGCTTGAAGATCGATTTGCCATTCCAGAGCCAAGTTCCAAAGAGTCATGGCTAGTCTGCACAGGGGGTATGAATGTGTTCCTCCTTGTTTGTTTATGTACCACATTACTGTGGTGTTGTCTGTTCTTATTAGTAATTGTCCTGGATGCAGGAAGTCCTTGAAATCTGTAATTGCATTTATTACTGCTAGCATTTCATTTTGATTGATGTGAAGGTGCTTTTCCTTTTGGGGCCATTTGCCCTGGATGCACCTGTCCGTCATGTGCGCCCCCCAGGCGTAATCTGAGGCGTCTGTTGTGATAACTTGCTTTGCTTGAGGCTTGCGGAATGGGAGGCCTATGTTTGCTTGACATGCTTGGGCCCACCATAGAAATTCCTTTTGCAAACATGGGATTATTGGTATTATTGTTTCCAAACTGTGACTGTGTTGAGACCATAGGTTTTTTAGGTACCATTGAAGTTTCCTCATATGCAGCTTTGCACATGGGATTAAAAGAATGCAAGATGCCATGAATCCCAGAGCCTGCAGGATTTTCCTTGCAGTAAGTCTGGTACTTTTTGCTAGTATTTTGAAGTACTGAGATAGTTGCCCCTGTTTTTCTGGCGTAAGGTAGGCCATCTGGGTGTTTGTGTTCAAGTTGGCACCCAGGAAAGTTATTTTCTGAGATGGTGTTAGCCTTGATTTCTCTTTGTTGATTGTGTATCCTAGAGCATGCAGTAACCGTGTCACATATGCCAGATGTTCCAAACGTATGTGCTTGCTGTCCATTGGATCAGGCAGTCGTCCAAATAAGGGTAAATTTGTATTCCTTGAAGTCTGCAGTAGGCAATCACTGATGCCAGGCACTTTGTGAATACTCTGGGCGCAGTAGATAAGCCAAAGGGCAATGCAGAGAATTGATAGTGGATTGAACCTGCAAGAAATCTGAGGTATCTTCTGCAGCTTTGTCTGATTGGGACATGCAGGTATGCCTCCTTGAGGTCCAATGTTACCAGCCAAAACTCCTTGCCCAGCATGGGAAGAAGTTGCTGTAATGTGAGCATCTTGAATTTTGGTACGAGTAGAAATGTGTTTAGGATGGATAAGTCCAAAATGGGTCTCCAGTCGATTCCTTTCCTTGGTACCAGAAAAAGTCTTGAATAGAAACCTTGACCTTGTTCTTGAGTAGGTACCTCTTGAATAGCTCTCATGCTTATGAGCTTTGAAATTTGTAGTTGTGCCTCTGCCCTTTGATTCTGTGGCAGGTTTGGCATGCCTCTCATTTTTGGAAGTGTGTGAAATTGAAATTTGTAGCCTCTGTTTATAATGTCCAGGATCCATTTGTCTGTTGTGACAATATGCCAATTGCCTGCAAATAATGCTAGCTTTCCTCCCAAAGGTGCTGCCAGCTGAGACATGCTTGGCATGGAAATGAGGGAGTCATTGGGTTTGCTTCCTGTATTGTTGTGCACTGTCCTCGCCACCTCTTGGTGCTGGAGTTTGCCATTGTCGGCCTCTATATGATCCTTGTGATTGCCCTCTGCCCCTTGTGCGTCTGTATCTACCTCTTTGGGGCTTGTCAGTGGCTGAAAAGGACCAGTTTTCTGAAGGCCAATTTCTGCTAAAACGTGGAGGTTGGACCTGTAAAAAGACTTTGACAGTTTGCATAGATTTGGCTTTTTCTTCCATTTTCCGTAGTATCTCCTCAGCATTAGTACCAAACAGCACATCCTTTTGTAAAGGAGCATCTAGAAGTTTAGCTTTCACATGATCAGGCAAGTTTTGTTCTCTAAGCCAGGCATGTCTGCGAATGACTGATCCTGTAGCAGCCGCTCTACTTGAGGCCTCTAGGGCATCATAACCACATTGTAAAGTGTGTTTACCCACTTGCTCTGCACTATGCATCATATCCTGTAACTCCTTCAAATCTGGTTGTTCAGGTTGAGACATTTTATTCCTTAATTGTGATAACAGGAACTGTTGATATTTAAGCATATGAAACTGATAATTTAAGGCCCTCATGGCTAGGGTGGCCGAGGTATATACCTTTTCCCCCACCTTTCTAAAGATCTTGACTCTCTTTCTGCAGGAAGTGGATTCTTGGCAGTGGAGGCCTTCAATCCCTTGGGGCCTTGTGAAATGGTTTCAGGGTCAGCATTATGGCTTTTGAAGAGAAATTGGTGAGAGTTAGGTACTCTGTAGTACCTATCAGGTTTGACTGGTGCAGGAGGCAGAGAATCCGGGTTAAGGCAAGCCTCCGAATAAACATCATCAAGTATGTCCAAAACAGGGGGTATCGCCAGAGGTCTGTGTTGAGATAACAAAAGAAATTCCCAAAGTCTTTTCTTAGAATCTGAAAAGTCTTGGCCTTCCCAATGGAAGTGTTCCCTCAAGGTGTGCAAGGTTTCCCCAAAGGAAAAATCCTCAGGAGGGGATACAGAAGGGATGGACTGCTCTGCATCCGAATCCTCAAA
The DNA here is from genome assembly GCF_019279795.1 of Protopterus annectens. Taxonomy (NCBI): domain Eukaryota; kingdom Metazoa; phylum Chordata; order Ceratodontiformes; family Protopteridae; genus Protopterus; species Protopterus annectens. The sequence continues at coordinate 403,595,253 of NC_056741.1, forward strand.
AGGGGAGTAAGAGTATTCCTCTAAATCAGAATGTTCTGATAAAATGGATCCCTGATCAGAAGAGGGAGAATCTTCCTCCATCTCTGTCTGGACGGGGTTGAGAACCTCTGATAAGAGCAATTAAATCCTCAGCCATTTTAAGCATCTGTTTTTTAGGCATGGGACCTGGGGATGGGCCCTGTGCAACAGGCCTCTTGGGATGCCTGGCTGCTTTGGATTTAGTAAAGGCCTTAATAGAAAAAGAAGATGAGGGTCTAAAGACACCATGGGTGGAGGTGGACCTGTCCACATTAGTAGGCTCAACATTAGCAAAGGCTTCGGTGGTTGTAGTCTGGGAAAGGGCAGAGGTCCCAGCGGTCTCGGGTACAGAGGACACCGCCAAAGGAGTGTCGTCGGCAATCAGGGACTGTAAAGGCGTCTCGCTGAGAACCGGACCATGTGTAGCCTGTTTTGGCGTGGTGTCGGCGGGGACCGCGGGCCTCGCGTGTCAGTCCTTGTCCTTGCGGTTTTTGGACAAAACGGTAGTCGGAGTGTCCGACGACATTTTATAATCGAAAGCTTTACCAAAATAGTGTTGGGCGAACTCCGCCCGACGCTTAATAGTGCATTTATTGAAGGTAGCGCAAAAGCGACAGCCCGAGACGTCGTGGTCTGCGCCTAAACAAGGTATGCAGAGGGAATGGAAATCCTTATGCGGTATTTGCTTCCCACAAGAAATACAATTAACTTTTTCTGACATCGGTCTGAGGCAAGAAAAGTTTCCCCAACGGGGTACTTCGCTTTAATGAAGACTTCGGTTTCCAAAATTTTTGTAATTCAGGAGCTGGCCGACCGGCACTTGCGAACTGCTTCTGCTTCGGGCATCGCGTGGCAAAAAAGACTGAAGAACATGGCGTCGGCTGTGTCTTATATACTCTGGCCTCACTGACGTCAGAAGAGAAAGCGACGACAACCGACGCCGGACCAAGACTTTGGAATTCGGCCAACCGAGGGACCGCCTGACGGCAGAGAACCCATCTGTGATTACTGCAGCTGTATGCACGATGAACATCTGCAGTGGCAAAGCCTGCCCTCGATTTAAAGTAGAGTGGCAGATGATAATGCTTTGTAAAGGTGTGCACTGAACTCCAAGTAGCCGCCTCTAAAATGTATCTGGTTGGTACTCCCCTGAGAAAGGCTGCTGAGGTGGCTGCAGCTCTGGTGGAATGACGCCTAATGCCCTTGGGCATTGGCTTGCCATGGTGTAAGTAGCAGAAATGAATGCAGTGGTCTAACCACTTAGAAAAAGTTTGAGATAGGCTTTCCTTGTGATCCTGCAGCATATGCCACTAGTAATTGCTCCGTCTTCCTGAAAACTTTGGTTCTGTCCAAGTAGAATCTAAGCTGTCTGTGTACGTCCAAAAAATGCAGAATTCTCTCCCCCTTGTTCTGTGGATTTGGGTAAAAGGTTGGCAGATGGATGGCTTGGTTAAGAGCCACTCTGGACACTACTTTAGGCATAAATGTTGGGTTTGTCCTCAGGGAGACCCTGCCTGGATGAAAAATGATGAAAGATTCCACCAGCCATGAACGCCTGCAGCTCTGAAACTCGCATCTTGCAGAAGTAATTGCTAAGAGCAGAGCAGTTTTCCTAGATAAAAACTTCATATCAGCTGGCTCAAAAGGAGGCAGGGTGATCTTTTCCAAGACATATGCAGGTATTGGTAGTCTCCTTGGGGGCCTTAAATTTTTGGCTCCTCTGAGGTACTGCCTTAAATGGTGAGAAAAAAGTGGTGGCTCTGTATTGTAATGAGCCGAAATGGTAGAGGCATGAATTTTAATTGATGAAAAAGATAGGCCTTTGTCCAGCATCTTAGTTAAGTATTGCCAAATCTGAGGAATATTTAGTACAGCTGTATCAGTTCCTTGTGACTGGTTCCATGCACAGAATCTCTTCCATTTTCCAGCACAAGACTTTCTAGTACTAGGCCTTCTGGCTTCCAGAATTACATCAATCACAGCTTTACTGAGAGGTATTTTTTGTATGACTACATTATCCACCATGCTGCCAAGTTTAATGTCCTGAGTTGGCTGTGCATTATCCGATTGTTTTGCAAGGACAGTAGTCGAGGTATTTGAGGTGAGGTCCAAGCTGGGTATAGAGGTAAGTTCCTTAGTATTGGATATCAGTACTGGCGTGGCATAATCTTTAGCTTCTCCTAGGTTCATAGGTTCATACTAGGCTATCTGCCCTGGGGCAATTACAAGCCTAGCCCGATTTTGTTTGGCTTACGCCACCCCTTGATTTGAGTATACTGTGCCCTTTTTAAAGTTTGGTTTACTGTGCCTCTGTCTAATAGTGACACGGAAGTAATCCCCGGGACAAACCTACGATCCCCCATCCACTCATCAAGATTCTTCTTGAAGAAATTCAGTGAGGTGCTCTGCCCAACATGAATTGTAATTCTATTCCAGAGTGAAGGGAGCCTCTGGGTTATGAATCTGTCCCTCCAGCAAGTTCTATTTATTTCTGTGCTGAGGTTCAAGTCCCTCGAGCGTGTGGCTCTAAGGGATTTAGATTTACTGAGGTGGAGCATGTCCATTAATTCTGGATTGGACATAGCTTTATATGTCAGGCATAGATCGCCTCGAAGTAGGCAGTATGCAACTGAGTAGAGCTGGAGTTTTTTTAAACGAGCAGCATATGGCATCTGCTTGAGTCCTTTGATCCTCTTGGTGAAGTACTTTTGGGGTCTTTCTAATTGCTGCAGGTGTCGGGTAAGGTACATCCCAAAAGAGGCATTATATTCTATGATAGGCCTGATGAGGGATGAATAAAGGTGCACTATTACCTCTCTTGATCTAGATGTGAATCCTTTCATGATGAGGTGGGCTATGTAGAAGGTCTTTCTAACCACTTTGGCAATGTGATTGTCAAAGGAGAGATTGCTATCAACTTGGGTCCCCAGATCCCTAATTACCTTCTCTGTACTTAATGGGTTACCGCCTATGTGGTAATTTGTGGGCACATTGTTTTTGCCAAAGGGTATGACTATACACTTTTTGGCATTTAGCTTTAGACCATGGCTCTGGCACCAGTTATCCGTCTCTGTGAGACCTTTTTGAAGGATGTTTGTGTCAGCTGGAGAGTAGATTATGGCGCCCAGTTTGCAGTCATCTGCAAACTTGGTGAGCCATAGTCCTCCCCACGTTGGCCTGTACCTCGGAAAAGTATATACCGAACAAGAGCGGTCCCAGGATGTTGATACATCTAAAAGCTTAATATGCATTACCAAGTCAATGCTATATTATAAGAAATATTTATACAGTAAAAACATTAAGAAATTTAATCCTTCTGACAGAGTCAATAGCTGCTACAATAACGCACTTTATGCAATGTCAGCTATACTACTGCAAATTTTCTAAAATACATATATAAGAAAATTAATAATAAAATAGACTATATAGTCTAACTATTTAATTAATTAAAAAATACCAAGTGTATTTAAATGTATATATCCAACAGGGAACCATTATTCTTTACCCAGAATGTATTGATTGATGAATACTGTATTAATTAATAAAACTGTAATAATACAAATAGTAATACATGAATAAAAATGTGTGTAAAAGTCACATATAAAAATAAATAAAATAAAAAAGTATTTTTTTATTTTTTATTATTTATTATTTATTTTTTAAAAGTATGTATATCTTCTTTTAGGGAATTTTTATGATAATTAAAGTTGTAAGTTCAATTGTTTACAAATATTTTGGATACTATATGTCAACGAATCCTAACATTTTATCTCATAGTACTCCTTAATTTTAATATACAGTTGATATTACAATTTTCGTTCAACCCAGGTACACAAAACGCGTCTAATGTTAATTGCCATTCTAATTCACTAGCTTCTAAAAGTAGTGAAATAGGGCCTCCTCTAATAGAGAAAGGTACATGGTCTATAGCTAAGAAATGAAAACTGTGACCAGGGTTGCTGAAAATATGTTTCTCCAAAGCATTGTCCACTTTGTTTTTCTTTATAGCATAGATATGTTCATACAGCCTTTCACATAGTTTACGGTCTGTTTTCCCTACGTAAAAGGCTGGACAACAGTCACATGTGGCTAAGTAGACAATGGATTTAGACTCACAATTCATTTTATAGTTAATGTAATATTTTTTGTTTCTGATTGTGAAAGAAGTTGATGTTCTTAAATATTTACAATAATTGCAAGAACCACAAATAAATGTCCCCTTTTGTCTCGAGTTGAAATCAGTTTCTTTATTTCTTTCCAGGAGCATTTTAAGATTATTACCTTTCTTGTACACTATAATGGGATTTTCTCCTAATTTTTCCAAAAGTTGTAAGTTATTCCGAATAAAATACCAATTCTTGAAAACTATATATCCAATCTGGGTAGAGTTAGTGTTGAAGGTGGTAATAAAAACTAGTAATGAGTTGTTTAACAATAGGAATGTTAGAACAATTCTGATTATCAATGATGTTTAAAATAGAAGTATCAAGGGGAGAACAAGGATGGTTAACAAGTGTGTTACAACTGTCTTTAACAAGTAATGGTGTATAAATTCCATTAAGCCATTTTAGTCCAACTTCTTGAATCATCTCATCAATCAATACTGAAGGGTAACTACGGTTAAGAAACATATTTTTCAAAAATTGACATTCTCTTTGAAAAGTTGTGTCAAAAGAACACATCCTAGCTGCTCTAATAAGTTGCCCTTTAATTATTGACCGTTTTTGTTTGAATGGATGGGAGCTCGAAAAATGAAGAAAGGAATTACAATAAGTAGATTTTCTAAAAATAGATGAAGAATAAATGTTTTCTACAAAGTCCTTGTTGAGTTTGACGTCTAGATAGTCGATCTCTATAGTAGAAAAATGATGGGTAAATTTAAGGAAGTTAGTTGTAGAATTAAAAAAGTCTATCAAATCTAATGCTTCTCCTAAATTCCCATTAAAGAGAATGAAGACATCATCTAGGAATCTGGTAGAGTATTTAATGCGTGGCAACCACTCTGGGTTATTAAAGATATAATGATTTTCCCAGTATGCTACAAATAATTTTGCCACACTAGCACCACATGGTGAACCCATTGCTATCCCTTGATTTTGTAGATAGTATTCTTTGTTAAAAATAAAGAAGTTAGATGTCAGAATTATATATAACAATTCAGAAACCACATAAATTTCTCTGAGTTGCATTTAGCTCCTTTAAAATTAATGTAATCCATTCTATCGCCTCATTGTGTGGAATAGACGTGTATAAGTCGACAACGTCAACTGTAAGAAAGTTGTTGGAAATATCGAAGGTCAAATTGTTAATACTACTAAGAAATGACCATGAATCCTTACAAGTTTCTGGGATGTTTTTGATATATTTCGAAAGGATGTTGTCTACCAATTGTGCACAAGGGTATGTCATAGATCCACAGCCGTCAATAAGGGCACGCATAGGAGGATTGTTAAGGTCTTTATGTATTTTAGGGATCCCAAATATTATGGGAACCTTAGGATAAAGAATGTCAATATAATTGTAGGTGTCATAGTCTATCTTGGCACCAATTAAAAGATCCCTAAAATAGCCTCTGATTCTAGAATGGGTTATATTCATTTCATTAAGTGAAGATGAGGTGTATGCTGGACTTTGTAATACTGTTAACATTTTAGTGATATATTCAGAATTATCAAAGATAACCAGGCCACCACCTTTATCTGGTTTAATAACCCTCACAGGGGATGCACAGAGTTTATTCAAGGAAATAAACTGCTCTCTCGATATGTTAGATTTCACATGCTTGTTACTTAGATGTGACGTTAGCTATAGACTATGTACCTTTCTCTATTAGAGGAGGCTCTATTTCACTACTTTTAGAAGCTAGTGAATTAGAATGGCAATTAACATTAGACGCGTTTTGTGTACCTGGGTTGAACGAAAATTGTAATATCAACTGTATATTAAAATTAAGGAGTACTATGAGATAAAATGTTAGGATTCGTTGACATATAGTATCCCAAATATTTGTAAACAATTGAACTTACAACTTTAATTATCATAAAAATTCCCTAAAAGAAGATATACATACTTTTAAAAAATAAAAAATAAATAATAAAAAATAAAAAAATACTTTTTTATTTTATTTATTTTTATATGTGACTTTTACACACATTTTTATTCATGTATTACTATTTGTATTATTACAGTTTTATTAATTCAGTATTCATCAATCAATACATTCTGGGTAAAGAATAATGGTTCCCTGTTGGATATATACATTTAAATACACTTGGTATTTTTTAATTAATTAAATAGTTAGACTATATAGTCTATTTTATTATTAATTTTCTTATATATGTATTTTAGAAAATTTGCAGTAGTATAGCTGACATTGCATAAAGTGCGTTATTGTAGCAGCTATTGACTGTCAGAAGGATTAAATTTCTTAATGTTTTTACTGTATAAATATTTCTTATAATATAGCATTGACTTGGTAATGCATATTAAGCTTTTAGATGTATCAACATCTTGTAGCTAGTTAACGCACATTACTTTGTAACTCGTAGTGACGTGATTTTACGTACCCACGTCACTTACAAGTTTAAATGTGTGGCACTTTTGTGGGTTCTGTTTCTCTGAAGAAGCTACTGTCGAACAGTAGCGAAAACGTGTGTTGCTTGTAAAAAACAATAAACCTGCGTTAAGGATACTGCTTTTGCATCAGTTTATTTCTATCCCTTCTGGGTTACGCTTGGATTTACCTGACATCTTTTATTTTTACTTTTGTGAAGTTTTGGATTTCAACAGAAGAGCGGTCCCAGGACAGAACCTTGTGGGACGCCACTTGTGACCGGTTTCGAGTCTGACATGGCTCCAGCAACTCTCACTCTGTGGGTTCTGTCTTTGAGCCAGTTTGCGACTCATCTTGTGACATAGGGGTTTATATTTAAGCTGGATAGCTTATCTATGATGCCTGAGTGGGGTATTGTGTCAAATGCCTTTGCTAGGTCCAGATAGGCTGTGTGGACTACCTTCCCTTCATCTATGGCTTTGGTGACTGTTTCAAAGAAGTCGACCAGGTTCAAAAGGCAGGATCTGCCCTTGACGAAGCCGAATTGGGTAGGATCTAGTGTCTGTAGGTCCCCAATGTCTTTTTTTTTTATGAGCTCCATGATGATCCTCTCCATAGCCTTGCAAACTAGGCTAGTCAGGCTTATGGGGCGATAGTTTCCAGGGTCCGTAGAGGCTCCACCTTTGTGGAGTGGGACCACTGTTGCTGTACGCTATTCTGTGGGCACATATCCTGTAGTGAGGCTGAGATTGTACAGCTGTTTTATTTGAGGGGACCTTTAGGAGCACCTTGAGGAGGAGAGGCAGTGGAGGAAAGGCATATACTGACACTTTCCATGCTTGTCTGTGATGAGTCCTTGTGCAGAATCTTTTTAGTTGGTAATTGAGAGGGGAGGCAAATAGATCTATGTCCGGGCATCCCCATTGCCTTGTTATCATGCTGAAGACTTGTGGATCCAGCTGCCACTCGTGGGGATCCATGAGGTTTCTGCTTAGTTAGTCTGCCAGAGTATTTTCCTTTCCTGGCAGGAATTGTGCCTGCAGATGTACTTGGTGAGTCAAAACATGTCCCACAAGGTCATGGCTAGTCTGCAAAGGAGATAAGAATGTGTGCCCCCCTGCTTGTTTATATACCACATGACTGTGGTGTTGTCTGTCTATCAGTAGTTGTCCCGGATGAAGTAGGTCCTTGAAGGCTGTCAGGGCATTCTGAACAGCTAACATCTCTTTTTGATTGATTTGTAGATGCATTTGGTTTGAGGACCATGCGCCCTGAATGCATCTTCCTGCCATGTGGGCTCCCGAGGCATAGTCTGATGCATACATTGTTAGTGTCTGCCTGGTTGGAGGTAATGTGAATGGCTGTCCCTTGTTCTGGTGACAAGCCTTTGCCCATCGAAACTCTTGTTGCAGGCATGGCATCTTCCTGCCATGTGGGCTCCCCAGGCATAGTCTGATGCATACGTTGTTAGTGTCTGCCTGGTTGGAGGTAATGTGAATGGCTGTCCCTTGTTCTGGTGACAAGCCTTTGCCCACCATCAAAACTCCTGCTGCAGGCAGGGAATGAGAGTAACAACTGTTTCCAGGCTGTGACAATGTTGAGTCCAAACACTTAGGTACCACTGAAGTTTCCTCATATGCAGTCTTGCATATGGAATTAGTAGGATGCCATGAAACCCAAAGCCTGCAGAATTTTTCTTGCAGATAACTGGGCCTTTGTTGCCAATATTTTGAAATAGGTAGTCAGTTGCCTTTGTTTGTCTGGCGTGAGATAAGCCATCTGGGCAGTTGTATTCAAGCTTGCACCTAGGAAAGTTATCTCTTGTGAGGGTACTAGTTTTAATTTCTTTTTGTTAACTGTGTACCCTAGGCATGTTGGAAGTTTTTTTCACAAACGCCAGATGTTGAAAAAGAATGTCCTTGTTCTCTGCTTGAATGAGAGAGTCGTCCAAGTAAGGATATATTTGTATTCCTCTTTGTCTGCAGAATGCAATTACTGGTGCCAGGCACTTTGTAAAGACTCTGGGTGCAGTAGATAAGCCAAAGGGCAGTGCAGAGAATTGGTAATGCATTGAACCAGCCTTGAATCTTAGGCATCTTCTGCATGACTGTCGGATTGGAACATGCAGGTATGCCTCTTTTAGGTCTAAAGTCACAAGCCAAGCATTCTTGCCCAGCATGGACAGAAGCTGCTGCACAGTCATTTTGAATTTTGGAATATCCAGGAAAGTGTTCAGAATAGATAGGTCCAGTATCGGCCTCCAGGCCTTGTCCTTTCTGGGTACCAAGAACAGTCGAGTAAAATCCTTGTCCCTGCTCTTGCTCTGGTACTTGTTGAATGGCCCCCATGTCCATGAGGGATGAGACTTGTTTTTGTGCCTCTGCCCATTAATTTTTTGGCAGATCTGGCCAGCCGTTTGCCTTTGGTAGAGTATGGAAATGGAACTTGTAGCCTTGTGACACTATGTTTAGAACCCACTTGTCCTGGGTTATGATGTGCCAATTTTGAGCAAAAAGTGCTAATTTTCCCCCTAAGGGTGCTGCCAGAAGATAAGTGCTTGGTGCAGGCAGGGGGAAGTCATTGGGAATGTTTTCTGTATGTTTGTGATCTATCTTCTCCAGCTTTGGAGGTAGAAGCACCCCGTTGCTTGGGCCTATAAGAACCTTTTGCCTGGGATCTGCCCCTAGGGCATCTGGATCTGCCCCTTTGAGGTCTGTCTGACACAAGAAAGGACTATTTTTTTGTTGCCAGTGTCTACTAAACCTAGGTGGCTGTACTTGTAAAAAATCTTTGACAATTTGCATAGATTTAGCTTTGTCCTCCATTTTCCTTAACACCAAACAAAGTATAATGCTGTAAAGGTGCATCTAATAATTTAACTTTGACATGATCAGGCAGATTTTGTTCCTTTAACCAAGCATGCCTCCTAATTACAGGACCCGTAACCGCGGCCCTGCAGGAGGCCTCCAGAGAATCAAAACCACATTGCAAAGTATGATTTCCAACTTGTTCAGCTGCATGCAATAAACCCTGCATTTCCTTGTTTTCTGCACATTCAGAGTTAAACATTTTCTGTTTAAGCAATGCCATTACATGTTGCTAATATTTGAGCATATGAAACTAACAGTTTAAAGCCCTTATAGCCAAGGTAGCAGATGTGTAAACCTTTTTCCCCCCATCTATCCAGTGCCCTAGAATCCCTGTCAGAAGGGGTACCTTTGGGACACTGTGAAATAGTTTCTGGGTCTGCAGCAGGGTTTTTAAAAAGGAATTTATGAGAGTCAGGAACCCTGTAATATCTGTCAGGCTTAACAGGAGCTGGAGGAAAGGAGTCAGGGGTTAGACTAGACTCTGAAAACACATCTACAATGTCTAGCACAGGTGGAATGGCTAGAGGCCTGTGTTGAGGCAGTAAAAGGAAATCCCTGAGCCTCTTTTTAGATTCTGAAAAATCTTGGCTCTCCCAGTGGAAATGCTCCCTCATGGTATGCAAGGTTTCCCCAAAAGAATAGCCCTCTGATGGAAAAGCTGAAGGTATAGATTCTTCAGCATCAGAATCCTCATAGGGGGAAGAGAATATTCCTGATCAGAAGAGGAATCAGAAGAAACAGAAACCTGATCTTAAGATTCATAGTCAGTCTCTTGCCTAGGCCTCTTATCAGGAGGGGGATGGGAACCCCTGATCAAGGTAATCAAGTCTTCGGCCATTTTGAGCATCTGTTTTTTGGGCATAGAGGCCTGTCCACGTGGCTCTTGAGTTTGTTTCTTGGCTTTAGAAGGTGCTTTAGTCTTTGCCTTTGAAGCTGAAGTCGGTTTAATATAAAGATGTTTAGGTCTGAATACACCCTCAGAAGCCGGTGCCTGCTCAGCGGCTCCGGACCCATCTGAGGGAATAGTGTCTGAGGCTCCAATACTTTGAGTTTCCAGCGGCATAGCAGACACCACGTGTGAGTCGGTAGCGGCCTGCGACTCTAAAGTAGCGGGCATCAGGGGCTGTGAAAGCGCCTCAACCGAGAACCGGCGACTGGCTTAGGAGAAGCTTTGTCGGTTTTGGACCTCGGTTGTTTATTTCTCTCCTTTTCTTTGCGTTTTTTGTGAACTCCAGTAGTCTGATGGCTATCTGATGACATTTCTGGATAATTAAACCGGTGTCCAAAATAGTTTAAAGCAAAATCATACCTACGCTTAATAGTGCATTGGTTAAATCTAGCACAAAACCGACAACCAGAAATATTGTGATCAAGGCCTAGGCAAGAAATACAGTAAGAATGAAAATCCTTATGAGGTATATGCTTTCCACAAGAAATACAATTAACTTTTTCTGACATCGGTCTGGAGCAAGAAAAAAAAAAAGTTTCCCCAACAGGGTACTTAGCTTTATTGAAGAGTTCAGGTCTGAAACTCTAACATGAAATCTCAGGAGTTGGCCGACCGGCACTTGCGAACTGCTTCTGCTTCGGGCATCGCGCGGCAAGAAAGACTGAAGAAAATGGCGTCGGCTGCTTCTTTTATACCCCTGACTACCTGACGTCAGGGAACGGGTCACAGCAGTTGATGCAGGACCCAAGACTTTGGAATTCAGGCCGACTGAGGGCAACCTGCCAGCAGGATTACCCAAATTAAAAGCGCACCTAAAAACATGCTGGCTATGCCCTTGCAACTCCCACTCTAATATCATCCACCCCATCCAACTACTACCTTTCTTTCACCTCCACTAACTACCTTGATGATAGCAAGCTCAGATGCTCATAAGCCTAGTACTTATTATACAGCAGGAACTTCTCATTGTTACATTTGTTAATGCCTGTTATGTACTTCACAGATAAAGATTCTAGTTGTCTACTGATGTACTATGTTCTTCATCTGTAAATATGTTGTAAGTAATTTCTGTGTTAAATTGTTAATCACTATGTAATCCAATGTAACTACTGTCTGTTTATTTTACTGTGGAGCTTTTCTCCCCGGGCCTCCGCTGAAAATGGACCCACGTCCAGTCGGACACTCCCGGTCAACGAATTTAAATAAATAAATAAATACAATAAATGTAATGACTGCAATAGTGAAGCATGATCATCACCTGGGTAAAAGGTCGTTTAAAATAAGTGTATTCCTTCTATCCACGATAGTATGGACACTGAATCCCGCACAAATGAAGCACACAGAGTCGATGTGGCTGGTGCCTAAACACAACTCACTGGGTGTGGGTATCTGAAGGGGAAAGCTCGTGTCCACACCCAGTATACTTTTTAAAACCAGCAGCCTTCTCTTAGTCAGATTTTTCAGCCATATCCAAGAGTAGAATAAACCATAACAGGTTAGAAAGAGGAACTTCATAGATCAAATAACGATTTTTTTTGTTTGTCTTATGCAAAGAACACGAGGGTAGGTTAAAAAATAAAAAAAATCTGTAGAGAAGAGAAAACAATACCTGTAACAAGGCTATAATGGATTAGAAATCGTTCAGAAAGTACAGTTTTGTACCTACCATAAATGTAGATGTTCGAGTGCTAATACAGCTGCGGTAATCACAGATGGGTTTTCTGCCGTCAGGCGGGTCCTCGGTCGGCCGAATTCCAAAGTCTAGGTCCGGCGTCGGTTGCTGTCGCTTTCTTTCCTGACGTCAGTGCGACAGGGGTATATAAGACACAGCCGACGCCATATTCTTCAGTCTTTCTTGCCCCAGATGTCAGGTGCCCCCAAAAGGAAGGCAATACATAAATTATATATATATATATATATATATATATATATATATATATATATATATATATATATAGTCAAGCAATGCAATATAATCAAAAATCAGTAGTTGCAAGCAAATACACCATAGAAGGATAACCCAATCAGGTTGTATGAGGAGGTGTTAGCCACTAGGCCTTTACCAAGAGGGGAAGGAGGGAGGGAAACCTGTACTGCAGCTGTATTAGCACTCGAACATCTACATTTATGGTAGGTACAAAACTGTACTATGTTCATCGTGCATACAGCTGCAGTAATCACAGATGGGTAGAATCCCAAAGTTACGCACAGGGTGGTAGGCACTAGATGGAACTGGGAGCAGCCAGAATGCCCTGCAACACAGCAGTGGCAAAGCCTCCTCTAGTTTTGGAGTATAAAGGCAGGTGGTAGTGTTTTGTGAAGGTATGCACAGAACTCCAAGTGGCTGCCTCCAAAATATCTTTGGTAGGGACTCCTCTGAGGAAGGCTGTAGAGGTAGCTGTGGCCCTTGTGGAGTGGGATCTGATGCCTGTAGGAACAGGTTTGCCATGAAAGGAGTAACAAAACTGTATGCAATGGCCTATCCATTTTGAAATTGTCTGTTTGGAAATTGGCTTCCCTTGAGCTCCTACAGCATAGGACACAAAAAGTTGTTCTGATTTCCTGAAGGGCTGTGTTCTGTCCAAATAGTAACGTAGCTGTCTATGGATGTCTAAGGAATGTAGCAGCCTTTCCCCTTTGTTTTGAGGATTGGGGTAAAAGGTAGGTAAGTGTATGGCCTGATTTAAAGCTACCCTGGATACTACCTTAGGCATAAATGACGGGTTGGTTCGTAGGGAAACCCTGTCCTGATGGAAGATGAGAAAGGGCTGCACAGCCATGAGGGCTTGTAGTTCCGGAACCCTACGAGCTGAGGTAATGGCCAGAAGGAAAGCTGTTTTCCAGGAGAAATATTGCAAATCTGTTGAGGCAGCTGGTTCAAAGGGAGGTAATGTTAATTTTTCTAGAATGTAGTTAAGATCCCAGGCTGGTATTGGTTGTTTCCTTGGAGGTCTTATATTCTTAGTTCCTCTGAGGAACTGTCTTAAAAGTGGGTGAGAGAATAAGGGTGGATCAGTGTTGTATTCTGCAGAAAATGGCTGAGGCATGAATTTTGATGGAGGAAAATGAAAGTCCACTGTTCAACAGCTCGGCTAGATACTGTAATATCTGAGGCAAATTCAGTTTTCTAGGATCATGGCCTTTTTTCACATTCCAAGCGCAAAACCGTTTCCAATTTGCGGAGTAAGCCTTTCTAGTAGATGGCCTTCTGGCCTCCAAAATGACATCCTGCACCTCTTTGGAGAGTAGGGTCTGTTGTGGTGTTAAGGAATTTTCCATGCAGCCAGATTGAGTGTTTTCAGCTGACTGTGAAGAGTTTTGTAGCTGTGTTGAGTCAGTAGAAGAGGCATTAGAGGTAGGGTCCAGGGAGGAGTATGTGTTAGGCTCCTCAGGAGTGGGTACCAGTGTTGTCTTGGCCAGTCTGGAGCAATCAGTATCATCTTCGGTCTGTCTGCTCTTGCTTTCAAGAGCACCTTGGGCAGAAGAGGCAAAGGTGGGAAAGCGTAAACTGTCCATGCTGCCCAACTAAAAGAAAGGGCGTCCACTCTCCAGGCCTTTGGATGGAAGGTCCTTGAACAGAACTTTTTCAATTGATGATTCCTGTGGGAGGCGAAGAGATCTATGTCTGGTCTTCCCCACGCTTGGATTATCTTTGTAAACACTTGAGGATGCAACTTCCATTCGTGTGGATCTGTCATATTTCTGCTTAGATTGTCTGCCAGCGTGTTTTCCAATCCTGGCAAGTACTGTGCTTGAAGTTCGATTTGCCATTCCAGAGCCAAGTTCCAAAGTGACATGGCTAGCCTGCACAGGGGGTATGAATGTGTTCCACCTTGTTTAAGTACCACATAACTGTGGTGTTGTCTGTTCTTATCAATAATTGCCCTGGATGCAGGAGGTCCTTGAAAATTGTAATTGCATTTATCACTGCTAGCATTTCTTTTTGATTGATGTGAAGGTGCTTTTCCTTTTGGGACCATTTGCCCTGAATGCACCTGTCTGTCATGTGCGCCCCCCAGGCGTAGTCTGAGGCGTCTGTTGTGATGACTTGATTTGCTTGAGGCTTGCAGAATGGAAGACCTGTGTTTGTTTGGCATGCTTGGGAACCACCATAGAAATTCCTTTTGCAAACATGGGATTATTGGTATTATTGTTTCCAAACTGTGGCTGTGTTGAGACCATAGGTTTTTTAGGTACCACTGAAGTTTCCTCATATGCAACTTTGCACATGGGATTAGAAGAATGCAAGATGCCATGAAGCCCAGAGCCTGCAGGATTTTCCTTGCAGTGAGCCTGGTACAATTTGCTAGTATTTTGAAGTAATGAGTTAGTTGCCCTTGTTTTTCTGGCGTAAGATAGGCCATCTGGGTGTTTGTGTCCAAGTTGGCACCCAGGAAAGTTATTTTCTGAGATGGTGTTAGCCTGGATTTCTCTTTGTTGACTGTGTATCCCAGAGAATTCAATAACAGTGTTACATAAGCCAGATGTTCCAGAAGTATGTGCTTGTTGTCCACTTGGATCAGGCAGTCGTCCAAATAAGGGTAAATTTGTATCCCTTGAAGTCTGCAGTAGGCAATTACTGATGCCAGGCATTTCGTGAATACTCTGGGCGCAGTAGATAAGCCAAAGGGCAATGCAGAGAATTGATAGTGGATTGAACCTGCAAGAAATCTGAGGTATCTTCTGCAGCTTTGTCTGATAGGGACATGCAGGTATGCCTCCTTGAGGTCCAATGTTACCAGCCAAATCTCCTTGCCCAACATGGGAAGAAGCTGCTTTAATGTGAGCATCTTGAATTTTGGTACGAGTAGCAATGTGTTTAGGATGGATAAGTCCAAAATGGGTCTCCAGTCGGTTCCTTTCCTTGGTACCAGAAAAAGTCTGGAATAAAAACCTTCACCTTGTTCGTGAGTAGGTACCTCTTGAATAGCTTTCATGGCCATAAGCTTTGAAATTTGTATTTGAGCCTCTGCCCTTTGATTGTGTGGCAGGTTCGGCATGCCTCTCATTTTTGGAAGAGTGTGAAAATGAAATCTGTAGCCTCTGTTTATAATGTCCAGGATCCATTTGTCTGTTGTGATAATATGCCATTTCCTTGTAAATAATGCCAGCTTTCCTCCCAAGGGTGCTGTCAGCTGAGACTTGCTTGGCATGAAAAGGGGGAAGTCATTGGGTTTGTTTCCTGTATTGCTGTGCACTGTCTTCGCCACCTCTTGGTGCTGGAGTTTGCCACTGTCTGCCTCTATATGATCCTTGAGGTTGTCCTCTGCCCCTTGTGCGCCTGTATCTACCTCTTTGTGGCTTGTCCGTGGCTGGAAAGGACCAGTTCTTTGGAGACCAATTTCTGCTAAAACGTGGTGGTTGAACCTGTAGAAAAGCTTTGACAGTTTGCATAGATTTAGCTTTTTCTTCCATTTTCCGTAGTATCTCCTCAGCATTAGTACCAAATAGTACATCCTTTTGTAAAGGAGCATCTAGTAGCTTAGCTTTAACATGGTCAGGCAAGGTTTGTTCCCCAAGCCAGGCATGTCTACGAATGGCTGATCCTGTCACAGCAGCTCTACTTGAGGCCTCTAGGGCATCATAGCCACATTGTAAGGTGTGTTTACCCACTTGTTCTGCACTATGCATCATATCCTGCAACTCCTTCAAATCTGGTTGTTCAGGTTGAGACATTTTATTTCTTAATTGTGATAACAGAAACTGCTGATATTTAAGCATATGGAACTGACAATTTAAGGCCCTCATGGCTAGGGTGGCCGAGGTATATACCTTTTTCCCCCACCTTTCTAAGGATCTAGACTCTCTTTTGGAAGCTAGTGGATTCTTAGCAGTAGAGGCCTTCATTCCCTTAGGGCCTTGAGAAATGGTTTCAGGGTCAGCATTATGGCTTTTGTAAAGAAATTGATGAGAGTTAGGAACTCGGTAGTACCTATCAGGCTTGACTGGAGCAGGAGGCAGGGAATCCGGATTTAGGCAAGCCTCCGAGTAAACATCATCAAGTATGTCCAAGACAGGAGGTATCGCCAGAGGTCTGTGCTGAGGTAACAAAAGAAATTCCCTAAGTCTTTTCTTTGAATCAGAAAAGTCTTGGCCTTCCCAATGGAAGTGTTCCCTCAAGGTGTGCAAGGTTTCCCCAAAAGAGAAATCCTCTGGGGGAGATACAGAAGGAATGGACTGCTCAGCATCTGAATCTTCAAAAGGGGAGTACGAGTGTTCCTCTTCATCCGAATGTTCTGAAAAAATGGAGTCCTGGTCAGAAGAGGGAGAAGCTTCCTCCACTCTGGGTCTCTTGTCTGGAGAGGGTTGGGAACCCCTGATAAGAGTAATTAAATCCTCAGCCATTTTTAGCATCTGCTTTTTAGGCATGGGGCCTGGAGATGGGCCCTGTGCAACAGGCCTCTTGGGATGCATGGCTGATTTGGACTTAGTAAAGGCCTTTATGGAGAAGGAAGATGAGGGTCTAAAGACACCATGGGTGGAAGTGGACCTGTCCACATTAGGAGGCTCAACACTCACAGTGGCTTCGGTGGTTGTAGTCCGGGTATGGGCCGAGGTACCTGCGGTCTCGGTTACAGAGGACACCGCCAAAGAAGTGTTGTCGGTAGTCAGGAGATGCGTAGGCGCCTCGCTGAGAACCGGACCACGTGTAGCCAGTTTTGGCGTGGTGTTGGTGGAGACCGCGGACCTCGCGTGTCGGTCTTTGTCCTTGCGTTTTTTGGACAAAACGGTAGTCGGAGTATCCAACGACATTTTATAATCAAAGGCTTTACCAAAAAAGTGCTGGGCGAACTCCGCCCGACGCTTAATAGTGCGTTTATTGAAAGTAACGCAAAAGCGACAGGCCGAGACGTAGTGGTCTGGGCCTAAACAAGGTATGCAGAGGGAATGGAAATCCTTATGCGGTATTTGCTTCCCACAAGAAATACAATTGTTAACTTTGTCTGACATCGGTCTGAGGCAAGAAAAGTTTCCCCAATGGGGTACTTGGCTTTAAAGAAGACTTCGGTTTCCAATTATTCGTAATTTCAGGAGCTGGTTGACCGGCACTTGCGAACTGCTTCTGCTTCGGGCACCGCGTGGCAAAAAAGACTGAAGAATATGGCGTCGGCTGTGACTTATATACCCCTGTCGCACTGACGTCAGGAAAGAAAGCGACAGCAACCGACGCCGGACCTAGACTTTGGAATTGGGCCGACCGAGGACCCGCCTGACGGCAGAAAACCCATCTGTGATTACTGCAGCTGCATGCACGATGAACATCCCAAGGAGCTGAGCTGACCCGCTTGTTGCTCAAATGCTGGAAAATGATATCTGAGGCAGTGAGGGAAAGAGGGGCATTGTGGATAGGGGAAGAGTGCAGTTTCAGCACCGTAGCTTGGATATGGCCGGCTCAGCACCATTGTCTGTGCCTATTCCCAAAGGCTGAAGATCAAATGAAAACAATTACAGACTGAAGCTTATCCATGCTAAGATGCACAATACATCATATGCTTCCTTTTATACTAAGCCATCTGTTTTTGTCCACTCTATTCTGCTCTCCGATATAAAAAACTGCTAACACTTTCAGAAAACATCTTTTAGCCACTGAAAGAAAAAAGTATTCTATTTTTAATAGCCATTATCAGCTTGTCTCGTACAGCAACACAAGATAAACTGTAGCCTTCACCTAGAAAGCTTCTCATTTTGCACTGTGAAAATTTGCTAAAGAAAAACTTTTCATTACACGGAATGTTCTTTTTAGTTGCTTCCACTTAAAACTTGTTAGATCAATCCAAGGGGCGTAATACAGTTATTCCCCTATGCAACACTACGAAGCAACATCAGTTTTAGTTCTATCATACTCTCTTGCATAGGCTTTCTTCTCTTTTTACATTGCAGTGCTTACAGTTATTAAAACTGAAGAATGAAAGGAGAAAAAGGGGGTTTACTTCAGTATACCTATTACACAAAAACACAAAAGCTTTATACAACATGCAGCAAATGTGTTTTATAAAAAAACTGTCAAGAATAAAAAGCGTTACTTACAGTTACCATTTCTTTCCTATTCCCTTCTCCTTAAATGACATTAAGTTGTAGGGGACTCAAAAGCATACGCACAAGTTTAACAAAGTCCAATACTTCTATTTTTCTGCCGCATTTTACAAATGGGACTGATGCTTTGTAATCCCACACTTATTTGTTAATTTCAGAGTTTCTGGTTTCCTTCCTGTTCATCTCAATCTCCCAATGCCAGTCTCCACTTCATTTCCAATGTATTATTGGTATTTCTAGTCAACT
Organism: Protopterus annectens; assembly: GCF_019279795.1. Lineage (NCBI taxonomy): Eukaryota > Metazoa > Chordata > Ceratodontiformes > Protopteridae > Protopterus > Protopterus annectens. The sequence continues at coordinate 403,613,923 of NC_056741.1, forward strand.
CCTGTGCTTTTTCTGTCTCTCAAGCATTTTCCTTTGGAACACTGGAAAAGATTTCACTGGCATACCCTTTCTGCACTATCAGAAGAATCCCTTTCTGTTTGATAAGTTAATTTCTGTTTGACAAACTGTTGTATTTTCCTGCTTTGCATGTTCCATATCAAAATATGACCGACTTTCCAGGAAAAAAAATATCTTGCAGAGAGCTGGATACAACAGCTTGAACCTCTCTCTACATTACCAGATTGCTGGAATAAATTTACTACTCACTGTTCACTAGGCAGAAGAGGAATCATTTTGCACAAACACTGTTTACAATTGTTAGTACTTGGCCTATCAACTCGTTCTGCAGGTAGGACTGCATCTTTTATTATTGGCTGCTTTCTCATAGGCAGGTTAGGAGCACACACATACTACCACCTTTCAATTAACAATTCCTGCTGTGGAATATCAGGCCGCATACTTGTGTTTTCATAAAATGAACATAACTGTTCCTTTTAGTTTCTCTCGTACAGCAGAAAATCTCATTTTCCCTATGTGCTCTGTCCCTAATTTTACCATTTTTGAAATATCTATTCTTGAGTAATCTCATACTCGGCCAGCCTTTTCTTCAAATTCAACCTCTGATTTTTGCAGTTTTACTAGCTCATCTGAATACCTGTTTAAAACTTCTTCCATTGCCAATCTTTTGTTTGAGTTGATATATTTACAGTTATGTACTTACCATAACTTGGCATCTGTGTTATCTGTAGTCACCATTCATCACTTTAGGGACTTGGATCCGAGCCGGCATACACAAGCAAACAGTTAGCTCAAGCTCCTCCCCTCCCATAATGCTATACTGCCCTCGAATCCCTCAGATCACGTTTGCATAAGGAAAGAGACAGACCAAAACCAACTAAAGGCAAAAAAGGACCACCATAATCCATCTTATTTCCCAGAAAGGGGGCTGGTGAGTGGGACCGTGATGAATGGCGATGACAGATAACACAGATGCCAAGTTACGGTAAGTACACAACTATAAATCTGATCTTATCTTAGTCACCATTCCTCGCGTTAGGGTCAGAGTCCCCAGCTACCTAAATCCCAGGAGGCCGCAAAGAAGGACATGCCAAAGAACTGTGGAGCCAAAGAAAGTCCTTCCTCTAGAAACCAAATCCAACTTATACTGGGAAATGAACGTGTGAGGAGACTACGGTATCTGGCTCCCTCCAAGCCCTGCTGGCCACGGGATTAAGAGGATCAGCAGGAGGGGGCAACCAAGAGGTAGATGGGCCCATACCGAAAGCAGTTTCCTCAGAGGACAGGGATGGGGCAGACCAACCGCCTTTGGCCTTGAGGATCTCGAGCAAGTCTCCAAAGGACATGTCCTCTGGCAGAGATTTCTGGGACCCGTCCCCTTCATCAGCATCCATATCCTATCCTCGGTTAAGGACTCCATGGAGGAGTCTAAATGTCTCCTCTCACGTCCTCTTCCTGGGAACTTCCTCCGCCGGAGGCTGCGGGGAAGTTCCAGAAGAGGATGGGACCCCTAAAGGGGAGGCACTCCCCTGGAAGATAGACCGGACGGGCTGACTTGAAGCAGGATGACCAGGCCCACTCAGATACTGAGGCTGGGTAGGATGACCATGTGGGGAGAAGGCAGCTCTGGTAGCAGAGACACCTTTTCGCCACCTGGAAAGCTGAAGGACTGGAGGAGGTCCTGTCCCCCTCTCCTGACGAAAACACTAGCAGAAGAGAAGGTAGACCCCCCCCCCCGGACCCCCCACGCCATCAGATGGCACTGGGCCAGAGCTGTCAATGGCCTAAGTGCCCAGGGGAAGAGCCCGGTCTGAAAAAACCCTGAACCGAATCCAACCCCATGGATACCTGTTCAACTCTGCCCGGAGGGATGGACTGTCCTGGGGGGGGTAGGAGCAGCATCAGCTGCCAATCCCGATGGGGTAGGGCCCAAACTGGACCCTGACACTCCCCTGGCTTCCACCCCGCTCATCAGTCCCTGAGAATCCAAGCCAATGGTCAGATGAGGAGTAGTAAAATGGGAATTGGGAAATTGGATTCCCAACCTTTGGGCCGGGGAAGCCAGAAGCCCCAACTCCATCTGAGCTTTCAGAAAAGCCCGCATCATCGTGTCCATATCCATAGGAAAGGCAGCCCTAGAAGATCGGGAGGATATGGAGGATCTGGTGGGAGAGCCCTGCCTGGAACCGGAGGGGCTTCCCCTAGTAGGTCTCACTCTAGGGAGCACAAGAGAAAAAAATGTCTGCACCGAAATCAAGGGATCCAAGGAAAGGTTCTCCACTACAATCAGCTCCAGCATGACTCAGATTCCACATTAATGAAAGATCTGAAGCAACAGCCATCAAAAGTCTCAAATCCAAAGCCTTGGATCGAGGAGGGAGAGCCAAAAATGTTGGATCCGAAGGCTTTGGATGAGAACCTCTGGATCCAGGAAGAGACTCCCTGGAAGTTCTGGAACCAAAGGATCTCTAATCCGAACCTGCCTTGGCTGTTGCCGGATCCAAAGACTTAGGATCAGACAGCCAGGGATGTTTGGATGGGGCCACTTCCACAGGAATCCTCTTCCTCACCCTTGAGGGGCCCACCTTGGCCAAGGAACCAGTGACCAAGGGGCCTCCCTTCACCAAACCTCTGATCAGTAACTTATTCCGATGGTCGACCAGAGCTCTAGGTTGAAGGCGGCACAAATGGCACACACCACCTCGAGATGGTCGCTGCCAATACAGGCACTCCTCGTGTGAGTCGGAAATAGGCATTTACTGGCCACACGAGGAGCATCTCAAACCCCAAGGGTTTATCAGACATCATCGAAACCTAAGGAAAAACCTACTCGCCATTCAGAAACAAGCCAAAGGTCATAAACCCAACACAAAACCATCTGAAACGCTCATTAAAGTACAGTTATGTACACTTAGCATAAATGTAGATGTTACAGTGTCTTCACTGTTGCAGTTATCACTGTAGGGTTCGTCTTGCCGGCAGGCAGCCCTCGGTCGGCCAGAATCCCAAAGTCTGGGTCCGGCATCGGCTGTGAACTCACCCTCCCTGATGTCAATGCGCCAGGGGTACAAAGCTCCCAGCCGCTATGTTGTCCAGTTTTTCTTGCCCCAGATGTCAGGTGTCCTAAAGTAAAGGCTAAAAGTAAAACAAAAATGTAACATACCACAAACCCCATTCCCTGTAGCAAATACACCTCAGAAGAAGGGTGAAGCAGGGAACCACACCAATAAAAGTATAAGAGGGGACAGGAGAGTGGGTAACCCAGACTGCAACAATGAAGACACTCAAACATCTACATTTCCGGTAAGTGTACACAACTGTACTATGTTCATCGTGTTTCACTGTTGCAGTCATCACTGTAGGGTTGAATCCCAAAGCTGAAATAAAGGGAGGTGGTTATTGAGTAGAAGGGGCGGCTAGAAGGCCTTGTAAGACTGCAGAAGCAAAGCCCGCCCTAGACTTAGAATAGAGAGGAAGATTATAGTGCTTAGAGAAAGTATGCACTGAACTCCAAGTTGCAGCTTCCAAAATATCTTTGGTAGGGACTCCCCTGAGAAAAGCAGCTGAAGTAGCAGCAGCTCTGGTAGAGAGTGTCCTAATTTTTTCTGGGATTTGCTTTCCATGAGTAACAAAATCTGATTCCATGAGCAATCCATTTATAAATGGTCTGTTTTGAAACAGCTTTGCCTTGGGAATTTGTTGCATAAGATACAAACAGTTGTTCAGTTTTCCTGATATCCTTGGTTCTGTCCAGGTAAAAGCGAAGCTGCCTGTGCACGTCCAAGGAATGCAAGATCCTCTCCCCCTTATTTTGTGGATTAGGGAAAAAAGTTGGCAGGTGAATAGTTTGGTTTAAAGCCACTTTAGAAACCACTTTAGGCATGAAAGTAGGGTTAGTCCTCAAAGAAACCCTGTCTTGTTGAAAAATAATGTAAGGTTCCACGGCCATGAGCGCTTGCAACTCCGAGACTCTCCTGGCTGAAGTTAAAGCCAGAAGGATAACAGTCTTCCATGATAAATACTTTATATCAGATGTGGCAGCAGGCTCAAAAGGAGGCAGAGTAAGTTTTTCGGGACATAATTGAGGTCCCAGGGAGGAATGGGTGGTGTCCTAGGGGGCCTTAAATTCTTTGCTCCTCTGAGATATTGTTTCAGAAGTAGATGTGAAAAAATTGGAGGGTCTGTATTATAATGTGCAGAGATAGCCGAGGCAGGTATTTTTTATGGAGGAAAAAGATAAACCCTTATGCAACATATCTGTTAGGTAATGTAAAATTAATGGAATATTTGGAATGTGAGGATCTGATTCCTGAGCATGCATCCAGGTGCAAAATCTCTTCCATTTACCTTCATAAGATTTCCTAGTGCTAGGCCTTCTGGCTTCTAAGATGACATCCATGACCTGTTTGGAAAGGGTAGGATCAATCATAGACCCTGAATACGCCAGGCTGAGAGTTTTGATCTGAGAGTGCAGGACCTGGCCCTGATGTTGAGACAAAAGATTTGGAATCTGAGCTAGAATCCAAGGAGGTTCCTGGGATAGATTTATCAGTGTTCAGTACCAAAATTGTTGAGGCTAATTCGGGGTTAGTAAGATCAGTTTTGGTTTGTCCTGCTTTATTTTTAATAACACCCTTGGTAGAAGAGGTAGTGGTGGAAAGGCATACCCCGAGAGGTTCCTCCAACTGAATGAGAGAGCATCCACTTTCCATGCTAGCTTGTGATATGTCCTTGTGCAAAAAGTCTGTAACTGGTAGTTGTGGGGAAATGCAAATAGATCTATGTCCGGGCAGCCCCAGGCTTCTGTAATCATCTTGAATATTTGGGTGTCTAGCATCCACTCGTGTGGGTCTGACAGGTTCCTGCTCAGGCTGTCTGCCAGAGTGTTTTGTTTCCCTGGCAGGAATTGAGCTTGTAGGTCCACTTTGCAAGCTAGTGCTGTGTTCCATAGAGTCATGGCTAGTCTGCAAAGGGGGTAGGAGTGTGAACCCCCTTGCTTGTTTATGTACCACATAACTGTGGTGTTGTCTGTCCATATCAGTAGCTGCCCTGGCTGTAAAAGATCCCTGAAAGCCAAGAGGGCATTCTGCACAGCTAAAATCTCTTAAATTGATATGAAGATGCTTCTGATCCTCTGTCCAAAAACCTTGCAGGCCTTTCCCCTGCAAGTGGGCTCCCCATGCATAATCCGAAGCGTCCTTGGTTATCACTTGGTAGACTGAAGGCTTTCCCTTTGTTTTGAAAACATGCCATGGTCCAGCAATGGAATTCCTTTTGTAGGCAAGGCAAAACAGCAATCAGTGTTTCCAGACTGTGACAATGCTGGGACCATACGCTTTTTAGGTACCATTGTATCTTCCTCATATGCAGTCTTGCATATGGTATGAGTAGGATGCAGAAAGCCATCTAACCCAAAGCCTGCAGGAATTTCCTTGCAGTTAGGTGGGACATCAACGCCAGGCTTTTGAAAGTTGAAGCCAGCTGTAGCTGTTTTTCTGATGTCAGGAATGCCATCTGGGTTGTTGTGTTTAAATGAGCACCCAGGAAAGTTCTCTCTTGAGTGGGTGTCAAATTTGACTTTTTTACGTTCACAGTGAATCCCAGGTACTTGAGTAGATTCTGAACAAATTACAGGTGCTGGAGTAAAATGTCCTTGCTGTCTGCTTGAATAAGGCAGTCATCCAGATAAGGGTAAATTTGAATTCCCTTGAGTCTGCAGTAAGCTACTACTGGTGCCAGGCACTTGGTGAAGACCCTGGGCGCAGCAGACAAGCCAAAGGGCAGCGCAGAGAATTGGTAATGTTTTGAGCCTGCCTTGAACCGGAGGTATTTTCTGCACTCCTGTCTGATGGGAATGTGTAGGTAAGCCTCCTTTAAATCCAATGTCACCATCCATGCATTTTTGCTCAACACTGGCAGGAGCTGCTGCAGAGTGAGCATCTTGAACTTTGGTATCTCCAGGAAAGTATTTAAGACTGACAGATCCAGGATGGGTCTCCAAGTATTTTGCTTTCTGGGAACTAGAAAGAATCTTGAATAAAAGCCTTGTCCCGTCTCTGAATTTGGAACCAGTTCTATGGCCCTCATAGCCATGAGGGACCTCACTTGTTTTAATGCCTCTGCCCATTGAGTTTTTGGTAGGTCTGGCCATCCGTTTGGTCTTGGTAAGGTGTGAAAGTGGAATTTGTAACCTCTTAAAACTACATCCAGAACCTACTTGTCTTGAGTTATGCAAGTCCAATTTCAGTGAAGAGGAGAAAGTTTTCCTCCCAGAGGAGCTTCCAGGAGAAAGGTTCCTGGAGCCATGCAGGGGGAGTCATTGAGCCCGTTTCCTATAAGGTTGAGACCTATCTCCTCCACCCCTGGGGGTGGAAGCACTCCACTGTCAAGGTCTATAAGAGATCTGTGCTTGGGCCCTCCCTCTGTGAGGCCTGTCCGAGCTAGGAAAGGACCAATTTTTAGCTGGCCAATTTCTGCTAAATCTAGGAGGCTGAACTTGTAAGAAATCCTTAACCGTTTGCATGGATTTTGCCTTATCCTCCATTTTCTTTATAACCTCTTCAGCCTTAGACCCAAACAAAACATTATGTTGAACAGGAGCATCCAGTAATTTTGCTTTCACTTGATCAGGCAAATTTTGTTCCTTTAACCAAGCATGCCTTCTAATGACCATGCCAGTGGCAGCCGCCCTGCAAGAGGCCTCCAAAGCATCAAAATCACAGTGTAAGGTATGTTTCCCCACCTGCTCAGTAGCATGCATCAAATCTTGTAATTCCTTATTGTCTGCACATGCAGAAATGGTACACAGTTTTTGTTTTCATAACTGACAAAATGTATTGCTGATATTTCAACATATGAAATTGACAATTTAAAGCCCTAATAGATAAAGTAGCAGAAGTATACACTTTTTTGCCCCATCTCTCCAAAGCTCTAGAATCCTTATCTGACGGAATAGGGTTCTTAGCAGTGGCGGCCTTAACACCCTTAGGACCCTGAGAAATGGCTTCTGGATCAGCAGTAGGATTTTTAAATAGAAACTGGTGGGAGTTAGGGACTCTAATATCCATCAGGCTTAGCAGGGGCCGGAAGAAAGGAGTCCGGAGTTAAATTACTCAGAAAAGACATCATCCACAATATCCAAAATAGGAGCAATAGCCAGGGGTCTGTGTTGGGGAAGAAGAAGGAAATCCCTAAGCCCTCTCTTAGATTCAGAGTACTCCTGTCCTTCCCAGTGAAAATGTTCCCTCATGTCATGTACAGTTTCCCCAAAAGAATAATCCTCTGGAGGAGAAGCTGAAGGAATGGATTCCTCAGCATCAGAATCCTCATAAGGAGGGAAAGTATAATCCTGTTCAGAGGAAGACACTGAAGAGATAAAATGCCTGATCGGAGGATTCATAATCCAATTCTTGTCTTGGCCTTTTGTCTGGAGGGGGATGTGAACCCCTAATCATAGTTAGCAAGTCCTCCGCCATTTTAAGCATTTGTTTTTGAGATTTAGGTCCCGGATCAGAGGAGGCCTGGGCTTGAGTCTGTTTTAGGAGTCTTTGCCTTTGCCTTTACCTGAAGCTGCATAGGCCTGAAAACCCCCTCGGAACCCGGTACCTGCACAGCGGCTCCGGACCCATCTGAGGGAGCATTATCCGAAGGTCCTGCACCTGTAGCATTCGAAAGCCTAGTTGGCTCCTCGTGGGAGTCCATTTCAGCAAGCGGTTCTGTGATGGCCGACAGGGGCTGCGAAAGTGCCTCACTGACGACGGCCGAACCGACAGCTGGCTCTGATTGCAAACTGTCATCTGATTTGGACCTCGGAGGCCTATCCTTATCCTTGCACCTTTTATGAACTCCGGTAGTCAGAAGAGTGTCCGACGACATGTTATAATTAAATCGCCTCCCAAAGTAATGAAAGGCAAAATCGTATCTCCGTTTAATAGTACGTTGATTAAATCTAGCACAAAACCGACAACTAGCTATGTCGTGGTCAGGGCCTAGACAAGGAATACAGTAAGAGTGAAAATCCTTATGAGTTATTTGCTTCCCACATGAAATACAATTAACTTTTTCTGACATCGGTCTGGGGCAAGAAAAAGGTTTCCCCAATGGGGTACTTAGCTTTGAAAAGAAGAATGTCTTCGGAATGAAGCACCAAAAATAACAGGAGTCAGCCAACCGGCACTCGCAAACTGCTTTCACCGCGTGGCAAGAAAGACTAGAGAACATGGCGTCGGCTGGGAGCTTTGTACCCCTGGCGCGTTGACGTCAGGGAGGGCGAGTACACAGCCGACGCCGGACCCAGACTCAGGATTCTGGCCGACCGAGGGCTGCCTGCCGGCAGGAAGAACCCTACAGTGATGACTGCAACAGTGAAACACGATGAACATCTACTTAGACACTTGAATGAAACTACTTTACCTAGACCAATACACAGTACACAACAGCAATGGCAAGCCCGCGAAAAAGGGTGCCAAAAGAAAGACTATATAACCAAGCCGGGAGGGGACAGAAAGGCAAGATAACCATCACAAACAAAATAAAATAAAGGAATTAACCCAAACACAAGTCCCAAAGGTAATGCTTACTGCTAAGAGGAGCTGAGCAATCTGTGTCTGTCTTACTGAAGCAGCAAACATGGTCTCAGGGATTAGAGGGCAGTAGAGCATTATGGGAGGGGAGGAACTTGAACTAATCTCTTTGTCTGTGTATGCCAGCTTGGATCAGATATTAGATCCAAGACCCTAACGTGACAAATGGTGACCAAGATAAAATCAGACTTCTCCGGTGTTTCAGCTCTGAACAAATTGGACTTATTTTTTTCCTCTATATTACTGGAAGCCACGTCTTGTACCAGAGCTGGAGCCTGAACTGCTTTTTGCTGAACAGCTTTAGGATTCTCCCAGACAATGTCTTCTCCTCACCTTTTGTGGTCAAATTTCTTTCAGGTTCTCTAAAATTACTTCTTTGATTACATCTAGGCAGTGCACATACTACCCATTTACTAAAATTAACCCAAAAAGCCACAAATTCACTGGCAGTCTTTTCAGAGTTTCTGCTTTCACACAGGGACAGTTGAAATTAAGCTGTTACTCAATGTGCAGCCATCTTGAAAGTACATTAAGTATCACAAAATAGAGTAACAAAGGAAAGGGACAGAACAAGTAAAATACCATTATTTAAGCATCAAAGAAAACTATAAAGGAACTAAAACAAGTGGGATCACTGTTAAGAGTATTTTAGAAAGTGGAACAGATCACCAAAAATACTTAGACTTGGTAAAAGCACTGCAAAGTATGAACAGACCGGGATTTATCATACACTAACAATAAAATAAAATATCAGCACAGGCAGGAAAAATAGCAGGTATTCACATAAATAAAGGAAAAATACAAAATAAGTGATTCACTTATGACCCACAAATATTTGAGAGAATATGAAAACAGTAAAGTGGTTAGTAACATCATCAATAAAGAGGATATTGGCACGTCAGAGAAGTATTTATGAAAACCCTATTGAACACACCATAGGTGCTGAATGGACAGAATTAAAAAAAAAAAAAAAAAAAAAAAAAAGCATTAACTTCTTAAGTAGAGGATATAAAATTGGATGAAGTAATGGTCAAAGAAATTATGGCAAAATTAGTAAAAAATCCTAAGTGGAACCCCCAGGCCCGGTCTTAGTACCAAACTTCTGGTAGATGTTACTAACAACTTTGACATAAGGATTTAGCCTATGGTAAGAATTACTTGCATCACAAAGTTGACACCACAAACTGTTCAAAGACAAAAAATGCAGGACAAAGCACCTCAAACACCAACCAACTCTTCAGCTCTTTAATTAAAATAGATAAAGGATGGACGAACCAAAGTACCACACTGTAAAGTTAAGCGCGTTTAGTCAGGTTCTATGACCAGACTTTTTCAGACAAACAGCAGGCACAAAAAAGTACAGTTTTCTACCTACCATAAATGTAGATGTTAGAGTGCTAATACAGCTGCAGTCATAACAGAAGGGTTCTCCTGCCGTCAGGCGGGTCCTCGGTCGGCCGAATTCCAAAGTCTAGGTCCGGCGTCGGTTGTCGTCGCTTCTTCCCTGACGTCAGTGCGACAGGGTTATAAAAGAACCAGCCAACGCCATTTTCTTCAGTTTTTCTTGCCCCAGATGTCAGGTGCCCCCAGAAGGAAGGCAATACATAAATTTATGTAATAATGCAATATAATCAAAATACATTAGTTGCAAGCAAATACACCATAAATGAATACCCCAATCAGGTTGTATGAGGAAGTGTTAGCCAATAGGCCTGTCCCAGGAGGGGAAGGAGGGAGGGAAACCTGGACTGCAGCTGTATTAGCACTCGAACATCTACATTTATGGTAGGTACAAAAAGTACAGTTTTGTACCTACCATAAATGTAGATGTTCGAGGATCCACATTGCTGCAGTCCTAACTATTGGGTAGTCCGCTGTCCAGTCGGCCCGAATACCAAAGTATATGGCTGACGTCGGTCAGGGCGCATTAGACTGACGTCAGTACGTCAGGGTACTAATGCGCATGACCGACGTCATATCCTCAGTCTTTTCTTGCCCCAGATGTCAGAAGACCCTGAAAAGATAAGGCCAAAACCAAAAACTCCCAACATATCTGCATCAAAATATATATATATATATATATACAAAATATACAAAATTAGCAGAATATAACCTCACCTACACAACCACCCCTAAACACAGAGGGGAAGGAGGGAGGGTAAATTGGACTGCAGCAATGTGGATCCTCGAACATCTAACATTTATGGTAGGTACAAAACTGTACTATGTTCTTCATTCCACATTGCTGCAGTCCTAACTATTGGGTAGAATCCCAAAGCAGAGGTAAGGGAGGCTGGCAAATCATAAGGAAGCAGGAGCTGATAACATGCCTTGCAAAATAGCTGTGGCAAAACCATCCCTAGACTTAGAGTAGAGAGGAAGGTGGTAATGCTTAGAGAAAGTATGCACTGAACTCCAAGTAGCTGCCTCCAAAATATCCTTAGTTGCCACCCCCCTTAAAAAAGCTGTTGAAGTGGCAGTAGCCCTAGTGGAATGAGGCCTAATCCCAGCTGGAATCTCCTTGCCATGATGGGAATAACAAAATGCAATGCAAAACCCAATCCACCTAGAAATAGTTTGTTTTGATACAGGCTTGCCCTGAGAACTCAAATGCTAAAAAGAACAGGAACTTCCCAAAGAAACTCGTGCACGAAAGGATGTAAATTCTTTTCTTTTATTCCACAATCCTATAGCAGTTAAGCGCTTTCAACTGGAACCCAGTCTTCTTCAGAACAGTCAACAAGCACCATAACTTCCTTTTTATACATAAACCAATCCAATCATTTTAAAAATTGCGCCAAAACACTTAAAGGTATAGTGCACATTCAGCAGCAATGACCATAAAAAATCAAAATTTATAATCTTCCTAGATATTTGAATAAACCCATATCTAGTGTATACAATAATTATACTGTCAAACTGTATAAAATATTAATAAAACATTTACATATTTAAAATTTAAAATTATTTTTACACATGTATGTGAAACTATATATAGTATGTAAAAAAAAACTAAAAGCTCTATTTCATATTCATACTACTATCAATGTTGAAAGACTTGAGACTTTTTAATAAATCAATGCTATAACAACTCAATGATTTATACTAGGAGAGGACCAAAAAAGGTTTAATACTGATGGACTGCTTAGTCCTGGGGTCTAGTGGCGTCTAATAAAATCTGCCATCTGCTTTCCAAGGCAGCTAGTTTCATCTTCCAGTTTCCCCCAAATATTGAATAACTAATGGTATCTATAATAGCAAACTGAAAAGTGTGCTCTTTACCATATTCATGGATATGTTTAGACAATGCATTCTTCATGTCCTTCCTCTGAATGCGGTAAAGGTGTTCATATATACGCTTTTGAAAACTCTTTCAGTCTTGCCTATGTAATACATAGGACAAGTACAACATGTAGCAATATATATCACCCTACTTGTGTTACAATTTCCAGTTCTAGTTCTAATACATGTGGAGTTGAAGTTTTAAGTCTAATGTATCTGGATTCATTAATAAACTTACACTGTTTACATCTGCCGCATTTTGTTGTACCTTTGTACATATCCTTTGTGGCATTATCATAACTGGCCTTCTCTAATAATCTTATTAAATAAATGCCTGTCTAATATACAATTACAGGAGAATTTCCCACATTACGTTCCAAATTCGAACTAACAAGTATATTCCAATGTTGTCGTAATATGTCCTTAATAAAACACGTATGTGGAGTATAAGTCAAAATACATGCTCGACTAGAATAACTGGATGGCAGCCCTTCATGTTTTTCATTAACTATATATTTACCTAACAAAGGGGGGTACTTCTTACCCCATTCTTTGCCCACATATTCAATTGTATCCATCAGCATGTGATCCGGATATCCACGGTTACTAAATAATGTCCTAATGATATCAAGTTCCGTTCTCATCGACATCCTCGCTGCACGGATACACTGTCCCTTTACGATGTTCTTAAAAATGTGTGGAGGATGGTTACTTGTGAAATGTAGGTAATCATTGGAAAAAGTTGGTTTGCGGAATATTCTAGAAGTGAATGTATGTTGATCGAGAGAACTCAAAGCAAAAGAAACAAACAACTGCTGAGACTGCCTAAAATCCTTAGTCCTGCTCAAATAATAACGCAATTGCCTGTGTACATCTAAAGTGTGCAAAATCTTTTCCCCTTTATTTTGGGGATCTGCATAAAACGTAGGCAAATGAATAGTTTGGTTTAAAGCCACACTAGAAACCACTTTAGGCATAAAGGAAGGATTAGTACGTAATGATACCCTATCCTTATGAAAAATCAAAAAAGGCTCAACCGCCATAAGGGCCTGTAACTCAGAAACCCTTCTTGCAGAAGTAATGGCCAACAAAAAGCAGTCTTCCATGACAAGTATTTCAGTTCAGCAGTAGCTGCAGGCTCAAAAGGTTGTAGAGTAAGTTTCTCCAACACAAAATTGAGATCCCAAGCAGGAGTAGGAGCTCATGGGGGTCTTATATTCTTTGCCCCTCTAAGAAATTGCTTGAACAAAGGATGTGAAAACAATGATGGGTCACAATCATAGTGAGCTGAAATTGCTGCAGCATGAATCTTAATGGAAGAGAAAGACAAACCTTTGTCCAATAACTCAGTAAGATATTGAAGAGCCACACTCAAATTAGGCTCTGAAATCTCCAAATTCTTTGCTGCAGTCCAAAATAAAAATCTCTTCCATTTTTCTGCGTACACTTTCCTTGTACTAGGTCTTCTGGCTTCCATAATCACATTTAAAACTTGTTGAGGAAGTTGAGACCTGCTGTCTTTCAAAACAGAAGATGCCAGGCTGTTAGATGAAGAGAGTGAAGCTTGACATTGAGCAGACGACCGTCCTTCTGAGACAACAGATGTGGAATCAAGGGTAAAGGCCATGGAGGCTTCTTTACCAGATTCCTCAGTAATGGGTACCAGTGCTGCCGAGGCCAATCTGGAGCTATTAAAATCATCCTTGGCTTGTCTTGTCTGACCTTTAGAAGCACCTTTGGAAGAAGAGGCAGAGGTGGAAACGCATACACATGAAGATTTTTCCAACTGAAAGAAAGAGCATCCACTTTCCAAGCTGTGTGATGAAACCTCTTTGTGCAAAACTTTGGCAGCTGGTGGTTTAGTGGAGAAGCGAACAGATCTATGTCTGGAGTTCCCAGGACACTGTCAACTTTTGAAATACATGAAGATCCAGTTTCCACTCGTGGGGATCCATGATTTGTCTGCTTAACACATCTGCTAAGGAGTTCTGTGCTCCGGCAGAAACCTTGCCTGAAGAGTTAGTTGCAAGCTTAGCAGTCTCCCATAAAATCATTGCTTGCCTGAACAATGAGTAAGAATGTGTTCCCCCTTGTTTGTTCATGTACCACATGACAGTTGTGTTGTCTGTTAGAATCAACACCTGCCCTGGAAGAAGTAACTCCTTGAAAGCCATTAATGCAAACTGGACTGCTAACATCTCCTTCATGTTGATATGTAGATGCTGTAGTCTGGCAGGCCACTTGTCTTGTATCCACTTTCCATTTAGATGAGCTCCCCAAGCAATGTCTGAGGCATCTGTCGTTAGAATCTGACTCGCCTCTGGCCGGGTCACAGAGAGTCCCTTGTTTAGGTGACATTCCTGAGCCCACCACAAAAATTCCTTTTGAATGCAAGGTATTATTTGAATGACAGTGTCCAAATCCTGGCAGTGCTGTGTCCATAGATTTTTGAGATACCATTGTAGCTTCCTCATATGCAGTTTGGCATTGGGAAGCACCAGAATACAAGATGCCATGAACCCTAAGGCTTGAAGGACTGTCCTTGCAGTCAGCCCGGACTGAAGAGATAGTTGATGGAAGTAACTGGAAAGATTCTTTTGTTTGTCCGGGGTTAAAAGGCCATCTGGGCTGCTGTATTCAGTCTCACACCCAGAAAGCACATGTCTTGAGAGGGTACTAGACTGGACTTTATTTCGCTCACAGAATACCCTAGGCATCTTAGCACTGCTATGACATATTCCAAATGCTGTAGAAGGTCTTCCTTTTCTTGAGCCAGAATCAGGCAATCGTCCAAGTAAGGATAGATTTGAATTCCTTTCAGCCTGAAGTAAGCTATCACTGGAGCCAAAACCTTTGTGAATACTCTGGGAGCAGTAGATAAGCCAAAGGGCAATGCAGAGAACTGATAATGAGAATTTCCAGCTAAAACGCAGATACTTTCTGCAACTTAGTCTTATAGGCACATGAAGGTAAGCTTCCTTGAGATCTAAAGTTACCATCCAGTGATCCTTGCCCAGCAGAGGTAAAAGCTGTTGTAACGTCAACATTTTGAACTTGGGAATGTCCAGATAAGTGTTGAGGATAGATAAATCCAAAATTGGTCTCCACGTGTTCCCCTTCTTTGGTACTAGGAACAGGCGAGAATAAAATCCTAGGCCCCTTTCTGGCACAGGAACCGGCTGAATGGCCCCTATTTGGAGTAACTGAGAAATTTGCTTGTGAGCCTCTTGTCTTTGTAGAGGAGGAATGCCTGGCATGCCTTTGAAAGGAGGCAAGGTATGGAAATAAAACCTGTAACCGTGATGAATGATATCCAGAACCCATTTGTCTTGGGTAATTAAATCCCAATTTCCTTTGAAAAGAGACAGTCTTCCTCCTAGAGGTGCCGCCAGGCGAGAAGGCACTGGCAGCTGAAAAGGCAGGTCATTGGGTCTGCTTACGAAAGGACTGACCCCTGCCCTCACCAGAAGTCTGAGCAGGTGAACTCCCTGTCCTAGGCCTAAAAGCACCTTGAGCTCTGCCCCTACCACGTCTAGACCTACCCCTAGACTGGGAATCATAAGCAGGATAAGTCCATCCCTTAGCAGGCCAATTTCTACTAAACTGGAGGCTGCACCTGCAAAAATCCTTAACAGTTTGCATAGACTTAGCCTTGTCCTCCATCTTCTTTAAAACTGCTTCCACAGGCGAACCAAACAACACATCAGACTGTAAAGGAGCATCCAAAATCCTTGTCTTAACATGCTCAGCTAAGTTCTGATCTCTCAACCAGGCGTGCCTACGAAGAACAGAACCAGTGGCAGCCACCCTGGAGGAGGCCTGCACAGCATCAAAACCACATTGCAGGGAATGTTTACCCACTTGTTCAGACACATGAACTAAATCCTGCAACTCTTTACACTCAATACCTTCCACCAGAGCATCCACCTTAGATTTCAACTGTGAAAGAAGAAAATTCTGATATTTTAACATGTGAAACTGACAATTCAACGCCCTCATGGCTAAAGTGGAAGAAGTATACACTTTCTTTCCCCATCTATCCAAAGCCCTTGCCTCCTTATCAGGAGGGACAGGATTTTTAACAACTGAGGCCTTCACACCTTTAGGCCCCTGAGAGACAGTTTCCGGGTCTGCCCTAGGACTAAGATACTTATGAGCTTCAGGCACCCTATAATACCTATCCGGTTTAACTGGGGCAGGAGGCAAAGAATCCGGATTCAGGGAAGCCTCTGCAAAAACATCTTCCACCACATTCAAAACAGGAGGAATAGCTAAAGGCCTGTGCTGGGGTAAAAACAAGAATTCCCTAAGCCTTTTCCTGGAATCAGAGAAATCTTGACCTTCCCATATAAAATGCTCCCTCATGGAATGCAGAGTCTCTGAAAATGAAAAATCCTCAGGAGGGGAAGCTGAAGGAGTAGAATCATCCACATCAGAATCAGAATAAGGAGGGTACTCCTGCAAGTCTTCAGCCGAAGACTCAGAAGCCTCCGAGCATTGCTCAAAACTCTCAAACTCAGACTCCACCCTAGGCCTCTTATCAGGAGGGGGCATAGAACCTCTTATCATAGTAATCAAATCCTCTGCCATTTTAAGCATATGTTTCTTAGGCAAAGACCCTGAAGAAGTAGGAGAAACCCCCACAGAAGCAAAACTCGGCCTGCCCCTCAAAGAAGCCTTGGAAACAGAAGGGGAGGCTCTGACCACCTTAGGAAGAGAGGGAAGAACAGCCACCTGAGAAGCCCCCTCAGCCTGGCCTACTTCCTGAGAGGATACATCCTGTAACAGTAAAGTCTCTCCCTGAGACTCCAAAGAAACACCTGGCAAAACCTCCGGCTCCACTGAGCCCTGTAAAGAACCGACGTCTGGGACTGTCGGTTCCTCCACTCTAGGCTTTGCTGTTTTGTCCTTGCGTTTTAGCGAAGCCGGCGTCGGAGCATCCGACGGCATTTTATAATTACAACGCTTCCCAAACACTAACCTGGCACAGTCTAACCTTCTCTTAATAGTGCATTTGTTAAATCTAGCACAAGAGCGGCATCCAACAACGTCCTGCTCAGGCCCTAAACAAGGTATACACAAAGTATGGTAATCCCTATGAGGTATCTGTTTCCCACAAGAAATACAGTTATTCACTTTTTCTGACATCCGGTTAAATACTGAGGCAAGAAAAAACCAAAATATTCCCCAACGTGGTACTTAGCCAACTTTGATTCGGTCTGAAACTCTGGCTTCAGAAACTTTCAGAACGCCAACCTGCACTCGCAAAATTGCTTCTGCATCGGACCATGCGGCAAAAAAGACTGAGGATATGACGTCGGTCATGCGCATTAGTACCCTGACGTACTGACGTCAGTCTAATGCGCCCTGACCGACGTCAGCCATATACTTTGGTATTCGGGCCGACTGGACAGCGGACTACCCAATAGTTAGGACTGCAGCAATGTGGAATGAAGAACATCTGTACTATGTTCATCGTGCATACAGCTGCAGTCATAACAGATGGGTAGAATCCCAAAGCTAAAAAGGGGTGGTAGGCACTAGGTGGAACTCGGAGGAGCCAGGATGCCCTGCAAGACTGCAGTGGCAAAGCCTGCTCTAGTTTTGGAGTATAATGGTAGGTGGTAGTGCTTGGAGAAGGTATGCACAGAACTCCAAGTGGCTGCTTCCAAAATATCTTTGGTAGGAACTCCTCTGAGGAAAGCTGCAGAGGTAGCTGTGGCCCTTGTGGAGTGAGATCTGATGCCTGCAGGTACAGTTTTACCATGAAAAGAGTAACAAAAGCGTATGCAGTGGGCTATCCATTTTGAGATTGTCTGTTTGGAAATTGGCTTCCCTTGAGCTCCTATAGCATAGGACACAGAGTTGTTCTGATTTTCTGAAAGGCTTTGTTCTGTCCAAATAATAACGCAGCTGTCTGAGGATGTCCAAGGAATGTAGTAGTCTCTCCCCTTTGTTTTGAGGATTAGGGTAAAAGGTAGGTAAGTGGATAGCCTGATTCAAAAGCTACCCTGGATACCACCTTTGGCATAAAGGACGGGTTGGTTCGTAAGGAAACTCTGTCCTGATGGAAAATGATGAAAGGCTGCACAGCCATGAGGGCTTGTAGTTCCGATACCCTGCGAGCTGAGGTGATAGCCAGAAGGAAGGCTGTTTTCCAGGACAAATATTGCAAATCTGTTGAGGCAGCTGGCTCAAACAGAGGCGGTCAACTTTTCTAGAATGAAATTGAGGTCCCAAGCAGGTATTGGTTGTTTCCTTGGAGGTTTTATATTCTTAGCCCCTCTGAGGAACTGTCTTAAGAGGGGGTGAGAGAATATAGGTGGATCAGTGTTGTATTCTGCAGAAATGGCTGAGGCATGGATTTTGGAGGAGGAGAATGAAAGTCCACTGCTTAGCAGCTCAGCTAGATACTGTAATATTTGAGGTAAATTCAGTATTCCAGGATTCTGGCCCTTTTTCTCATTCCAGGCACAAAACCGTTTCCATTTTGCGGAGTAAGCTTTTCTAGTAGACTGCCTTCTGGCCTCCAAAATGACATCCTGCACCTCCTTGGAGAGTAGGGTCTGCTGTGAAGTTAAGGAATCTTCTATGCGGCCAGATTGAGTGTTTTCGGCTGACTGTGAAGAGTTTTGAAGCTGTGCTGAGTCAGAAGAGGCATTAGAGGTAGGGTCCATGGTGGGGAATGCGTCAGGCTCCTCAGGAGTGAGTACCAGTGCTGTCTTGGCCAGTCTGGAGCAATGAGAATCATCTTTGGTCTGTCTGCTCTGGTTTTTAATAGAACTTTGGGCAGCAGAGGAAGAGGTGGAAAGGCATGAACGGTCATTGTTGTCCAACTGAAAGAGAGCGTCCACTCTCCAGGCCTGTGGATGAAAAGTCCTTGAGCAGAATTTTGTCAATTGGTGATTTTTGTGGGAGGCAAAGAGATCTAGGTCTGGCCTTCCCCATGCTTGAATTATCTCTGTAAAAACTTGAGGATGCAACTTCCATTCGTGTGGATCTGTCATATTTCTGCTTAGGTTGTCTGCCAGCGTGTTTTCCTTGCCTGGCAAGTACTGCGCTTGAAGTTCGATTTGTAATTCCAGAGCCATGTTCCAAAGTGACATGGCCAGCCTGCATAGGCAGTATGAATGGGTTCCTCCCCATTTGTTTATGTACCACATTACTGTGGTATTGTCTGTCCTTATCAATAGTTGACCTGGATGCAGAAGGTCTTTGAAAGCTATAATAGCATTTATTACGGCTAGCATTTCCTTTTGATTGATGTGAAGGTGCTTTTCTTTTTGGGACCATTTGCCCTGAATGCACCGATCTGTCATGTGCGCCCCCCAGGCGTAGTCCGAGGAGTCTGTTGTGATGACTTGATTTGCTTGAGGCTTGCAGAATGGGAGACCTGTGTTTGGCATGCTTGAGCCCACCACAGAAATTCCTTTTGAAGACATGGAATTAGTGGTATTATTGTTTCCAAACTGTGGCTGTGTTGAGACCATAGGTTTTTCAGGTACCATTGAAGTTTCCTCATATGCAGCTTTGCACATGGGATTAGTAGGATGCAAGATACCATGAATCCCAGAGCCTGCAGGATTTTCCTTGCAGTCAGCCTGGTGAAATCTGCTAGTTTTCTGAAGTATTGAGTTAGTTGCCCCTGTTTCTCTGGCGTGAGGTAGGCCATCTGGGTGTTTGTGTCCAAGTTGGCACCCAGGAAAATTATTTTCTGAGAGGGTATTAGCCTTGATTTCTTTTTGTTGACTGTGTATCCCAGAGAATTCAACAACATTATTACAAAAGCCAGATGTTTCAGAAGTATGTGCTTGCTGTCCGCTTGGATCAGGCAGTCGTCCAAATATGGGTATATTTGTATCCCTTTAAGTCTGCAGTAGGCAATTACTGATGCCAGGCATTTCGTGAATACTCTAGGCGCAGTAGATAAGCCAAAGGGCAATGCAGAGAATTGATAATGGGTTGAACCTGCAAGAAATCTGAGGTATCTTCTGCAATTTTGTCTGATTGGGACATGCAGGTATGCCTCCTTGAGGTCCAATGTTACCAGCCAAGACTCCTTGCCCAGCATGGGAAGAAGCTGCTGTAATGTGAGCATCTTGAATTTTGGCACAAGTAAAAATGTGTTTAGGATGGATAGGTCCAAAATAGGTCTCCAATCTTTTCCCTTCCTTGGTACCAGGAATAGTCTGGAATAAAAACCTTGACCTTGTTCTTGAGTAGGTACCTCTTGAATAGTTTTCATGTCCATGAGATCTGAAATTTGTCTTTGTGCCTCTGCCCTTTGATTGTGTGGCAGGTTTGGCATGCCTCTCATTTTTGGAAGGGTGTGAAAATGGAATCTGTAAGCCTCTGTTTATAATGTCCAGGATCCATTTGTCTTTTGTGACAATATGCCAATTTTTCGAAAATAATGCCAGTTTTCCGCCTAAGGGTGCTGCCATTTGAGCCTTGCTTGGCATGCAAAGGGGAAAGTCATTGGGTTTGCTTTCTGAATGGCTGTGAACTATCCTCACCACCTCTGTGTAGGAGCTTGCCATTGTCTGCCTCTAAACGATCCTTGAGATTGCCCTCTGCCCCTCGGGCGCCTGTATCTACCTCTTTGGGGTCTGTCCGTGGCTGGAAAGGACCAATTTTTGGAAGGCCAATTTCTACTGAAACGTGGAGGTTGTACCTGTAGAAAATCTTTCACTGTTTGCATTGATTTAGCCTTTTCCTCCATTTTCTTTAATATCCCCTCAGCTTTAACACCAAATACTACATCCTTTTGTAGAGGGGCATCTAGTAATTTAGCTTTGACATGATCTGGTAAGGTTAGCTCCTTGAGCCAGGCATGTCTACGTATGACTGATCCTGTAACAGCACCTCTACATGAGGCCTCTAGAGCATCAAAACCACATTGCAAGGTATGTTTACCCACTTGTTCTGCACTATGCATCAAATCCTGCAACTCCTTCAAGTCTGGTTGTTCAGGTTGTGACATTTTGCTTCTCAACTGTGATAACAGAAACTGTTGGTACTTTAACATATGGAACTGGCAGTTTAATGCCCTCATGGTTAAGGTGGCCGAGGTGTATACCTTTTTTCCCCACCTTTCTAAAGATCTGGAATCTCTCTCGGAAGGTAACGGATTTTTAGCAGTGAAGGCCTTAATTCCCTTGGGGCCCTGTGAGATAGTTTCTGGGTCAGCCGCATGGCTTTTGTATAAAAATTGGTGAGTCAGGAACCAGGTAGTACCTGTCAGGCTTGACTGGGGCTGGAGGTAGAAAGTCTGGGTTAAGGCAGGCCTCCGAATACACATCATCTAGTATGTCTAAGACAGGTGGTATAGCCAGAGGCCTGTGCTGAGGTAGCAAGAGAAAATCCCTAAGCCTTTTCTTGGAGTCTGAGTACTCTTGGCCTTCCCAGTGGAAGTGTTCCCTCAAGGTATGCAAGGTTTCCCCAAATGAGTAATCCTCTGGGGGCGGGGGGGGGAGACAGAGGGAATGGACTCCTCTGCATCAGAATCTTCAAAAGGGGATTATGAATGTTCCTGTTCATCAGAGTGCTCTGAAATAATGGAGGCCTGGTCAGAGGAGGGGGATTCTTCCTCCACGCTGGGCCTTTTGTTCGGGGGGGGTTGGGAACCCCTGATAGAGTAATTAAATCCTCAGCCTTTTTAGGCATGGGGCCTGGCGAAGGGCCCTGTGTAGCTTGTCTCTTAGAATGCATGGCTGCTTTAGACTTAGTGAAAGCCTTGATGGAAAAAGAAGAGGAAGGTCTGAAGACATCTTGAGAGGAGGCTGACATGTCTACATTTTGAGTTTCACCACCTAGAGTGGCTTTGGTAACTGTAGTCGGGGTGTGGGCCGAGGAGCCTGCGACCTCGGGCACAGTAGACACCGCCAATGAAGTGTCGTCGGTAGGCAGGGGCTGCGTAGGCACCTCGCTGAGAACTGGACCACCTGTAGTCGGCTTTGGCGTGGTGTCGGTAGAGGCCGCGGATCTCGTGTGTCGGTCCTTATCTTTGCGTCTTTTAGACAAAACTGGAGTCGGAGTATCCGACATAATGTAGTTACATTTTTTGCCAAAATAGTGCTGGGCGAACTCCGCCCGATGCTTAATGGTGCGTTTGTTGAATGTAGCACAAAAACGACAGACCGAGATGTTGTGGTATGGGCCTAAGCAAGAAATGCAGAGGGAATGAAAATCCTTATGCGGCATTTGCTTCCCACATGAAATACAATTATTAACTTTGTCTGACATCGGTCTGAGGCAAGAAAAGTTTCCCCAACGGGGTACTTGGCTTTCAAGAAGACTTCGGTTGCAAAATTTTCGTAATTTCAGGAGCTGGCCGACCGGCACTTGCGAACTGCTTCTGCTTCGGGCACCGCACGGCAAGAAAGACGGAAGAAAATGGCGTCGGCTGGTTCTTTTATACCCCTGTCGCACTGACGTCAGGGAAGAAGCGACGACAACCGACGCCGGACCTAGACTTTGGAATTCGGCCGACCGAGGACCCGCCTGACGGCAGGAGAACCCTTCTGTTATGACTGCAGCTGTATGCACGATGAACATCAGTTCTTTATATATATATATATATATATATATATATATATATATATATATATATATATATATATATATATATACACACACACACACACACACACTAGTTTACACTTCCCTCCACCCGTAATTAAATTAATTGATTACACCACAAATACAGTTCCTAACTTCTACACTTCATTTAAAACTAGTAACATTAAAATTAAATGAATACACTCACTAACAATGTAGTCAACAGTTGATGTACCAAAAATTCAGCATAAAATTATTTATATGTATAAAATTCATCCATCATGCCAACAATCCAAACACTCCGAAGTACCTAAATCAATTTGATACATCCAATGTATTTTAGATATATTTTAAATAGATTATATATATATATATATATATATATATATATATATATATATATATATATATATATATATATATATACACGTATACACACACACACAAATCACCTTATACCTGGTGTTGTTTACACTGTAGACATTTAGACCTAACTCCAAAAAGTTAAAAATAAACTCAGTTTACATCCACTACTAGTCTACTTAATACACTGGGTTAGCTATTACCATACAATATACTACTAACAAAAAAAAAACACAACATATGCAAAAATTACTTATATTAGTTAATTACCCAAGTAAACTTTTCAGTTTTAATAAACATTGAATAGAGCAACTATCATTAATTCCAGGACAATGACAGGCATCTAAACCAATCTGCCATATCAATTTTCTTTTTTCTAACAGATCTAGGACCTGGGGGGAGTTGGGTCTAAATGTCTACAGTGTAAACAACACTAGGTATACGGTGATGTGTATATATATTTAAAATCTATTTAAAATGTATCTACAATGCATCAAAAATTGATTTAGGTACTTTGAGTGTTTGGATTATTGAAATGATGGCCCTGGGAGAAAAGCTCCAATATAGGCAATAATATCTTAGCATACAGTATATACAACAGAAGGAAGTTACATTATATTATTTTAGATTAGACAACAAAACTGTGTACAGAGTTACCTGGAATATAAAAAAACATTGGATAACATATAATAAAAAAGATAAAGAATGTCTTTCAGCTTTTCCCGGTTAGGGGTCGCCACAGTGGAACTCCGGTCCACTAATGATTGGCAGTTGATTTTTACGTACTGGCTTGCCAGGCCTGACGCACAACCTTCAACGAAGGTACGCCCATTCACGCATGTCTCCACGCAGAAGACGCTCTAGCTGAGAATCGAACCGGACAGCGTCTTACTGTGAGGCGACGACGCTATACCAAGAATTATTTTAAATCAGAGGCCTGGATATAGGCATATAATCTTATACTTACATAGAGTAAATATTCAGTAGAGGCCTGGGGAGAAAAGCTCCAATATAGGCAATAGTATCTTAGAATGCATTATATACAATAGAAGGAAGTAACATTACATTATTTTAGATTAGACAATAGGGGGAAGAGTTCTTTTAGAGAAGTAAGTCATGAAACAGTGCAGAGAGGAAGTCTTTTTAATGCTAGGAAGTGGTTAGTGTTCTAATTGCAATTGATAGGATAATAAAACAACAGAGCAGAAAGGTAAAGGGAGTCGGAGAAAGGGAAATAGATTTTAGTCAGGGTTAGAGCAGGGACATAGCCAGTGTGATTTGAGATATTCTTTAAGATTTTTTTTGAAAAGCAATGTGGAATAAAGTGATGAGAGTTCCTTAGGAATCTGGTTCCAGGTTTTCCCCCACTGTGTTGGAGAATTCGGAGTCCCCAGCCTTGTTGTTAGATTTAGTAGTGGAGACTAGAAGCTTATTAGCTGAGCGTAGTGTTGCCAGATTTTTTTGTATGGGGTAATCAGACTAGTGAGGACTGGAGTATTCTTAGGGTGGTAGAGAATCTTTTGGGTGATATTAAGTTGTTGAAAAAATAGCTGGGTCTGTATTTCTAGCCATCCTAGCTTTTTAAGGTTTTAACAGTGATGGGTTCTGAAAGGGGAGCCAGTGGCAAATCTGGCAATGTTATTATAGCTGGTTGCAAGTTTGTTAAGGTTTTTTAGACAGGTTAGTGTAAATAGCAGAGGCATAAAACAGGGTAGAGATAAGGTGGGTTTGGGCAATGGTAGTTCTAGCTAATGGTGTGAGGAAGGGTTTGATTCTATAAAGGGAGCCTAGTGTTGTTGACTGATTTTATAGTATTAATATAATCATCATAGCTAAGGCTGTGGTCTATTGTAATACCCAAGAGTCGGGTTGTAGTGTCTGGGGATATGGTAGTTCCATTGTTAGAAGTTACTGTGAAGTGACATTGTGGAGACCTGTGGTTAGGAGTACAGAGCAATAATTTAGTTTTTTGGGGGTTAAGGAGGCGGCAATGTTTAATGAACCAATGTTCAACAGTATGAAATACAGTTTGGGTGAGGGTCTGGAGCGAGGAAACAGAGTTGGCAGAGCATATTAAAGTTGAATCATTTGCATAGTGTATGCAGGTGGCTTGTGGAATTTTAGAGTTAAGATCATTAATTAAAATTGAAAAGAGAAGAGGGCCTAATATGGAGCCTTGGGGTACTCCAGTGTTGACAGGGAGGGGTGTGGATAAATTATTATTATGAAAACTCCTCCATAAAAGTGTACCTGCAAGCCAACCTATGAATTACAAACCAATAACTTGCCTTTTGACAGTATACAAATTGCACACTGGAAATGTTGCAGAGTTTATAGTAATTTAGGAAAAGCTCAATTATGGCAATAGAACAAAAGGACAACAGAAGAAAGTCATATGGAGAAAAGGACCATTTGTTGCTAAATAAGGTCATAATAGATAATTGCAAAAAGAGGAAGAATTTAAGTGCAGCATGTATAGACTACAAAAAATCATTTGACAGTATCCTATATTCATGGATAAAGGAATACTTCATGTTTATCAAATGATATACAGTAGACTCACTCTTACCTGGCCTCTCTAACCGGCCTCCTATTTAACCAGCCATCAAATTTCTGCTATAGCCCTAGCAAAAGACAGTGAAAGTACAGTTGTGTACACTTAGAATAAATGTAGATGTTAGAGTGTATTCACTGTTGCAGTCATTACATTTGAGTAATCTGCTGGCAGGTTGCCCTCAGTCGGCCTGAATAACAAAGTCTTGGGTCCTGCGTCGGTTGCGGTCTCCTCTTCCATGACGTCAGGGGTATAAAACATGCAGCTGACACCATTTTAATCAGTTTCCTTGCCCCAGATGTCAAGTGCCCCCCAAATGGTGGGCAAAAATATATTTTAGAACACAAACAATGTACCTTCAACTAAAAGCAAATGCACCACAAAGGCTTTTGAATATAGTGAAGGAAAGAAAAGGTATAATAGAGAAGAAAGGGGGCTGGCATGTAGGTAACCCG
Organism: Protopterus annectens; assembly: GCF_019279795.1. Taxonomy (NCBI): domain Eukaryota; kingdom Metazoa; phylum Chordata; order Ceratodontiformes; family Protopteridae; genus Protopterus; species Protopterus annectens. Next base: position 403,639,737 of record NC_056741.1, read on the forward strand.
GACTGCAACAGTGAATACATTCGAACATCTACATTTATGGTAAGTGTACACAACTGTACTATGTTCTTCGTGTTTCACTGTTGCAGTCATTACATTTGGGTAGAATCCCAAAGCTATGGATGGGAGGATGGAATTAAACAGCATTAGGAGCAGCTATAAGGCCCTGCAGGACTGCAGTGGCAAAGCCTGCCCTGGATTTAGAAAAGAGAGGTAAATGGTAATGTTTTGTGAACGTATGAACTGAGCTCCAAGTAGCAGCTTCTAGAATGTCTCTGGTAGGAACCCCTCCAAGCAAAGCTGCTGTAGTAGAAGCAGCCCTGGTGGAATGGGATCTGATCCCCTTGGGCACAGGTTTACCATGGTGCATGCAGCAGAAACTAATACAATGGCTTATCCATTTTGAAATTGTCTGCTTTGATATAGCCTTCCCCTCTGCTCCTGCAGCAAATGCCACCAGTAGTTGCTCAGACTTTCTTAGAGATTTTGTCCTGTTTAAGTTGCATCTTAGTTGTCTGTGTACATCCAATGAATGCAGAATTTGCTCCCCCTTGTTCTTCGGATTTCGGAAAAAAGTTGGCAGGTGAATGGTCTGGTTAAGAGCCACACTGGATACCACCTTAGGCATAAAAGAATGACTAGTCCTGAGGGACACCCTGTCCGGGTAAAAGATAATGAAAGGCACCACTGCCATGAGAGCCTGTAGTTCTGAAATCCTTCTAGCTGAAGTGACTGCTAAAAGAAAGGCAGTCTTCCAAGAAAGAAATTATGTCCGCAGTAGCAGCTGGTTCAAAAGGAGGTAGGGTGAGTTTTTCCAGCACAAAACTGAGGTCCCATGCAGGAGTCGGTGCGCTCTCCTGGGAGGTCTTAAATTTTTGGCGCCTCTAAGGTACTGCTTTAGCAGGGGATGAGAAAAGAGAGGAGGCTCTGTGTTGTAATGAACCGAGATGGTAGAGGCATGGATTTTTATAGAAGAAAAAGATAGGCCCTTGTGAAGCATCTCAGTTAAATATTGCAAAATCTGAGGGATATTAGGCACCCTAATACTTATACTTCAGGTACCCTCCCGGATAACATCAGCGACCATATGCTTACCTATAATACTAGACAAAAACTTCATATTTCAACAACTCAATCTCAAAACTTCCCGCTCAAAAAAAACTTTAACCCAGATAGCTTCCTAAATGAATTGCTAGCATGTAACTGGTCACCCCTAACCCATCTTGAACTTGATGAAGCTGTTACCTACTTCAACACTAACTTTCTTCAAATTCTGGACTACCATGCACCTTACCACTCTATGAGAATAAGAACAGTAACTGCTCCATGGCCAACAACAAACAAAGCAAAAAATGCTCCTCAGAAATAAAACCTGGGCCAAATGGAGAGCTACCAAATTGTCCATCTGATCATCTCCTCTTTAAACAGTTAAGAAATGCTACCAAAAAAGACACTCTTAAGGACAAAAAAAGACTACTACCTTCACCTCCAACAATCCAGTGAACATACCCCACAAAAATTTTGGTCAGGGATAAATAAACTTCTTCAGCCAGGGCACCCTACTACTCCTGTCCCATCAGGTTTCAACCATAATAATTCCAATCAAATCCCTGATGCCTTTAACAACTACTTTACAGAAGCCATACAAACCCTAGCCAATTCTTTACCTCCCTCTTCTACTTCCCCACCAAATACTTCCAATTCTTCAACTCCTACCTTTCACCTACAACCTGTTAGTACATCTCTTATCTACAAGCTACTTAAAAAAACTAAAACCTTGTACCCCATCAGCTGACAGTCTCCCATCAGAATACCTACAAATTGCCACAAAAGCTATATGCTACCCCATATCTATCCTTATTAATAGAACTATTTCTGAAGGTAAAATTCTTACCATCTGGAAAGTATCCCATATCATCCCTCTTCATAAAGGTGGATCCTCTACTGAGCTCTCTAACTTTCAACCTATTGCCTTACTCTCCCCATTATCGAAAATAATGGAAAAATGTATTCACAAACTACTTAACCACCTACTACAAAATAACCTACTAGCAAACTGCCAACATGGCTTTAGACCATTCCACAGTACTACGACTGCCCTTCTATCCTTCAATGACTCTATAAATAAAAATCGGAACAATAACTCCTCCTCCTCTGCACTATTTATTGACTTGTCAAAAGCCTTTGACATGGTCAACCATAACTTACTTCTAAACAAACTAAATTCCTATTCTCTTAATCCACAAGCATTACAGCGGTTTAGGAGTTACCTTCAAAATGGACAACAAGCAGTACTTTGGAACAACAGTCTATCATTACTTCCCGTAAATATTGGAGTCCCACAAGGCTCTATCTTAGGTCCCCTTCTTTTTTCCTTATCAATGACCTACACTTGAACACACCCCAAACCACCTGCATTCAATATGCAGATGACTCAACCTTAATCAGTACTGCTAAAAATCTAGCCTCCCTCCAGTCACATACCCAAACTGTTTTCCAAAATGTTGAAAACTGGTTTATGCAACACTGCCTCCTCCTTAATCCCAAAAAAACAAAACTACTACTTTTTACTCCAACTCATAAATCACCCAATCCATTCTTTACCATTACCTCTAACAATGCCACCAACATAACCCCAGATACTACCACCCGGCTACTAGGAGTTACAATTGACAATCGGCTTAACTATGATGACCATATTAACTCCACCATAAAGTCTGTTAACAAAATCTAGGTACTCTCTATAGAATTAAACCATTCCTTACCCCCTTCAGCCAGGAAAAACATTGCCCAAACCCACCTCATTTCTACCCTCTTCTACGCCTCTGCCATACACACTAACTTATCAAAAAATAACCTCTCCAAACTTTCTGTTATAATAACATAGCTAGATTCATCACATGCTCTCCCTTTAAAACTCACCACTGCCTTAACCTCAGACAACTAGGATGGCTAGAAATACAGAACCATATACTCAGTAAACAATTACTTATCACTCATAAGATCCTGCACTACCCCAATAATACCCCTATCCTCACTGATCTGATTTCACCATATAAAAATCTAGCTACACTACGTTCTGCCAATAAACTTCTGGTATCCTCAATCAAATCTAACAAAGCTGGTGACTCTCTTTTCTCTTAATACTACAGGTAAAAACTGGAATCTGCTCCCTACTGAACTATCTACCCCAGCTTCTACTTCTCTATTCAAAAAACATATCAAAGAACATCTTAAAACCCAGTGGCTCTGTCCTTGTGCTAACCCAGACTGAAATCCTCTGCCCCTCCTGCTCAAATCTCTTTCCCCTCACACTAACCTAAGCCTCCAACCCTACTTTTTTCCTCATTATTTCTATTAAAAGTAAAATTACAATGATCTTACTCTGTTTTGTGTTTTGAATAAGTGTTTCTTGTTTTATATTTAGTTAACCTTTAGTACAATGTCTATAGTCCATAATTTTATTATTATATTTTTAATGTAACCAATGCTACCTTTGTACTGCATTTTTTATATACATGTCCTTTTATATATTGTTAACTTTGTTACTGATCATGCTTGGAGCTTTTCTCCCCGGGCCTCTACTGAAAATGGACATATATCCAGTTAGACTAGCGCGGTCAACAAATGTAAAATAAAATAAATAAAATAAACAATTTAGCTTTAACATGATCAGGCAGATTTTGCTCCTTGAGCCAAGCATGCCTTCTTATCATAGATCCAGTTACAGCGGCCCTGCAAGAGGCCTCCAAGGAATCAAAAACTCTATTTTCCACACAATCAGAAATCAACATCATTTTTTGTTTCAGTAAGCCCATGACATGCTGCTGATATTTAAGCATATGAAATTGGCAGTTTAAAGCCCTGATTGCCAGGGTTGCAGACGTATAAACTTTCTTAGCCCATCTATCCAGCACCCTGGAGTCTCTATCAGAAGGGGTAGGATTTTTGGCTGTAGAAGCCTTAACACCCTTGGGACCCTGACAAATAGTTTCAGGGTCACCAGCAGGATTTTTGAAAAGAAATTTGTGGGAGTCAGGAACCCTGTAATATTGGTCTGGCTTACTAGGAGCCGGAGGCAGGGAATCAGGAGCCATAGTGGATTCTGAGAAAACATCAACAATGTCTAAAACAGGAGGTATAGCCAAAGGCCTATGCGGAGGAAGAAGAAGAAAATCCATAAGCCCCTTTTTTGATTCTGAAAAGTCCTGACTCTCCAATTGAAAATGTGCCCTTAAGGTATGCAAAGTCTCTCCGAAAGAGAAAGTCTTAGGAGGAGAAGCAGAAGGGATGGATTCCTCTGCATCAGAGTCCTCATAAGGTGGAATAGAAAATTCCTGATCAGAAGAGGAATCAGAAGAAATGGAAACCTAATCTGAAAATTCATAATCAGTGCCTTGCCTACGCCTCTTAGCAGGGGGGGGGGGTAGGGTTTGGGAACCCCTAATCAAGGTAATTAAATCCTCAGCCAATCTGATCATTTATTTTTTAGGCATAGGGGCCTGAGCACTTGGCTCATGCATCGTTTTTTAGACACGGAAGTAGGTTTTGGCCTTGTTTTTGATGAAGGCATCGGATTAATATACAAATGTTGAAGGCTGAAAACACCCTCAGAAACCAGTGCCTGCTCAGCGGCTCCGGACCCATCCAAGGGAGAGACATCCGTGTGTTCAATACTTGCAGAATCTCGAGGCATACCGGACTCCGAATAGGTCTCGGTAGAGGCCTGCGACTCAAAATCAGCGGGCATCCTGGGCTGCGAAAGTGCCACACTGAGTACCGGTGAACCGGCGACTGGCTTAGGAGAAGCTTCGTCAGTTTTGGACCTCGACGGTTTGTCTGTCTTTTTCCTTGTGTTTTTTGTGAATTCCGGTAGTCGGATTGCTAACAGACGACATTTCAGGACAGTTAAATCTTGAACCAAAGTATTTAGAAGCAAAAATATACAGACGCTTAATAGTGCGTTGGTTAAATTTAGCACAAAACCGGCAGCAAGGAACGTTGTGATCAGGGCCTAGGAAAGGAATACAGTACAAATGAAAATCCTTATGAGGTATTTGCTTCCCAAAAGTAATACAATTATTAACTTTTACTGACATCAGTAAGGAGCAAGAAAACGTTTCCCTAACGGGGTACTTAGCTTTAGTTTGAAGACTTCGGTTCTGAAACTCGAAAATGAAAATTTCAGGAGTTAGCCAACTGGCACTTGCAAATTTCTGCTTCGGGCACCGCATGGCAAGAAAGACTGGTTAAAATGGCGTCTGCTGCATGTTTTATAACCCTGGGGACCTGACGTCATGGAAGAGGAGACCGCAACCGACGCAGGACCCAAGAGTTTGTTATTCAGGCCGACTGAGGGCAACCTGCCAGCAGATTACCCAAATGAACTGACTGCAACAGTGAAACACGAAGATCATCAGTAATACTTTGGTCTCCTCTGGCCAAAGTAATGACACACATTTGAGTTTTAGACTTCATTAGAAAAATGCATACTAACACAAATCCTGTTATTTTAGCTGATTTATAACCTATTAATGCTATTCTACGTGCTTTTGCTGATTAACCAGCCTTCTTTTATCCAGCCTACGGTCTGGTCCCAGCAAGACTGTATAAGAGGGAGTCTACTGTATAAAAATAGTGTATACCATGATTATATATTCCTCGTTCTAAAGGAGATATGAGCATGCTCAAAATTGTTTACATGGATAGATATGCAACCGAGATTGCATACATATCTACTGACCTCATTAGATCCAAACACAGTGAAAGTCTTGAAACATGATAAGTCGTCTACAATGATATCCTTGCTTAGTTTAGCAAAAGTCTTTCAATATCAAGTGGAAATGGAAATCAACCCCCTAAATGACAACCTGCAGGAAGGTTTGCCCACCCACCCCCCCAAAAAATGGTCCCAAAATCATGGACTGAAAAACTACACATTAAAAAACGCATTTTCTGGATCCTTTGGGATGTCATGAAACCCACTGACAAATTAAACAATGCGACACAAGCTCAAAAAAATTATATAAATATACTGAGCATACTACGAAATCATTTTATAGATAATTTATTCTCAGACAAAAAAGTTATACAGACATTTACAAAACCTTATGCAAAGTAGTTTAGCTCCACAAAGGGGGCGATAAATTCTCCTAGTAATATCCAGGTAATCTCAGATACAGAAATTAAATTACATTATACTGTAAAAGAACTATGTAAACTGGACCCAAACAAAGCACAAGGGGGGGGGGGATATGGAATTAGTATTAAATGACCACTATGGGCAAATGATGGAGAGAAAAAAAAACATTTATCTTGCCATGATTTACTGCATCGCCCAAAGCTGCCTGCAGCAAAATAAGCTCATTCCTAATTTTTTTTTTTTTTTTTTTTTTTTTTTTAATCCTGGTCTGCCCTCATGGGGGCACAGACATTGTAGTTCCTTTGGAAAGCTGCATCTGTCCCATAATACACAGCTTGAGAGAATAAGTAACCGTACCATTTGTTGTTAGACTAGATAGATTTCCATTCACTTAGAATGGAACACCTTAAACTGCCAAGTTTGAGTTGCAGCTCATGTGTCATTGATTAGTCTGCACTGACTTTTACAAATGTTGTTCCTACTGATGTAGTAATACACATGCAAAAATGTCAAATTACTGAGGAAAAAAAGACTTTTCACAAGAAGCAGTTTTGCAAGTTACAATTCCTGGCCAAGTTACTCCTTCCATCTCCCCTCCTTCAGAAGGCTAGAGTCTCTCATATCCAGCTTGGCTAAATTCAACTAACCAGTCAAATTTGCATGACAGGCACCAAACAAATCACTGCCTGGTGTGCCACTAAAACTGCTCCCTCATATGTCTCTTCACTTCTGAACATCATTTCCCAGAAATTATTTAAAAAAAAAAAGGCACATACACCAATCCAGAGTTTAAGTCAGACTATCCATTTCTTAAAATGTGCACAGTAAAAAAAAAAAAAGTCTTTCAGCTTTTCCTGGTTAGGTGTCACCACAGTGGAACACCGGTCCGCTTATGATTGGCAGTAAATTTTTACGGTGCCAGCCCAACGCCCAACCTTCAACGAAGACACACCCATTCAAGCACGCACCTACCTGCATGCCTTTAAACGTCACTCAACCATGGGGAGGACATGCAGACTCCACACAGAAGACACTCCAGCCGAGAATCGAACTGGAGAACCTCTTGCTGTGAGCCGACAACGCTAACCGCTGCACCACCGCGGCCTGTAAAAATTCAATTTGAATTGAATTCTGGCTGCTCACGCAATTATCTGTGCATAGTTATTCTGTTATTGAATAACCTGAACTTAGGGTATTTAATGCCAAGCTTTACATAACATTGAAACAGTTCTCGATTTCTACACAGTTAAGGCTCCTATACATATCACAAGCAGAAAAAAAGTGGTCTTACCATAATGTTCCATCTGTGTTATCTCCTTTCATTCATCACTGATGTCTTCAGTTCCGAGTCGGCCTATTACCAAGCTCACACCAGTCAAAAAAGCTCTCGAGCCAAGTCTCTACCCAGAATGCCCTTCTCCCAGTTACATCAGATCAAGTTTGCTAAGAAAGGAAGTAAAGCAGAGGCCACTTCTACGCAAGTACCCTAGTGCACCACTTAGACCCAAAGCATCCCCCAGAAGCCTTTGGAGGGGGAAGGAGGGTGGGAAGTGATGAATGAAAGAAGATGAACAACACAGATTGAACATTATGGTAAGATGTAACTATCTGATGTTGTTAATCTTCTTTCCATTCATGACTGATGGGACAAAATCCCAATGTCCATGTGCTGCCCTTATGGAAGAACATTATTGAGTACCACTGAGCCGAAGGCAGCTCTCCCCCTGGAGTCCAGGTCCAATTTGCAATGGATTGATAAAGGTATGAGGCTTAGCCCAAGTAGCTGCTGCACAGATGTCATCCATGGATGCCCTGGAATGGAACGCTATAAAAGTTGCCATAGATCTAGTGGAGTGGGCTTTAACTTTTGGCATGGATTCATTATGGAGGGAATAAATTACACGTATTCAGTCTCTTAGCCATTTTGATAATGTAACCTTGGAAACAGCCTCTCCCATTTTGGGTAACGAAAAAGAGATGAAAAGCTGTTCAGATTTACGGATAGGTTTGGTCCTGCCTAGGTAAAACCTTAATTGTCTATGAACGTCTAAGGTGTGAAGACAATACTCTCCTCTATTGGCAAAATTTGGAAAGAACACTGGTAGATCAATGGACTGGTTAATCGAGAATTCAGAAACAACTTTGGGAAGAAAGTATGGATTCGTTCGGAGTGACATACTGTCTTCAAGAACATGTAGGGCCTCTTGATACACAATGCCTGCAGCTCTGGGACACTTCTGGCAGAGATAGCGGCTACCAGGAACAAAGATTTCAAAGACAAGAACTTTAGGTCACATTTGGCCGCAAGCTGAAAGGACTTTTGAGTCAAAGACTGGAGGACTAAAGTGAGGTTCCATGGTAGCACGGGTGGTCTGAGAGGAGGCCTGAGGTGAGAGGTCCCTTTGAGAAAAGCCTTGCAAAGGCGTAATGAAATGAGGGGTGCCATCTATACCATTGTGGAAGTTACAAATTGCTGCTAGATGTATTCGAACTGTAGAGGCAGAGGCTCAGTTATCAAAAAACTTAACCAAATATTGAACCACTGCAGTAAATGGAGCCGAATACGGGTCTAGCATGTTACCCTTGGACCAAATGGAAAACCTTTTCCATTTATCCTGCTATAGTCTCCTGGTGGATGGCTTGTGAGAGGCCAGAATTAGGTCTTGAACAGGTGAGAAGAGATTAGCCTGCTGGCGACTAGCGGAAGTGGAGAAACCAAGCTGTCAGCTTGAGAGTGGACAGGTTCGGGCGAGTGATCAGATCTGGTAGAGGGTCCAGAATCCACAGCAGGAATACTAGGTGAGGCCGAAAAAAGGAAAACCAAACTTGTAAAGGCCAGAATGGGGCTATGAGGATCACCTTGCATCTCAACCGAAGAGCATTCTTCAGGAACTGTGGGATCAGAGGAATGGGAGGATAGGCGTAGGTCAGTCCCATGGGCCAATCGTGGATCAGAGTGTTCCTCAGTGACTCTCCTGTGGGGGAAGTAGGGCGAAATAGCTGCTGCAGTTGGTGTTTGATGGAGAGGCAAAAAAATCGCAGCAAGGTTGGCCTCAGTGACTGAAGATTAGAGACGCCACCTCGGGGTTGAGGGACCACTCGTGGGGCATGAGGAAGCATCTGCTCAGTTTGTCTGCAATCACATTGGAGCTCCCCAGGATATGCGTTGCTATTAGAAAATGGTTGGAAGCTATTGTCCACTGCCAGATTCTCATGACTTCACGGCAGAGGAGGTAGGACTTGGTTCCTCCTTGCTTGTTGATGTACCAGACCACTGACATTGTCTGATTGGACAGCAATTGTCCCAGAGGGGAGAGCTGCATGGAATGCCTGCAATGCTAACAGCACGGCCCTCAGCCCTAGGACACTGACATGGAGGTGGGCCTCCGAGATGGACCATGTGCCTTGGACAGTCTTTCCCTGAAAATGCCAACCCCCCCCCCCCCCCCCCCGATCAGGGAAGCATACATGGTCACAATAGCTGCAGGCTGGGAGGGTTGAAAAGGTCGGCTCCAAAGATCTTCGTCTGGCCTCATCCACCAAAGCAGGTCCTGTTTGCAAGAGTTGGTTATTCGAATCGTGTAATCCAGGGGATGACAGTTTGGGAACCATTGACACAAAAGGAGCCATTACAGAAGTCGCTTATGTAACTTTGCTAGAGGCACTATTGGAATTGCCGCAGCCATAGAACCCAGAGCTTGAAGAAAGTACAGTTGTGTACACTTACCATAAATGTAGATGTTAGAGTGTATTCACTGTTGCAGTCATTACATTTGGATAATCCTGCTGGCAGGTTGCCCTCAGTCGGCCTGAATTCCAAAGCCTGGGTCCTGCGTCGGCTGCTGTTGCCCCTTACCTGACGTCAGGTCGTCAGGGCTATAAAAGAAGCAGCCAATGCCATTTTCTTAAGTTTTTCTTGCCCCGGATGTCAGGTGCCCCGTAAAAGGGTAGCCAAAATTTATATATATATGTAAAATTACACGCACCAATATAAAATTTACCTTCATCTACAAGCAAATACACCACATAGGTTCCATCAGAAGAAAAGGCGGATGGCGGGTGGGTAACCTGGACTGCAACAGTGAATACACTCGAACATCTACATTTATGGTAAGTGTACACAACTGTAATATGTTCTTCGTGTTTCACTGTTGTAGTCATTACATTTGGGTAGAGTCCCAAAGCTATGGTTGGGAGGCTGGAGCTAAACAGCATTAGGAGCGGCTATGAGGCCCTGCAGAATTGCAGTGGCAAAGCCTGCCCTGGATTTAGAGTAATGTGGCAGATGATAGTGCTTTGTAAAGATGTGCACTGAACTCCAAGTAGCAGCCTCTAAAATGTCCCTGGTAGGTACTCCCCTGAGAAAGGCTGCTGAAGTGGCTGCAGCTCTGGTTGAATGTGGCCTAATGCCCTTAGGCACTAGCTTGGCATGGTGTACATAGCAGAAACTAATGCAGTGGCCTATCTACTTTGCAATAGTCTGCTTTGAGATAGCCTTCCCTTGTGATCCTGCAGCATATGTCACTAGTAATTGCTCTGTCTTTCTGAAAACTTTGGTTCTGTCCAAGTAGAATCTAAGTGGTCAGTGTACGTCACAAGAATGCAGAATTCTCTCCCCCTTGTTCTGTGGATTTGGATAAAAAGTTGGCAGGTGAATAGTTTGGTTAAGAGCCACACTGGACACCTTAGGCATAAATGTTGGGTTTGTCCTCAGAGAGACCCTGTCTGGATAAAAAATGATAAAAAAGGTTCCACAGCCATGAGTGCCTGTAGCTGTAAACTCGTCTTGCAGAAGTTATTGCTAGGAGCAGTGCTGTTTTCCAAGATAAAAACTTTATATCAGCAGTAGCAGCTTGCTCAAAAGGAGGCAGGGTGAGTTTTTCCAAGACATAGTTGAGGTCGCATGCAGGCATTGGTGATCTCCTTGGAGGCCTTAGATTTCTGGCTCCTCTGAGGTACTGCTTTAATAAGAGATGAGAAAAGATTGGTGGCTCTGTATTGTAATGAGCCAAAATGGCAGAGGCTCTGTATTGTAATGAGCCGAAATGGCAGAGGCATGAATTTTAATAGATGAAAAAGATAGGCCTTTGTCCAGCATCTCAGTTAAGTATTGCAAAATCTGAGGAAAATTTGTTACAGCTGTTAATCAGTTCCTTGTGCCTGGTTCCAAGCACAGAATCTCTTCCATTTTCCAGCATAAGATTTTCTAGTACTAGGCCTTCCGGCTTCCAAAATGACATCCATCACAGCTTTACTGAGAGGTGTGTTTTGCATGACTACATTATCCGCCATACTGCCAGGTTTAAAGTCCTGAGTTGGCTGTGCAGGATCGGATTGTTTTGCTGGGACAGTAGATGAGGTATTTGAGGTAAGGTCCAAGCTGGGCATTGAGACAAGTTCCTTAGTATTGGATACCAGTACTCGCGGGGCCAGTCTGGGGCAATCAGTATCATCTTTGGCTTCTCCTGTCTGATCTTTAGGAGTACCTTGGGGAGGAGAGGCAGTGGGGGAAAGATGTATACTGATAGGTTTTTCCAGCTGAAAGATAGGGCATCCACTTTCCATGCTTGTCTGAGATAAATCCTAGTGCAGAATCTTTTTAGTTGGTAGTTGTGAGGGGAGGCAAATAGATCTATGTCCGGGCATCCCCATTTCCCGGTAGTCAAATGGCTATCCGACATTTCTGGATAATTAAACCGGCGCCCAAAATAGTTTAAAGCAAAATCATACCGACGCCTAATAGTGCGTTGGTTAAAACTAGCACAAAACCGACAACCAGAAACATTATGATCAGGGCCTAGGCAAGGAATACAGTAAGAATGAAAATCCTTGAGGTATTTGCTTTCCACAAGAAATACAATTATTTACTTTTTCTGACATCGGTCTGGAGCAAGAAAAAACAGTTTCCCCAACGGGGTACTTAGCTTTATTGAAGACTTCGGATCTGAAAGTCGAACACGAAAATCTGAGGAGTCGGCCGACCGGCACTTGAAAACTGCTTCTGCTTCGGGCTCCGCGTGGCAAGAAAGACTAAAGAAAAAGGCGTCAGCTGCTTCTTTTATACCCCTGACGACCTGGCGACAGCAGCCGATGCAGGACCCAGGACTTTGGAATTCAGGCCGACTGAGGGCAACCAGCCAGCAGGATTACCCAAATGTAATGACTGCAACACGAAGAACATCTTGTCTTGCAGGGACTGATGTTTGAGAGAGACTCGCTCGGATTTGAAACCTCAAATCGGTGGAGTCTGTGAAGAGGGAGTGATACCAGGCAGGACAGAGTATTGAACATTGCTCCAATGAACACACTGTTTTGTAGGGATAAGATTTGATTTCTCCCAATGTATCATTATTCCCAACAACTTTGCCAGAGAGAGAGTATGTTGCAGGGCAGTTACTTGCTTGGTGGAGGTGTTGAGGAGCCAGTCGTCTAGATATAGAAACACACTGAATCCTTTTAGTCTCAAGTGAGCTGTTACCACTGCCATACATTTCGTGAACACTCGGGGGGGGGGGGGGGCTGTAGAGAGACCGAACTGTAGGGCATGGAATTGGTAATGACTGGCTCCTAGCCTGAAGCGAAGGAGACTCCTGGAGTGTTTGTCCATCTTCATGTGGTAATACGCTTCCCGGAGATCTATAGAGCACATCCAATCGCCTTCTCTTAAAAAGGGAAGGATGGACTGAACCATGACCATCCAGAATTTGGTTTGAGTGACAGACTTGTTTAAGCTGCTGAGATCCAAAATGGGTCTCCAGTCCCATGTCTTTTTTGGCACCAAAAAGAATCTCGAGTAAAATCCGGATCCGGGCTGGTCTTGTGGGACTGGTTGGATGACTTTTTTGAGACAGCTTTATAATCTCTGAAGCTGCTGCTTCCCTTTGACTGGGGTGACCATTGGGAAGTATTCTTTGAAATTTTGGTTGACAAGAAAGGGGAATGGTGTAACCTCTGGTGATAATATTCTACACCCAACGATCGGTGGTGATAGACTGCCAGGCAGCTTGGTGCGAGAGAAACTACCCCCGACTGCTTCCACAGGTAAGCAATCGGGGCACCCTCCCCCCTCAGGAGCACTGATAAGGTTGTCCAGAGAAGAGTCCCTGGAGCCTTGGTTGCGAGGACCCCCCCCTTCCTCTATAGGGGTGCCTTCCAGAATTGTTACCCCCCCTGCCTCTGGGAGTATCACCACGTGTGGCACAGAAAGAACCCCAAGATTTCTTATGCCACATTTTCCCACTCCTCTGATTCCTGGAGGAGGTACATTGAGGGTTGGAAAAACGTTGGCTTATGGCAGACAGGGTTTTTCAGTCTTGCTCACACCTGGCTAGCGTGTCCTTCACTTTAGAGCCATAGAGGGATGAAGCTTCAATGGCAGCATTCAGAAAGAAAGACTTGAAGGGATCCCTGAGGTCACAGATGCGCATCCAGGCATGAAGTCTCCCAACAATGCCCAAACCCACTGCTCTAGCCACCCCTTCAGTCACTTGTGAGAGCAACCTCATGGACGAGTTGGATATGGATTCCAGGGTAGCTAGCTGCGAGGCCACCTTTTCCCTGACCTCGTCAGACAAATGTCCTTTTAAGTGTCCCAGAGAGTTTGGAGATAAAGTCCCTCTGGAGCCTCGTAAAATGTACCAAAAAATTCAGAGACTGTGCAGCAAAGGTCCCTGATGCAAAAACATGCTTTCTACGTCTGTCCACCACCCGGGACTCCCTGTTGGGTGGGTGGACAGCGAGACTTTCCTCAGCCAAGTCCTTTTTCATGACCACAGCCACCACCACAGCATCAACTGGTAACCCTTCGGACCAGTGCGGATTGTCAACAGGTCGTCACAGAATTTTGTCTGGTCTCTGGGGGATCGCCTCAATGAAATCAGGGTTCTTCCATGCATGCTGCATGACGAGCTCGTCGGCAGGTGGGATTACCCAAGAGGTAGACAGCCGGCCACGAAAAACCTGCAGGTACACGGGCTCCTCATATGAAGGATTGGAAGGCTTAAAAAATCAGCTCTTTGTTTTAACATTTCCAGGATGTCTCCAAAGGAGACATCAGGAGGTGATCATGGGGACCCTTCATCATCGTAATCCTTGTCTTCCATTTAGGACTCCTCAGGCAAGACCACATGCTTCCTCTTGCGCGTCTTCTTTCAAGGGGGCTCCTCAGTGGGGGTTTCTGAAGACGACCCAAGAGAGGGTGCCCTGCGGTTTTCTCTGCCTGGTGACCCAAGGGGATGGTCTGTGACAGCTGCATCTCAGGGGGCCAAAACTGGGGTTCCGACATAATAGAAGTGCTACCAGAAGCAACAGCCCTCTCCATCGCGCAGAAGGCAGGCCCCGCCCAAAGAGGGATGGGAGCCTAGAACAGAGAGACAAACCTTAGGACTGGGGTCACACCCAGCTCAAACTACCCCACCCCATGGGTGGAGCCTCAAGAAAGATAAGCGCGGACGCAGCCATCAGTGCAGAGGAGGGAACCAAGGAGAAAGTCGGCACCATCCTCCAATCCCCAGACTGAGGAAGGACCGGTTTGGCAGGAACCAAAACCAAAGTGACAAACTCGGGGCCGAAGTGAGGTGCACCGTAGGTGCTGAGGTGGTGGATTCCAAAGTGTCACATTGCCGAAACGGTCAGTTCCAAAATGGAAACTGAAATCAGTCGAAGGTGTTCCCTGAGCCGAAGAAGAAATAGGCGTAGTAAGATAAATGAACGGTGTCAGAGGCAGGGTCTGTGCCAAAGGTTTTGAAACCGGAGCCAAGGAAGGTGGAGCCGAAGAGGCAGATTTATGCTGCTACAATGACCTGGGGACCTTAGATTTCCCAGGTTTGCTCTGATCACCCAATAGTGAAGAAAGAACAGAATGGGATCTCTCTTTGTCCTTAGAAGGACAGGTTGAGACCATCGCAGAAATGGCGTCTGAAAAGAGAGACTTGAGTAACCCCTTCAGAATAAGTTTATTTTTGCGCTCATTAAGAGTGCATTGGCTGAAACTTTGACAAATATCACATGCAGGCTGCACTGAAGGTGGGTCACTCCCAAACAGTATACACAGTCATCATGCAAGTCACTGTTAGGTAACTTGCCCTTACAAGAAGTTCAATACTTAAAGCCAGAGGTACCCTTCTTATCTGACATTTTAGAAGAAAGAACATCACAACTAACTGCACAATCCAACAATAATACAGTCACCCAGTTCAAAAATCACAAGAAAAATACCAATATAACACACTGTATATGAGAAGAAAGGGGAACACCTGACTAGAGATAAAAGCTAACAGGTTAAGCAACAGAAAGCAATACCAGTTATGGTATTGAAGAAATACCACAAAGGTAAGGGAGAAAAAAGGCCATACCAACAATGGTACTCAAGTTTACAAACAGTAACAACGGGTAGAGTGGAGAATATACGGTTAGATCGAAGAAAAGACACTAGATATACTAAAGGTTTAGTAAAATATGAAGATATCCAAAAACTTTTACACAAACATCAAAAAAAGATTTTACTAAGCTGAGAGCTCAGCTGAAACGTGGCTTTACGGCTATGTGGCAATCGAGATCTGCGGTAACAGGGAGAAGGGCATTCTGGGTAGAGACTTAGCTCAAGAGTTTTTTTGGCTGGCGCAAACTTGGTAATAGGCCAACTCGGTTCCGAGGACTCTGAACCAAACCCATCAGTGATGAATGGAAAGAAGATTAACATAATCAGATTTATAATTCAAAGTGGAAAGGGACGATGTTGAAACAGGGGGGAAGCTCAAGAAACAAGGAGAGATTGGGACTTTGGATGCAGGCCTTTAAGAACAACAATAATCACATACAAGCTATTATACCCATATTGTAGGAGAAAGTATTCTAAGAACCAAGCCAACACGGGAATGGAGAAAGGAGATTATGCCGAGAAGAATGACTCCAATTAAGGATACAGACAATAAGCAACACGGGGTTGGAATTTATTGGAGAAAACTGGCAAAGGAACTAATGTACTGGGAGCAAACAACTACAGAGGCAAAGATAATAAAATGGGAAAAAGCCAAGTACTTATTTGGACTGCAGGATAGAGACTGCCTTCCCTATCAAGGACTGATAACAGGAGTATAGAAAGAAAGGGTCCTAAACAAAAGACCAGGACTAGTAGAGTTTTTAGTAGAATCTAGAACGTAAGCTGCCATTAAAAAGGAATTAGTAAAGCATATAAAATATTGCATAACTAAGAATTAGAGGAGATAACAGCAAATGTTGGAGGTGTGATGGGGAAGAAAGAGGTACTTGGGAACATTTTCTAGGAGTGCAGTGGGTTCGTGGACTTGCAAGATACACTGTAGAAGATCCTGGGTGGGAAGATTGGTGCGACGAGGGAGATGATTTTGCTAAGCTGTGATACAGAATTGGAATTGCCTAAACATGGGAAGGCCTTGCTGTGTCTAAATTATGGTGGCTGCCAAAAAAGCAATTACCAGAAAATGGAAATCAAAATTTAAACCAACTACATTAGAAGTAGTGAAAGTAGTAACAGAGATAAAAAAAATGGAATTGAGATCTTTGGAAAAGGGTAGGAGCAAACTACATAGGAAAACTAGGAACGGTGAAAATACACACAGGGGAGGAATGAGGTTAAAAAGAAGCCAGGACTTAAATCAGCTATGTAATGCTTGACTGACCATGATTGGGTAGATTCCAAGTGATATACAATGTTTGCAACTGGGAGTGTCAGTATGGTTTGTGAAGGAAAATGCTTGCAACTAAGACGGTCTCGGTGTGGTTTGTTTTTGTCTACATAAATGTATGATTGCTTATGTCATTAAGTGATGATTTAATAAAAATGTCTCTTGTTTAATAAAGGGGGCAGGAATTGATTAATTTATGTAATGTTGGTTATGCTAGATGATACTAAGCAACATATGTGAAGGAGAACGTTTGTTAATGTTGATTTAATACAGATTGATTTCTTTTGTATAAATGTAGATTTGCCTATGTCACAAGCGATAATTCAATAAAGGTGTTTAAAACACAGTTCTCAGTTTCTTAACAATGGCCACTCAAGCCTCTGATATGACCCAGTACTTAGTCTCAGTTGTACATTTGTAGCATAGGTTTCTCATCCTCTCAGACACAGACTCCTGAAGAAAGCTTCCAAATCAGACACTTGTTTTGAAGCAGTACCAGGCTACAGCTGTAGCAGTGAAAACGTACTCCAGACAGGACACTCAAGCAATATACTGAAACACGGGGCAATGTCTCTCTCAATCAAGCAAGTATGAAATTGCTAGGGACTACACTGATCACAAGTGTACTCAATCTCTCCATTTCATAATGCATAACATTCACATCACACTTAAAAACAGCACACCCTCACTTCCAACAAAAGCACAGCCACACACACCCATACAACATACCAGTCAACTTTGAGGCCTTTCCCACCTGTCTGCAAAACACTGCTGTAATGGCTTTGGCAAATAAAAACAGATGAGATCAGCTCAGGACTCCCACCCCTGTCTACTGAAGCCAGTCCACTACACTTACAGAAGTGCCCCCCCCAGCAGGGCAAGCAAGCAGGTGTCAGTGCAGATTTGCTTCACAGTTCTGCACCACACGCGCATACAAAAACAATGACACATGGTTAATGTGAACAAATCTGTTTAACATCACTATACTTGTCTCCAAACCCAGTCTTATGACACCTGCTACCCATCACCTTGTTGGCACTTGTCAGTCTGCAGCTAAAAATCTTTGCCCGTTACACTTGGATTAGCAGACACACACACACATTACATATGCTAGTGAACAGTGGGGGAGTTGACTCCCTCAGCCCAAAACAGTGCTGTAATGACTAAGGTGCAAAAACTACTGGCACATGTCAACTGAGGACACCCCACAGATGTTGGGCAAGCCCATTGTACGGACACTACTATCCCCCAAGTAAAGCTTCAAGCCAGTGCCATTCAAGCTTTGCTCCACTGCACTGTTACTCTACTTATGCAATAATTACACACATACATAGATCAGGAATGTCACATGAAAAAGGCACAGTGGACAGCTCTCTACAAAACAGTGTAGCATGGCTACTATGTTGACATCACCTGCTGTTTTCGTACACACACACACACGTGCTCTCACCCCGTCACACACAGTCTCCCACACATGTGTGCGCACACACAAATGCTCGTCCCTCCCACAAACACATACATGCCCACCCTACATATCAAAAGAATATTGCACCACTTTAAAGTGAAGGAATGAAACCTCATGAATTCAGAAATTAAAACGGTAAGCATATGATTGACTACAGAAAGCATACTTTGTGAAGATAGTTGGACGACGACAAACCTGACTGCTTCGGATAGGAAAGGAGTGGCACTTCAGGAAATGTCATTCATAGAGACTGCAGACATCAGGACTACTAAAGTATGCTTAGGTTTCGAGCAAAAACGACAATGGAAGTATAGGTTTGAGAAAAAGTAATGTGCTGACAGTTATGCCAAAGCTAGCCATGACCCCACAGGGATAAATTATGCTGTCTGAAAGCTTGTCATCCATCTTACTTCAAAGTAAAGAAAAAATATCATCACAGTGAGCCATGTAAAATCTGCAAAACCTGATGTCATCAACTAACGGCATTCCAGAAGCATCCAAATACATTATCTACAAAGGCACTGCATCTCCCTCCTTGGAAATGTGTACAGAGTTACTAAGGATATCATTCATCATCTCAGCTATATATGTACACTGCACAGAAAGGGCAAAGGGTGGAGGTGTCTCTATTTACATCACACTTCAAGGTGAGTCAAGCACTATGATGTACTTGGGCTTCTCCAGGTACAACTCACCATAACCAAAATTGGGAAAATGCATGTTTGGCAAATCCAATGTTCAGTACAACTAAGTCAGAGTTTTTCTAGGTCAAATAAATGAGCACTAGGCCAAAAGAACATATACATGTACAGAAAAGATATTTTATTTATTACACACACACACACACATATATATATATATATATATATATATATATATACATATATATATATATATATATATATATATATATATATATATATATATATATATATACACACACACACACACACAGACACTTGTATAACATACATATATATACATATATATATATATATATATATATATATATATATACACACACACAAGTTATAGAAATGCACAGACTTCTAAATATATGCACACACAGACACCCCACACAGTGTAGGTGCATTTGGCAAATCTGGCCGACATTCGCTTACATATATATATATATATATATATATATATATATATATATATATATATATATATATGTATATACACACACAAATATATATATTTATATCAGCTTCCCAAAAACTAAGTTACTTATAGTTCTGGAAATCATTTTTTTAATGTAGAAGGGGTGCATTCCCGATGCAACCAATACTCCAACTGACACAGAGATCAGCATGCCCATAACATTATGATGAGATCTCAAGGGATGCACTTTGTAGAAAGTGATAGAACTGCAGAATGGTTAAAAAACAAGAGTACATTTACAGAATGTAAACCTGTGATGAATCAACAATCAATTTATAATTTTTCAGAGTGTCTGTTCTGTGACTGTCTTGTAATTTCACAAGAACTGTCAGGGCATCATTGGAAACCACACTACCAATTAAGTACTGGTTCATGAAACCCTAAGCAACATAAAATGAAAAATGGTACATAACAGCACAAGCAAACATTATGGCACAGGTGGCTTCTGCCCCCCTCCACCAAAAATAATAAGTCATCATGGCACTGTATATACTCTCAAAATCAAGAAGGCTGAAGTGACATGTGACAAGACAGATTCTTAAAAGTGCTACTTTTGAAGTGTATTATGTTGGCATATCAGAAAAAGTACAGTTTTCTACCTACCATAAATGTAGATGTCCGTACTGGATAGCATCTGCAGTCATAACAAATGGGTTGTCCTGTCGTCAGGCAGCCCTTCGGTCGGCCGGATTCCAAAGTCTGGATCCGGCTTCGGCTGATGTCGCACTTCACCCGACGTAATCTCTGCTGGTCTTCGGGTATAAAGGCATCAGCCGACGCCATTTTCCTCAGTGTTTCTTGCCCCAGATGCCAATTGCCCTCTTGGAAAGCTAAATTTTGGATAAAAGCCAATGTTTCCAAAATAGTAGAAGGCAAACACAAAAAATAAACATGTATGTACATATATACAAACAAATACACCATAAGAGACTCCCCCCCCCCCAGCTAGCTATTAGGAGGGTAAATACCCTAGGAGTACCACAGAGGGGAAGGAGGGAGGGTAATCCTGACTGCAGATGCTATCCAGTTCGGACATCTACATTTATGGTAGGTACAAAACTGTACTATGTCCTTCATGGATGCATCTGCAGTCATAACAAATGGGTAGAATACCATAGCCAACGAGGGGAGGAGGAGGAATAAAAATTATGGTGTAGTCAGGATCCCTTGCAGTACAGCAGTGGCAATTCCTGCTCGGGATCTAGAATATAGAGGTAAATTATAATGCTTGGCAAATGTATGCACGGAGGTCCAAGTAGCCGCCTCAATAATGTCCTTGGTTGCCACTCCTCTTAAGAAAGCTGTGGTAGTGGCTGTAGCCCTTGTAGAATGAGGTCTTATGTTCTGTGGAATTGGTTTTCCATGGTAGGAGTAACAGAATCTTATGCAATTTCCTATCCATTTGGAGATTGTCTGTTTGGAAATTGCTTTTCCTTCCCTTCCTGTTGCATAGGCTACAAAGAGCTGGTCAGTTTTTCTGTTACCTTTGGTTCTGTCCAGGTAGTAGCGTAACTGTCTATGTACATCCAAGGTATGCATTATTCTTTCACCTCTGTTTTGTGGATTGGGAAAGAAGGTAGGTAGGTGGATTGCCTGGTTTAAAGACACTCTGGATACCACCTTAGGCATAAATGTAGGATTAGTTCTCATGGACACCCTATCTTGATGGAAGATTAGGAAGGGTTGCACTGCCATTAAGGCCTGTAGTTCCGAAACCCTCCTTGCTGAAGTAAAAGCCAGTAGGAAAGCAGTTTTCCATGACAGGTGTTGTAGATCTGCTGTTGCTGCTGGTTCAAACGGAGGGAGTGTCAACTTTTCTAGTACAAAATTCAAGTCCCATGCTGGTAATGGTGGTTTCCTAGGAGGTTTTACATTCTTGATCCCTCTGAGGAACTGCCTGAGTAGAGGATGTGAAAAGACAGGAGGATCAAAGCTGTATTCTGCTGAAATAGCTGATGCATGTATCTTGATGGAGGAATAGGGCAGGCCTGTATGTAGAAGCTCTGCCAAGTACTCCAGAATGTTAGCAATATCTATGTTCGACACATCTTTTCCTCTTTCAGTACTCCAAATGACGAACCTTTTCCATTTTCCTACATAGTTCCTTCTTGTTGAAGGTCTGCGGGCTTCAAGGATAATGTCTTTAACCCTTTGTGAAAGGTCTGGGTTAGTTACTGCTATGTGATGCTCCCGGCAGTCAGTTGCAAGGTTTTTAGGTTTGGATGTATGATGTTGTAGTTGTTCTGAGTTAACATCAGAGGCATCAGGGGTATTGACCACATTTTCTCCCGAGACATGCTCCTCAGCAATGGGTACCAGTGTTGTCTTGGCCAGTTCGGAGCTATCAGAATTATCCTTGGGCGTTCCTCTTTGATTTTCAGTAGTACCTTGTGCATCAGAGGAAGAGGTGGAAATGCATATGCTGTCAGGCCTTTCCAGCTGAAGGATAGAGAGTCCACCTTCCATGCAAGTGGGTGGAATGTCCTTGTGCAGAATTTTTTGAGCTGGTGATTTAGTGGGGAAGCGAATAGATCTATTTGTGGCATTCCCCATTTCTTTGTGATGGCCTTGAAGATGTCCGGGTGTAGCATCCATTCGTGAGCATCCGAGGTGGTTCTGCTTAAAATGTCTGCTAGAGTGTTCTCTTTTCCCGGTACAAATATTGCCTGTAACTGGATGTTGTAGCTGAGAGCCAGATTCCAAAGGTCCAAAGTCATTCTGCATAGGGGGTAAGAATGAGTGCCTCCCTGTTTGTTGATATACCACATGACTGTGGTGTTGTCTGTCCTTATCATCAAATGGCCTTCTTTGAGGAATTGTCTGAATTTTAGGATTGCCAGTTTTACTGCCAGCATTTCTTTTTGGTTTATGTGCAGGTGCAGCTGGTCCTGAGTCCACAGTCCTTGTACGCATTTGTCCAGCATGTGTGCCCCCCATCCTGGGTCTGAGGCGTCCGTTGTGATGGTTTGGTTTGCTCGAAGGTTGTGGAAGGGTAAGCCTGGGTTTGACTGGCATGCCCGAGCCCACCATAGGAACTCCTGTTTTAAGCATGGGATTAGTGGTATTTCTGTTTCTAAGCTATGCCTGTGTTGAGACCATAAATTCTTTAGGTACCACTGTAACTTTCTCATATGCAGTCTGGCATGTGGGACCAAGATTATGCATGATGCCATGAAGCCCAAGGCCTGCAGAACTTTTCTTGCTGTTAGTTTGTTCTGCTTTGTTAATGCCAAGAAGTAAAGAGGAAGCTCTTTTTGTTTTCTGCAGTCATAACAAATGGGTTGTCCTGTCGCCAGGCAGCTCTTCGGGTCGGCCGGATTCCAAAGTCTGATCCGCTTCGCTGATGTCGACTTCACCCCGACGTAATTCTGCTGGTTCGGGTATAAAGGCATCAGCCGACGCCATTTTCCTCAGTGTTTCTTGCCCCAGATGCCAATTCCCCTCTTGGAAAGCTAAATTTTGATAAAAGCCAATGTTTCCAAAATAGTAGAAGGCAAACACAAAAATAAACATGTATGTACATATATACAAACAAATACACTATAAGAGACTCCCCAGCTAGCTATTAGGAGGGTAAATACCCTAGGAGTACCACAGAGGGAAGGAGGGAGCCTTGACTGCAGATGCTATCCAGTTCGACATCTACATTTATGGTAGGTACAAACTGTACTATGTCCTTCATGGATGCATCTGCAGTCATAACAAATGGGTAGAATACCATAGCCAACGAGGGGAGGAGGAGGAATAAAATTATGGTGGTAGTCAGGATCCCTTGCAGTACAGCAGTGGCAAACCCTGCTCGGGATCTAGAATATAGAGGTAAATTATAATGCTTGGCAAATGTATGCACGGAGGTCCAAGTAGCCGCCTCAATAATGTCCTTGGTTGCCACTCCTCTTAAGAAAGCTGTGGTAGTGGCTGTAGCCCTTGTAGAATGAGGTCTTATGTTCTGTGGAATTGGTTTTCCATGGTAGGAGTAATAGAATCTTATGCAATTTCCTATCCATTTGGAGATTGTCTGTTTGAAATTTGCTTTTCCTTCCCTTCCTGTTGCATAGGCTACAAAGAGCTGGTCAGTTTTTCTGTTACCTTGGTTCTGTCCAGGTAGTAGCGAACTGTCTATGTACATCCAAGGTATGCATTATTCTTTTCACCTCTGTTTTGTGGATTGGGAAAGAAGGTAGGTAGGTGGATTGCCTGGTTTAAAGACACTCTGATACCACCTTAGGCATAAAATGTAGGATTAGTTCTCATGGACACCCTATCTTGATGGAAGATTAGGAAGGGTTGCACTGCCATTAAGGCCTGTAGTTCAAACCCTCCTTGCTGAAGTAAAAAGCCAGTAGGAAAGCAGTTTTCCATGACAGGTGTTGTAGATCTGCTGTTGCTGCTGGTTCAAACGGAGGGAGTGTCAACTTTCTAGTACAAAATTCAAGTCCCATGCTGGTAATGGTGGTTTCCTAGGAGGTTTTACATTCTTGATCCCTCTGAGGAACTGCCTGAGTAGAGGATGTGAAAAGACAGGAGGATCAAAGCTGTATTCTGCTGAAATAGCTGATGCATGTATCTTGATGGAGGAATAGGGCAGGCCTGTATGTAGAAGCTCTGCCAAGTACTCCAGAATGTTAGCAATATCTATGTTCGCCACATCTTTTCCTCTTTCAGTACTCCAAATGACAAACCTTTTCCATTTTCCTACATAGTTCCTTCTTGTTGAAGGTCTGCGGGCTTCAAGGATAATGTCTTAACCCTTTGTGAAAGGTCTGGGTTAGTTACTGCTATGTGATGCCCCGCAGTCAGTTGCAAGGTTTTTAGGTTTGGATGTATGATGTTGTAGTTGTTCTGAGTTAACATCAGAGGCATCAGGGGTATTGACCACATTTTCTCCCGAGACATGCTCCTCAGCAATGGGTACCAGTGTTGTCTTGGCCAGTTCGGAGCTATCAGGATTATCCTTGACGCCTCTTTGATTTTCAGTAGTACCTTGTGCATCAAGGAAGAGGTGGAAATGCATACGCGGTCAGGCCTTTCCAGCTGAAGGATAGAGAGTCCACCTTCCATGCAAGTGGGTGGAATGTCCTTGTGCAGAATTTTTTGAGCTGGTGATTTAGTGGGGAAGCGAATAGATCTATTTGTGGCATTCCCCATTTCTTTGTGATGGCCTTGAAGATAAACGGTGTAGCATCCATTCGTGAGCATCCGAGGTGGTTCTGCTTAAAATGTCTGCTAGAGTGTTCTCTTTCCGGGTACAAATATTGCCTGTAACTGGATGTTGTAGCTGAGAGCCAGATTCCAAAGGTCCAAAGTCATTCTGCATAGGGGGTAAGAATGAGTGCCTCCCTGTTTGTTGATATACCACATGACTGTGGTGTTGTCTGTCCTTATCATCAAATGGCCTTCTTTGAGGAATTGTCTGAATTTTAGGATTGCCAGTTTTACTGCCAGCATTTCTTTTTGGTTTATGTGCAGGTGCAGCTGGTCCTGAGTCCACAGTCCTTGTACGCATTTGTCCAGCATGTGTGCCCCCATCCTGGGTCTGAGGCCCGTTGTGATGGTTTGGTTTGCTCAAGGTTGTGGAAGGGTAAGCCTGGGTTTGACTGGCATGCCCGAGCCCACCATAGGAACTCCTGTTTTAAGCATGGGATTAGTGGTATTTCTGTTTCTAAGCTATGCCTGTGTTGAGACCATAAATTCTTTAGGTACCACTGTAACTTTCTCATATGCAGTCTGGCATGTGGGACCAAGATTATGCATGATGCCATGAAGCCCAAGGCCTGCAGAACTTTTCTTGCTGTTAGTTTGTTCTGCTTTGTTAATGCCAAGAAGTAAAGAGGAAGCTCTTTTTTGTTTTTCTGCAGTTAGGAATGCCATCTGTTTTACTGTGTCCAATTCCGCGCCCAAGAAAGTTCTTGTCTGGGATGGTATCAGCCTTGACTTTTGTAAATTGACTGTGTATCCCAGGGCTTGTAGCAAGTAAATGACCCTTTGTAAATCTGTTGTCAGCTTGCTTTTGTTGTCCACTTGTAACAGGCAGTCATCCAGGTATGGATAAATTTGGATTCCCTGTACTCTGCAGTGAGCGATTACTGATGCCAGGCATTTTGTGAATACTCTGGGCGCAGTAGGTAAGCCAAAGGGCAATGCTGAGAATTGATAATGCTCTGATCCTGCAAAAAATCTGAGGTATCTTCTGCAATTTGGTCGAATGGGGACGTGCAGGTATGCCTCCTTGAGATCTAGAGTTACCAGCCAACACTCCTTGCCCAGCATGGGAAGAAGTTGCTGTAGGGTCAGCATTTTGAATTTTGGGACAATGATGTATGTGTTTAAGATGGACAGGTCGAGAATAGGTCTCCAGTTTTTCTCTTTTCTTGGTACTAGGAAGAGTCTGGAGTAGAATCCTTTGCCCTGTTCTGTTATTGGTACTCTTTCCACAGCTCTCATTTTTATTAATTCTGCTATCTGGTGCAGGGCTTCTATTTTTTGATTTGGGGGCAGGTTTGGCATTCCTCTTTTTACTGGTAACGTGTGGAAGTGGAACCGGTAGCCTTGGTCTATAATTTGCAAAATCCACTTGTCTTTTGCGATATAGTGCCAATTTTTCGAGAATAAGGCTAACTTTCCGCCTAATGGTGCTGCTAATTGCTCCCTGGTAGGCGGAGACAAAGCCAAGTCACTGTGATTGTCCGGTTGCAGTGGCAGTGGTTGTGTCTGTGCCTCGGTTATTGCCTTGCCACTGTCGTCCTCTGTAGGCACCTCCTCTGGATTGATTTCTGCCCCTAGAGCGTCTGTTCCTGCCCCTTTGTGATCTTGTGGAGTCAGGAAAGGACCAATTTTTGGCAGGCCAGTTCCTGCTAAACCTTGGGGGCTGAACCTGTAGGAAATCTTTAACTGTTTGTACAGATTTTGCCTTCTCTTCCATTTTCTTCATTACCTGCTGGGCAGGTTCCCCAAATAGACTGGCCTTATCCATAGGAGCATCCAATAGCTTAGCTTTAACATGATCCGTAAGACCTGTTCTTTCAACCATGCATGCCTTCTTATCACTGTGCCAGTCATGGCTGATCTAAATGAAGCCTCCAGTGCATCATAGCCACATTTTAAAGAATGGTTACTAACCTGTTGGATGTTATTCACCATTTCTAATACATATTTCTTATCTAAAGATTCATCAGAGGACAGCTTTTTAATTAACTGATCAAGCATAAACTCTTGGTATTGGATCATGTGAAACTGACAGTTTAAAGCTCTAGCTGAGAGAGTAGCAGAGGTGTAGACTTTTTTACCCCATCTCTCTAAGGACCTGGATTCCCTTTCAGAGGGAATAGGGATTTTTGCTGTGGTCGAGGCTACTGCCTTAGGCCCCTGGGATATAGTTTCGGGGTCTGCAAGTGGGGCCTTGTATAGGTGGTGATGAGTGTCTGGCACCCTGTAAAATCTATCTGGTTTGGCAGGGGCTGGAGGTAAAGAATCAGGTGCAGTGCAGACATCATTAAATGCATCGTCCACAACAGACAGGACAGGAGGTATAGCTAAGGGCCTATGTTGTGGTAAGTGCAGAAAAGTCCTAAGCCTTTTTCTTGAATCAGAGAAATCTTGTCCCTGCCATTGGAAATGTTCTCTCATGGCATGTAAGGTTTCCCCAAAGGAGAATTCCTCTGGTGGAGAGGCAGCTGGAATGGATTCTTCAGCATCTGAATCTTCATAATTGGAAAAAGGAGCCTCTGGCTGGTCTGTAATGTCTGAGTCATCCGCAGAATCATCAGAGGACACAGGCTCGGGGGGCTCTGCCCTAGGTCTCTTTTCTGGGGGCTGAGAGGCCCTGTCTGGGTGAGATTGGGATCCCCTAATTAAGGATATTAAATCTTCTGCCAGAGTAAGCATTTGTGAACTAGAAGTGGGCCTGAGTGAGGGTGGTTTAACAGGCACTGATTTAGCTGATTTGGCTGCTTTAGCCCTGGCAAAGGCCTTAATAGACATGGCTGCAGGAGGCCTAGCAGCACCACGTGCTGGGGTAGAGATATCCAAAGGGATGGTGTCTGATAAATCAGTAGGAACCACAGTTGTAGGCAAAATTTCTGAGGCTGATTCAGGTAAGGTAGCAGGAGCCTCAGTAGTAGTCATGGATTCGGCTGAAGATTGACCAGTTTTCTCGGTTGCGCCGAAACCGAGACACTCGCTTACTTAACCGTGGTTTCGCCGAAACCGCGGACCACGAGTGTCGGTCTTTTTCTTTGCGCTTTTTAACAATTTGGGTAGTCGGAGGATCCGACGGCATAATGTACGCAAAATCTGAGCCGAAAAACTGTTCAGCAAACTCCGACCAACGCCTAAGCGCTCGTCCGGTTGAAGGAAGCACAGGCCGAACAGGCTGCTACGTCGTGGTCTGGGCCTAAGCAAGGCAAACAGTAAGAGTGGAAATCTTTATGAGGTATTTGTTTCCCACAAGTTAAACAGTTATTGACTTTTTCTGACATCGGCTGAGGCAAGAAAGAGTCCCCAATGGGTACTTAGCTTTTAGAAGTCTTGAAGTAGTATTCGGTAGTAGTAATCTCTGGATCTGACCGACCGGCACTTGCGAACAGCTTCTGCTTCGGGCGCCACGCGGCAAGAAAGACGGAGGAAAATGGCGTCGGCTGATGCCTTTATACCCGAAGACCAGCAGAGATGACGTCGGGTGAAGTGCGACATCAGCCGAAGCCGGACCCAGATTTTGGAATCCGGCCGACCGAAGGGCTGCCTGACGACAGGACAACCCATTTGTTATGACTGCAGATGCATCCATGAAGGACATCTACCCTGTATGTGGCTTCTATACTGCATGTAGGTCATGACCCAAAACGAGTATGCAAACCCAAAAATACCTCTCCTTACATGAAACTGTAAACCTCCACATCATATACGTCTGTGTACACACTCATATGTACACATACATACAGATGTGTTATATTCATATGTATGTTTTACTATATACTTACGTATGTGTACACATCTATATACATATATCTATAAATACATAGAAACAGATCTATAAGTGTGTGTATGTATGTATTAATTAAATATATATATATATATATATATACATACATACATACACACACACATATATGCTAGCCACCTGCCAGCCAGTGTGAATGTGATACTCTGACTCCATATGCTTATGTACGTTTGTAAGCATGTACACATAAATTTATATATATATATATATATATATATATATATATATATATACACACACACACACATGTATGTATATATTTACAAATCAAATAAATGTATAAACATATATACATATACTGCGGTGGTGGTGCTGCGGTAGCGTTGTTGCCTCACAGTAAGACGTTGTCCTGTTCGATTCTCAGCTAAAGCGTCTTCTGTGTGGAGACATGCGTGAATGGGCGTACCTTCGTTGAAGGTTGTGTGTCAGGCCTGGCACATCGGTACATAAAAATCTACTGCCAATCATTAGCGGACCAGAGTTCCGCTGTGGCGACCCCTAACCGGGAAAAGCCGAAAGATACATTTTATATATATATATATATATATATATATATATATATATATATATATATATATACACACACACACACACACACACACACACACACAAAGAGAGAGAGAGAGAGAGACAGAGTTCCCCTTCAGAAGACTGAAATATCACAATCCTGAAATTCATACGACTGAAGACAGAAATCCTGAAAACACAGCATACATACAATGACTTTAAACATAAACCATATTACTTTCTACCAACTATAAAGCAGGAGGGGGCAAGCCCCCCTGCACACTCCCTGCTAAAATAGATAAACTCTGAGACTGCACTTCACTACACTAAGTGCAATCTCGGAGTTGCTATATTTAAGTAGCAGGAGATGTGGGGGTACAGCCCCCCACATGGGGGGGGGGTGCAGAGGGGCTTGCCCCCCTGCTCATAATCGGTGACAACTGCTTTGCTTTGTTTTCTGTTTCTGTGTCCATGTACTGGCATATTATCGTTTGTATTGTGTGTGTTCAGTATTTTGATTTTCAGGATTTTGAGTTTTCAGAATTTTAGTCTTCAATCTTACGAATTTCAGGATTGTGATATTTTAGTCCTCTGAGGGGGAGCCACATATATATATATATATATATATATATATATACACATACACACACATACACACAAAGAGAGAGAGATAGTGTGAGGGGGAGAGCATAGATATATATATATATATATATATACATACACACACACACAAATATAAAATTTATCAAAATGCACAGCCATCTGAGTGCAGCTGATTAACACTAGCATTTTTAAAATGTATACTAAAAAATCCAAAACACAGAAGGAAGGAATAGGTTTCCTTGATGCCATCAAAATCCCATTCACGTATTCAGACATAATTAGACTTAATAGTAGCAGAAACGTTTTTTCCCCCTAAGGTGCAGTACATGTGCTGTCACTGCCTTGCAGAGCAACGTATGAGGTACCCGTTTATACAGTATTCATATGGTATGGCTCAGGTTTTCATAATCACACAATAGCCTGGGCCACACACTTAGCATGGTTATGTATGGTGCTGGACAGAATGCTTAAGAATGTCAAAGTATCCCATTGTAGAGACATTATGGCGAAATGGCTAAGATTTGTGCCTCAGACAAAAAAAAGGTTAACGTCCTTTTCAGATTTCTAGCCATCGTTTATGTGAAGTCTGCATGTTCTCCTGATGGCTGCATGGATTCCCTTCCCAAGAACTTGCTTAGTGCGCCTGCAGTCCCTATGATTCTAGCTCTAACCTCCTCATTCAGACTTTTCTTCTCAACCACCCCTCAACGATATCTGAGGCTGTTAGCCTCCTGCACAATTTTTCCCTCTATCAAAGCTCTCAGATTCTGACTCCTCCTGTTTTTTCCCCCCACTACAACTGCCTTATCCTTCCTCAGTTTCATACCATGTGCCTTCGGTTTTGCATTACATTACCCTATCCTTTGCTAAAGTTCTTGCTCATAGTCTGCCTGTAATGCCAAATTATCAGCATACAGCAAATTTACTGATCTGTCCCCTATAACCATTTGTTAATGTAGTCCATCACCAGATGTACAGTGGCCTCAGAGCTGAACCCTGATGCACACTCACTCCCCACTGGGAGCCGGTCTAAGACTGAACACTGTTCTGGAGTTATTGGGTCCTTGACATAACCAACACTAATTTTGCCAATGTTTCTGGGACTCAATCACTAGAGGACTGCCCAAATAAGCTTTCTTGGGACCTTGTCATATGCTTCTTCCAAGTCTTGAATGCCCAGTTGGACTCTTTTTTTTCATCTTTATCTTCCTCTCAATTATCTGTATCACTGCAAACATCAAGTTGGTTGTGCTGCACCCTGATCTGAATCCAAACTGCTAATCTCCCATCTTACCATCTACTACCTTGCATATTCACTGATCAGTTACCCTCTCCAAAACTTTCATGCAGTGCGAAAGGCATTTAATACCTCTGCACTACCCACAGATGTGCATGTCCCCTTTTTTCTTGTACACTGGCACTAGCATGCTCCAGTCATCTGGGATTGAAGATGCTAGAGTGACAGAAAAATGGTATGATGCACACTGTGGGACAGAAGGAAACGAGGACATCAAAACAGAAGCCAAAGTAGCCCAAATTACACAAAGTCAAAGAAAAGATTGCAGTGGTTCAGGCACATGTGCAGAAAAGCAGAAGACCATCTGGTTAAAGAAGGCAGGAGGAAATGAGGCCATCAAGCAAGAAAATGGATGGATTACACAAGACGACCTCAGCATGACTCTCCAAGAAGGTAGGCGAGTGGCACTGAATCAAGAGAGATGGTGACAACACCCTGACCTCATATAAGAGAGTTGTTGTTGATGTCTCTGCCTCAAGAAGGTTCAAAATCAGCAGTCAAAGCTGAACTTATACATTCAACGTATATAAAATTATCCCCTGTATTACATTAATCCTGGCACAGGAAATTATAATCCATCAAATTAAATGCACTGATATTTTTAGTAAACATTAATCTATGTTAGACTGAAATATACAGCAAGTACTTATCAGTAATGTGCATCATAAATCTACAACCAAGTTAAACATTTTATGTTACTATAATCAGCCTCTGCTAAAAAAAAAAAAAAAAAAAAAAGGCTTTTGATTTGAAGACCGTACAAGGAGTATTGATGTAACTAGAAAAACATTTTATATATATATATATATATATATATATATACATATACATATACATACACATACACACACACACATACACACACACATACAGGTCTTTTATTTCTTTAAAAGAAAGAGCAGTAAAATACTTGCACTGTCAGGAAATGCCATTCTGTTGTGATTTTCTGATTTTGTGATACTTATCTAATGATAAATGAATGAAAGCCAAATGGTATATGTTATTGAATATACTGGTGGATTTACAGCATATCATCTGGCTTTATTTCAGTTATCCTAATTAGCAGATTGAATCGCCAAATGCCTAAAACCCCCCATCCCACACACTGTAAAACAAAACAAAAAAAAAATGATAAAAAGCATGACAGATTAACATTAGGGCTACACTTTCTAGCAGGAACATTGCTAGCACAATAGTTTTTAATTCCCAATGTTAGATGCAAGACTGAAGTAGTAAATGGTTTATTTACAACAGATAAATGACTGCGTGCTACTTCATGTCACTGATGCAAAACATAAATGTAGTCATCATGAACACTTTTGTTTTGATTTTTGAGAGCAAGCTGTTAATTAGCAAAATAATGTCTTCCAGTACAGTGACCATCCACACTGCAGCAATTAAACCATATTCATACTTCAACTTCTTTTAAGAATTCCACACCAAGCCAACAATAATTGGGACAATGGCACAAATCAGAAGTACCTTTTTAAATTACTGTATTTCACCTTTGTGTATGTGCAAGTGTGTGTGTCTGCTAGTCAAAGTGTAATGAACAGCAGGATTTTCATCTCTGGACTGACAAATGCAGACAAGGTGATGAGTAGCAGGTAGTGACACTAAACATACGTGCTCACATTAACCATGCAACATTGCTTTGTCTGTGTGTGTGTGTTTGGGTGTGGTGTAAAAACTGTGTAACAAATCTGTACTGACACCTGTTTTTCTGTCCTTCTGAGGGGGACACTTGCTTAAGTGCAGTGGACAGCTCCAATCGGTAGGGATGGGAGTCCTGAGCTGACATACATCAATTGCTTTCATCTGCCAAAGTTATTACAGCAGCGTTTTGCACAGAGGTGGGAGAAGCCTCAAAGTTGGCAGACATGCTGTGTGGGTGTAGGTGGCTTTGAGTTTGTGGGGAGTGGAGGTGTGCCTTTACAAGCATGATGTGAATAATGCTATGTATTATGAAACTGAGATTAAGACTAAAACTGTAATCAGTGTAATCCCTAGCAATTTCATTACTGCTCGAGTGAAATATATACATGGCACTGTTTTGTCAGTACATTGTTTGCGTAACTTGTTTGGAATACAGTATCACTGCTACAGCTGCTGCTACTGTTTCAATACATGTGGCATGAAGTATGCACATGCCTGTCTGATATGGGGTAGTTGCAATGGAGAACAGATGACTAGGTGCATTGGATCGCTTATCAGCATACCCCACAAATGTCACTAATTTCGGCGTATACCTCTACTCTGAGATACTACAATCCAGAAGCCTTTTTGAAAAAGGTATTAGATTCACATTAACAAATATATTTAATGCAATTAAAGACTTTCTGCAGGAAATGAATGCTAATTCATGAAGTCTTATTTTGTGAGCTTACTAAATCAGCAGTATTGCTATTTTCAAAAGTATCCGATTCCGTCGCTGAGAGAATGGGAGATATGCTACAAGTATACAACTAAGACAAGCTACATCATAGTAACAGAGATTACAGGGTCACGAGAGGTTTGGCAGGTCATTGTTAAGAAACAGGGAACTGTTTTATTGTTAAGTAAAGCCTGGCATTAAACACCATAATTCAGGTTATGCTACAACAGAAACACTTCGCAAAGATAACCACGTGAGCAGCCAGAATACAATTCAAAACAAATATTTTTCTGTGCACAGCTTAAGAAATGGAGAGACTGGCCTAAACACTGGATTGGTGTGTGTGTTTTGTAGAATTCATGAGAAATACTATTCAGAAGTGAAGACATATGAGGGAACAGTTTTAGTGGCACACCAGGCTGTAATTTGGCTCATATCTATTGTCATTCAAAGTTGACTAATTAGCTAAATCTAGCCAAGCTAGAAATGAGAGATTTTAGCCCACTAAAGGAGGAGAGATGGGAAGAGTAACTTATTTTGTTTATTATTTTACATTTGTTTAGTGGGACAGTCTGACTGGACAGCTTCCCTTCACATGGCAACATTTCAAAATTTCGAAGACCATATGGCACGGACCATCCCATCTTCGACACTGTAGTGCGATCTCTGAGTTGGTATATTTAAGTTCCAGGGGGTGTGGGGGACAGTGCCCTGTGGGGTGCAGGTGGGCATAGCCCCCCTGTTAGCAGTGTGAAGGAAAGTTTTTCTTGGTGTTTATTTTTATTATATGGTCGACATTTCAAATGTTGGCCATATGGTCTTCGACATTCTGAAATGTCGACCATATGAAGTAGATCCAACTGGACATGTCCATTTTCAGCAGAGGCCCGGGGTGAAAAGATCCACATAGAAAAATACAATAAAATAAAACCTTGGCCAGGAAATGAAACTTGCAAAACTGCTCCTTGTAAAATGGCTTTTTTCCTCAATTTGACATTTTTGCAAGCTTCTTTCAGAGAATATGTAGTATATCAGTAGTAACTTTAGTAAAACTCAGTGCAGACCAGTCAATGACACTAGATTAACAGACTTAAAAGTACAACAATGGGATTATATTATTAAATGCACAACTTCTCTGTCTTTTCTCCCTACTTACTGTACCTGCTATGAATAAACAATGTTGTTGCTTGTCTTTTCCCGGTTAGGGGTCGCCACAGCGGAACTCCGGTCCGCTAATGATTGGCAGTTGATTTTTAGCATTTAAAATATTTTAAATTGACTTTCTCTCCACTAGAACAGTACCTTACTGTACTGTGGTGGCTTCATTTTCAAAAAACTTTTTCCGGCTCTGTTAAAGCTTCCTGTAGTCTCCAATTCACTGATGTCATCAAGGCCACTGAATACAGGTACTTTTCTGCCCATTTCCCTCCCAAACTGGCATCACTACTACAATCCTAAAAAAACACCCATGCTGACGTCACAGCTCCCTGGTCCTCTCCTACCCATACAGAAAGTAAAGGCTAGAACAAAGAAACAGTACGAGTCAGGTCTCCTGCTGTGAGCTGTCAATCACAGCAGGGAACTCAAATTACCCTTAGCACTTTGACAGCTAGGGAAGTTAGGTGTGAAGGGGGATGGGAAATGAGTCATAGTAGTACAATTCAGGCTTCACAAAAGACTGCAGTTCAGACATTATAAAAAGCAGCAGCAGTAAAAAGAACTTTGAAAGTCTGTTCTGTGGCATTTGCACTATTTGTGCTTTAAGTAGTCACTGAATGGCATGAAATGTTACTTAAACCTAACTGATTGAAAGATAGCAGTGTATGCATATAAAATCAATTCAGTGACAGGAGCTGTAAAAAGAAAGAGGCCTGCATGATGTAATTTTTATTTTTACAGACAAGAACTGCATTATGGGATACCTACAGGCAGACTAAACAAGTAGAATTACTTAAGATGCCAGACGCCATGTGGTCACATTCAGAAGTTGCGTAGAAAATTATTTAAAAACCTGTAAATAGTCCCAGAGTGGTTTTAAAATGTAGGAAACCCCAAACTATGATGAAATAAACACATTTGAGTCTCTGGGTGCGGTTCTTTAAACTTGGCAGTTTTTTTCAGGTGTTCGATTCTAGGTGAACTGAAGTCTAGTCTGACAACAAATGGTAGGGCTACTTGTTCTCACAATCTTCTATTATGGGACAGATTTGGTTCCCAAAGGAATCACAATGTCTGCCCCAATGAGGGCAGAAAAAGATAATAAATTAAATAAATAAATAAAATTAGGAATGCATTCTTATTTTGCTGCAGGCAGCTTTGGGAGGTGCAGTAAATCATACCAAGATAAAAAATACATTTTTTTCATCATTTGCCCACAGTGGTCCTTTAATGACGTAGGAACACTTCAAAACTTACAGTTTCATTACATCCATTATTTATCAGGTCTTATAAATATGGGGATTTTTTTTTTTTTAAGATTGGAGATCTGCACTTGTTTAACCTGTCTTTTAGGGAAAGTGGAGTAGGAAAAACCATGAGTCATACAGACTCTTAAGTTTACTTTCATATTGTGGAAAAATAATGGAGAATGTAACACTGGATAATTTATTGCCAGAACTGGAAAGACTAGGACTTGTATTTTCAACATATGCATGCTGCTATATGGTTGCATCTATCACCACCTACAACATGATGTTCTATAACAATACAATAATAACTATGAACAGAAAGGGTGTTGTGAAGTAATTTTATACATACTTAATTCTGCATCTGACAGGGTCATACACAAACACTGATCAATAAATTAAAACTAGGTATTGTACTTTTTATAAGATGGATAGCTGCATGGCCTTAAACTGGGACATAGCAAGTATACAGCAACTGGACAGTTGAATTTCAAGGTTATAGCCACAGTATCCCACAGGGTTTGCTCCTAGGCCCACACTTGTTTAGATTCTTTCATATCAGTCTTTTTCATCCGAGGTTTTCTAGGGTCTGTAGGCAGATGTCTTCACATTGGGTAAGCCAATTACATGTGCTACACAATGCATGCCTGCAAAAGAATTTGATTAAATTGACCATTTGGGTACAGGAGAATAATGTGCTGATAAATACATCATAAACTAAACATATGAGACTTTGAAGACATGATCTGAAAGATGAATATTTAATACAGCAGACAGTGATTGAAACTGTAGGTTCATTTAGGACCTGGGTACATGGCAAGATCTAGCTTCGAGTTTTCCTAATCATTATCAAACAAATGGTTAATGGGCTGCGGTGGCGCAGCAATTAGCATTGTCGCCTCACAGCAAGAGGTTCTCTGGTTCAATTCTCAGCTGGAGAGCCTTCTGTGCGGAGTATGCATGTCCTCCCCGGGTTCCAGTGAATTTAAAGACATGCAGGTAGGAGCATGTGTGGCTGTGCCTTCTTTGAAGGTTGGACTCCGGGCTGGCAACTCAACACTGTATAATTCACTGCCAATCATTAGTGGATCGGAGTTCCGCCGTGGCGACCCCTAACCGGGAAAAGCCGAAAGACAGTTTAACAAATGGTTAATGATAGCCATACTACTATCGGTTGCATAAAAAGATTTGTACAGTCTAGGAAATCAAAAGCGATGAAACTTTTAGTTATGTACTTACCATAACTTTAGATGTATGGGATCCATCTCGCCTACATTCTCTACAGATGGGTTCGGAGCCGATCCTCGGCTCCGACTCGGCCGCTATACAATAGAACGCAGTCTCTTATTGGCAGAGTTACCTCATATCCCAGGATGCACCACTACCATTTCCCCAGATCTTGTTTGTCCGCACTCATGCTGATAGAAACATACTATTATAACATTCTCAGGTCTTTCAAGAGAGGAAGAAGTTAAATTTCGGATCGTCCGGTCTCTCCTGGTCTACGAGGCAGGGGGAAGGAGGGTGGGTTATTAGGAATGTAGGCGAGATGGATCCCATACATCTAAAGTTATGGTAAGTACATAACTAAAAGATGTAATGTGATCCTCTCTCGCCTACATTCTCTACAGATGGGACAGCGTCCCTAGCACCTAATTCCCGGGTGGCTCACTGGAAAACACTCCTGAGAACTGTGGAACCGAAGGAAGCTCGACCCCTGGATGCCACATCTAATTTGTAGTGAGAAACAAAGGTGTGTGAAGATGTCCACGTGGCAGCCGCACAAATGTCACCAATAGAGAGCTTGGAATGAAAAGCTGCCGAAGTGGCCATAGCCCTGGTAGAATGAGCTTTCACTGGAGCTATAAGTTCCTTACTTGAGATGAGATAAACATGATTAATGCAGTCCCTGATCCACTTGGCAATAGTGACTTTTGTGACGGCTTTGCCTAATCTATTATCCGAAAAGGACACAAACAGTTGATCTGATTTTCGTGCTTTGTGTGTCCTATCCAAATAGAAACTTAATTGTCTGTGCACATCCAAGCAGTGAAAAGTATATTCAGCTCTATTTGAATACTTGGGGAAGAAGACCGGTAGCTCTAGTGATTGTTGTAGACAAAAATTAGAACAAACCTTTGGTATAAAAGATGGGTTTGGTCTAAGAGATACTCTATCCTTGTGAAATACCAAGTATGGTGGTTTAACACATAGGGCTTGAAGTTCTGAAAACTCGTCTGGCTGAAGTAATAGCAACTAGAAAGGCAGTCTTCCAAGAAAGGAATTTTAGATCACAGGTTGCTGCCGGCTCAAAGGGGGATGAGGTTAATGCACCTAATACCACGTTAAGGTCCCACGGAGGTGCAGGTTGAGATATAGGGGGTCGTAGAAGCCAAGCTCCTTTAATAAAGGCTTTGCACAACTTGTTGCTCATTAAAGGAGGTTGCACGCTTTCATGAAAATTTGAAATAGCCGCCAATTGTACTTTGATGGTAGACATTGAGCAACCTTGGTTGAATAGGGAAGCTAAAAACTTCAGTACTTCTGATACCGAGGCTGTCATCGGGTCTAATCCTCGGAGTTGGGCCCAAATAGCAAACCTCTTCCATTTATTGCTATATATCTTTTTCGTAGAAGTCTTGTGGGCCGAACACAAGATGTGCATGACTTCAGGGGCAAAAGTATGGCTCCTAACTATGGTTGGAAGAGGAGTAGCCAGGCTGCCAACTTCAATGAGTGGAGGGACTGATGGAGCTGTCCTGACTGATGAGTCAAAAGGTCCGGAACTTGGTCCAGGAGCCAAGGACCCTCCAATGCATACCTGTGAAGAAAGGGGAACCAGACTTGTCGAGGCCAGTATGGGGCGATTAATATTTTGCTTCTCAAGCGAATCGCCTTCTGAATCACCTTGGGGAGAAGGGGAACTGGTGGAAAGGCATATAGCAGACCGGAGGGCCAAACATGGACTAGAGCGTCCTTGGGAATCTCCCCCGGAACTGGGGTCAGAGTGAAGAAGTGTTGGCATTTCGCGTTAACGGGATTTGCGAAGAGATCGCAACAAGGAACTCCCCATCTTGTGAATATCTGCGTTACCACTCTGTTGTTCAAGGACCACTCGTGAGGTGAGAGAATAGTTCTGCTCAGTCTGTCGGCTATCACGTTGGATTTCCCCGGAATGTGCGTTGCCACTAGGAAACGCTTGGTAGCGATCGCCCAATACCATACTTTCATGGCTTCTCTGCAAAGGGGGTAGGACCTGGTTCCTCCTTGCTTGTTTAAGTACCAGACTACCGACATGTTGTTGGATTGAATGGCAATCATACCCTGGGGGAGGTGATCGTGCAGTGCTTGCAACGCTAAAAGCACCGCCCTCATCTCCAGGATATTGATATGGAGAAAACTCTCGTCGGAGTGCCACGTGCCTTGGACTGACCTGTCCAGATAATGTCCCCCCCACCCTGTCTGGGAGGCGTCCGTAGTCAACGTGGCATAGGGGAGTGGGGGAACGAAGGGTCACCCTAGATTCAGGTTGGAGGATAGAAGCCACCAACGAAGATCCTGTTTGCACGTGTCTGTGATCAGTATGTGGTGACTGAGGGGAAGGCCTTGACAAGACCACTGGACTGATATGAGCCACTTAAGTATCCTCATGTGCAACCTTGCCAAGGGGACCAGAAGAATAGTGGCTGCCATGGAGCCCAACAGCTGTAGGACCATTCTTGCTGGAGCACAAAGTTTGAGGAGCACAGCCTGAACCTGACGCTGGAGTGTCGCTATTCTTTCCGTAGGGAGATAGACTCGCATCTGCCTTGAATCTATTTCTGCACCAATAAACAGAATACGCTGAGATGGTTGCAATACAGATTTTGACCAATTGAAGGCGATTCCTAAGGAGTTGCCTAGTGTGATAGTGGCTGCTAGGTTCTCCGAGAGTAGATGCCTGGAGGTGGCAGTTAGGAGCCAATCGTCTAGGTATGGAAACACCTGGAATCCTAGACTTCTCAAGTGAGCAGTCACCACCGCCAAACATTTGGTGAACACCCTGGGGGCTGTGGTGAGACCAAAGGGCAGTGCTCGGAACTGAAAATGACTGTCTCCTAGGCTGAAGCGCAAGTGTCTCCTCGACGCCTGATCTATCAGGATGTGATAGTAGGCGTCTGAGATCTATGGAGCACATCCAAACACCTTTCTCCAAAAGCGGGAGAATGGATTGCAAAGTGACCATCCGGAATTTGGACTTTTTTACAAATCGGTTTAGTTTGCTGAGATCCAAAATGGGTCTCAAGTCCCCGGTCTTTTTTGGCACCAAAAAGAATCTTGAGTAAGTCCCTAATCCGGCCTCGTCTGCGGGGACAGGTTGGATGACCCTTTTTGAAACAGCTTTGATACTTCGTTGGCTGCATGATCCCGTTGACTGGGTGGTGGGTCCGGGATTCTTTGGACTGGTGGAGGGGGTTGAACAAAGGGGATGGTATAACCTCCGGCGATGATTCGAAGCACCCATTGGTCCTGAGTAATATTTGCCCAGGCCTTTAGGTGCTTCGAAAAGCGACCCCCAACTGGCTCCGGAGCTGCACAGTCAGGTACTCCTTCAGGGGTGCTGGAAGGAGGAGGAGCCACGAAAGGACTCGCGGTCTCCAGTGTTGCGGGGGCCTCCGCCGCCTCTGGGACGGCATCTCCCTGAAAAATTTCCCCTTCCTCTGCCTCTAGGAGGGGAATCGCTCTGCTGCGACGAGTAAGGCTTTTGAGATTTGCGGAACCACATTTTCCCTCCTCTTCGAGCCTTGGGATAAGGTCTGAAGGGAACGGAAAACCGGGCTCCTACGGCAGTTAAAGTCTTACCCTCCTGTTCGCAACGAGTCAATGTGTCCTTTACCTTGGGTCCAAACAGTGAGGACCCATCAAAGGGGGCGTCGGCAAAGGAAGACTTAAAGGCCTCCGCAAAGTGACACAGGCGTAGCCAGGCTAGTCTCCATAGAGCAACACCTGTTCCCGCCGCCCTACTCGCTCCTTCGGCTGCATAAGAAATCAGCCTCATGGACGAGTTAGATAATGAAGATAGGGTAGCCAACTGGGAGTTAACCGTCTGGGTCAACTGCTCAGGTAAGTTACCAGAGAGGGTATCCGAAAGCTCCTTGATCAGATCCCTCTATAGTCTGGTGAAATGTGTCAGGTAATTCAGAGACCTTAACGTAAAGACCGCTGAAGAAAGGGTACGCTTGCCGTACCGATCCATGCTCCTAGACTCTTTATTAGGAGGATGGACGGACGTCGAAGCCTCTGCCACATCTTGTTGGGTGGCAGATGCCACCACCATAGCATCTACAGCCACGCCTTTAGATAAAAAGTCCTTGTCCGGGGGAGCCGAGAGGAACTTATTGGGGCGAGCTGGCACCGGTTCCACAGAATCCGGGTGTTCCCACGCCCTTCGAGAGATCAAATCCAGAAGCTCATCGAAGGGCGGAGACACCCAGGAGGCGGAGGGCTGAGCCCCGAAGGCCTTGAGGAAGACAGACTCCTCAGCAGAAAGGGGTTTGGACTGCCAGTCGCCTCGTTGTTTGAGGATCTCCAGGATGTCCGTAAAGGAGACATCTTCCGAGAACGACTTTGGGGACCCCTCCGCATCATCGAGGTCTGTGTCCGAGGTGAGAGACTCATCAGGGGAGTCTACGTGTTTCCTCTTACACTGTTTCTTCCTGGGAGGTTCCTCCGAAAGCGTGTCTGAGGGACCTCCAGGAAGAAGGGAACCCCCAATGGGGGTAACCTCAGGCCCAGGGGCTCCGTTGTCGTAAGACAGGGGGATTGCAGAGGTGCCAGTCTCCATGCCCAGGGAAGGTGGTGGTGAAAAGGTCGAAGTGGCCACAGAGCATTTGGCCAAGGCACTTCTCATGGCATCGAAGGCTGGACCCACAGAGTCCTGGGAAGGTCCAGTCCCCGAGACCACAACAGCAGTCGGAGCCCCCGCAGCCGACGCACCGAGAGGGAGGCTCGGAACCGAAAGAATCGGGCCCGAAGTGTCCCCCCCAAGGCCGACAGAGGAGGTCCGTGTACCGAACCCCGACCCGAGGGACGGGGTTGAAGTTAGGGTCGAAACCGACCCAATAACCTCCACCGGTTCCACCAACACCGACTCCAACGGCGCAGAGGCTGTTGAAGGAGGAATCAATGTAGCAGGATGGGAGATCGGCTCCAGAGCCGACTGGGCTGGAGCCGAGATCAACTTTGCGAAGACTGGAGACTGGAAGAGCCTCTGAACCACCCTGTCTAAGTCCGAATCGGACATCCTCGATGACCGAGAAGAGACCGACCGGGTCAGAGTCGACTTCTCCGCCGGTTCTGAAAGACTGGGGGACCGGCTCCGTAATGGTTCAAGAATTATCGGCGCCGAGGGAGACTCCACTACAACTGCAATTTCCCTCGGAGCCGATGTGGACTTCGGCACCGAAGGGGAAGTGTCTGAGCGGGCAACCCCCATCAGCTCTGAAGGCAGTGGAGCCGATGAAGGTGACACGCCTCTCGACGCCCGAGCTCTCGACTACCAAACCAGAGGAGTCGAGGCTGGAGACATCGAGGCAGACCGTTCCGCCCTCGGCTCCGAAGTCCGTGGAGCCGACGGAGAAGCCTGCCGAGACTTTTTTGCTGCTGGATCCGACGGGCTGGTCGGAGCCAAAGATTTTTTCTTCTTCCCAGAAGGTGAAGAAGAGGAAGATAGGGCTTCCTCAAAGGAAGGGGCAATAAGCCCTTTCAAGATCAACTTATTTTTCCTCTCTTGGAGGACGCAAGAGGAAAAAGCGTGGCAAACGCTACAGGACTCCTGAAGATGCTTGGAACCTAAACAATAAACACATAAGGAATGGTCATCTGTTATAGACATTTTGTAATTACATTTAATACATTTTTTAAAACCGGATGGTCTATGTTCTTTAGACATGGTTCTAAAAACACTAAACACCGACTACAAGAAAAAAACAAGTTAACACAGACAACCTAGGCTCTAACTTAAACGCCTAGGGTAGGGCTAGGCCCCTCTAACTTAAACGGGACCGTAAACTAACAAACACAATTTACCACAAAAATATATATAAAAACCAATCACACAACAACAATAGCTGTTAAAACAGCTTTTGGGTAAGTTTTACCAAAATTCAGACAGAAAAAGTTTTCTGACTAAAGGTACTCAAGCTCAGCCAAGTCCGAGACCAAGTCTATGCTGGAAAGCGGCAAACAAGATCTGGGGAAGTGGTAGTGGTGCATCCTGGGATATGAGGTAACTCAGCCAATAAGAGACTGCGTTCTATTGTATAGCGGCCGAGTCGGAGCCGAGGATCGGCTCCGAGCCCATCTGTAGAGAATGTAGGCGAGATAGGATCACATTACATCCATTGTTAGTTACATAATACCAAAACTTAAGTATGGAACAGAAATATGGAAACCTTATAAGAAAACAAGCATGAGTAAACTGGAAAGAGTACAGAAGAAACACATTTTTGCATCCATGGAAGCCTTTTGTATATTATAAAAGACTAAAATATCTGAATTTGTACAGTTGTTTCATACAGATATTTAAGAGACCACCTTATTCAGGTATTCAGGACATTTAGAGATAACTACCTGTGGGAATGTCTGGTATTAAAAAGTAGTACAGAATCAGACAACCTATTTAGAAGATTGTACAGTAATGAGAAGTGTACCAATTGGTTCTTCAAGAGAGCAGCTCATGGAACAGACTACCAAATTACATTAAAGCAACCACTAGTTTAGATATTAAGAACAGCCTGGACAATTATGGGAAAAACTGCTCTGGTATGATGCACATGCATGAAATCACTTTTAGTATGACCCTCCCAAGAGCTGACCCAGTTGTTTGGTATTTGGGAACTAGTGGGCAGTGACTTAACTTTTGACCAGCATGTATCCATTGTTGGAAGAAACTCCTTCTGTACTCCACAACTTATAAACAAAAGGATTGTGTCCAGATGTAGGAATTTCTTTGTGCCCCTTTCACTCAGCGCTCATAAAGTCAGTCATTAAGTACAATGCCCCATTTAGCATGCATCTGTTCAGACACGAGCAAAAATGGAACGCCCACAAAGATGCCCTCCTAAAAGGAAACCAGGCCTGAACATATCCTACATGGGCAGACTCGAAGTCTTATCAGTATACTCTGTATCCTACAGACTGCTAAGATTTGACCTGTGTCTGGCATACAAACACCCTCCGACCTAATGCTAGTAGACTTACTGCCCATCAGCAAATTAAATGGCACCAGAAATGTTCTGTCTAGAGATTTAAACCTCTCCTTTATCAACAGAATGGTTTGGAATGACAGGTATATCTCGCAGAGGACACCACTGCTCTGGAACAGACTCTGCATGCACATAAAGTTTATCCCTGTCCATATTCAGCAGCAACTTGGCTCCATGAATGGGAAACAGAAAATTTACCCCAGGACTTCCCACTGTACTACTAATAGACACAGGTAGCTCCTAAATGCTTTACCCCATGCATGGGTCCCCTTAAATTATC
Source organism: Protopterus annectens (assembly GCF_019279795.1). Lineage (NCBI taxonomy): Eukaryota > Metazoa > Chordata > Ceratodontiformes > Protopteridae > Protopterus > Protopterus annectens. Next base: position 403,683,879 of record NC_056741.1, read on the forward strand.
TATGGTATGATCGCACTTAATTATCTACCATGGGAAGGGTGAAAACAAACTAACCAAATGGTATAGGTTAATTTGAGGACAAAAACAAACTGGATAGGCTTAAAATGACCCACAAGGACACCTAGCCTAGTACTTGCATATGAACCTAAACCAGAAGTGTGTGTGTGTGTGTGTGGGGGGGGGGGGGGCAATGACTCAATGTGTCCCAAAGCAAAATAAATATAAGGAGAAACATTTCACAAGAAGGAAACAGAATTGCAAAAGCCATAACTATAGTTGCAGAGAGAGATTCTCCTGTAATAACTTCAAGTTGACCACGCTTTTAGATTGGAATGGTTAGGAAAAGGTGATCCGACTCCAAAACAATTAAAGTCTAATAATAGCTTCCCATGGCAATGGTCTACATACACAGTTTATAAAATCCATTCAAAGGACTGGAGAAACAAACAAATACAGGTTCTATAAACATCAACTAGAAACAGCTGTACTATGTCACTAGGTGATACACACGGCCCATATACTGAAAGAAACAACAATGTGGCAAGGCAATTGCACTGGGGATTCTGCAAACACTACAACGTATAAGAAGCCGAGAAGCATTGGAAATGAACCACAAAGCATTGTAGTACATGATGAATTTTAAACCACATGGAAGTACCTTTTATCAGCAGTTAAAAAAATAAATGCAGGAAAAAACAGCTATTGTAAGTCCATCAAAAAAGGCAAAATGGCACTGATTACTGAAACTGCTACACCTACTGATTGCAAAGTAATGAAGTACAAGGATTTACAGGCAGGAATAAGAGCAATGTGGAAGAAAGATTTCCCAACAGTTCCAGTAGCACTAGGAACAATGGGTCAAAATAATTTAGTCATAATTAGATATGCTCCCAATGCACATATACCAATATGAATTACAGGAGGAGATAATTCTGGGCACACTGTGGCTGCAGAGACTAGCACTCTTGCTAACAAAGACAAAATAAATACATTTCATGAATTCCAGCTATGGTTTTAGAAAACCAAAATACTTGCAGAAATTAAAACAGAGAGAAGAGGAAGTATGGCCTGGATCCATTTTAAGTGGAGGCTCAGTTTGTTCAGGTCCATAAGTCGTCCTTGGCACTAAAGAATTTTGAGTAAACCCCAGATCCTTTTTGTCTGGTGGGACCTCTAGGAGAAGTCTTTCTGACAACAGCTTGGAGATTTTGGTACCTGCTGCCCTTTGCCAGAGGATGGGACATCCAGAAAGGACTTCTGTTTTATATTTGGAGTGGACAGACAAAATAAAGTAAGCTCTGGCAATTACTCAACATCCAGACATCTGAAGTCATGGCTCTCCCAACCTTTTGGGTGAAGTGATATGCCACCCCCCCACCAACCAGGACTGCACTTCCAGAGTGCTTCAGTTGGGCAAATGTTCAGGAATGTTGAAAAGGCCTTCTAAAGCCTTGATTCTGTGGGCTGTTCCTGTCTCGTGGACAGTAACATTCAAGTTTAAAAAGTTTCTTCCTCTGCCATGAGGGGAAGCTTCACTTGAGCATCCTAGGAAAACTGATGCACCTTTCAGAATAACATTTTGTCATCATCTCAATGAATACTACAGAAAGTTCTCTGTGAAGTAAAGAAACTAATTCCGATGGGAGAAAGGTTTCCCATCTTCTTTGCTCATGATCAAAGTCTCCATAACCTTAGGGCTGAATTAGGTGGACCCATCAAGGTAAGGTTATGAAAGGATGCCTTAAAGCACTTCGCAAAGTTGCACATCCCGGCATGTTGGTGAATAAGAAGTTATGTACCTACCATAACGTTCCATGTTAGTTGTCTTCTTCTTGCCTTCTTTCTTGCTGGATGGGTTCGGAGCAGATCCTCGGCTCCGACTCGGCCTAATACTAAAGCTCGAGAGCTATTTACTGGCTCAAGGCCCTCCCCATATCCCACAATGCTAGGCGTCAGATACCCAGATCTCGTTTGGTAGAGCTAACACCATGGAGACACCTGTCCCTACTATAAAGTTTACCTACAGTGGTAACAACGGAGGAGGACATAACCTAGGAAATAATCAAGCAGAGTAATAAGGCCTTAGAAGGATTAATCTCGGTCTGTCCAGGCTAGGGGGATGGCGGGTGGGATGCAAGAAAGGCGGCGAGAAGAAGACAACTAACATGGAACGTTATGGTTGGTACATAACTTCTTATTATTAAGTTGTCAATCTCGCCTTCATTCTTGCTGGATGGGACAGCGTCCCTAGCACCTTAGCCCTGGGTGGCTCATCGGAACAGACTCTTGAGCACAGTGGAACCAAACTCAGCCCGACTCCTGGAGGCCATATCCAACTTGTAATGAGAAATAAAGGTATGAGGAGTGGCCCATGTGGCTGCAGCACAAATAGATTCCATTGGAAGTCTTGCTTGAAAAGCTACTGATGTAGCTAACGCTCTGGTGGAATGAGCTTTTGGTTTTGTAGGGAGTTCTTTATGTCTTAGTTGGTAAATGAAGGAAATGATAGAAGCCAACCATCTAGATAAAGATACTTTAGACACTGGCAGGCCCTGCTTGCCCTCGCAGCATAGGACAGGAAGAGTTGGTTGGACTTCCTAATTTGTTTTGTCCTATCTAAATAAAAACGTAATTGTCTGTGAAAATCCAAATAATGCAGCTTTTGTTCAGCTCTGTTTGAGTAGTTAGGAAAAAAGACAGGAAGATCAGTGGCCTGATTCAGGTTTGTCTCAGAAGGAATCTTGGGTAAAAAGGAAGGATTAGTTCTGAGTGAAACTATATCTTTGTGAAAAACAAGATTGGGAGGACGAATACAGAGGGCTTGAAGTTCCGACACTCTTCTAGCTGAGGTGATGGCCCAATGTTTTCAGTACAAATCTGGCCTGAATCATCTTGCACTGTAGTAGGATCTGCACATGTCGGGGAATGTCTGATACTCTGTCTGGAGGAAGTTTTTGCAGATAGATCTTTTGAATTTAATTCTGCGCCTATAAAGGTTATAGACTGACAAGGCGACAATGCAGACTTTTCGAAATTTATTGATATACCTAGCTCGGACCAAGTCTGGATGGTATAGTCCCTGGCTCGCAATAGCTGATGCCTGGTGGAAGCAGTAAGGAGCCAGTCGTCTAGATATGGAAACACCTGGAATCCCTGTCTCAGGTGAGCCATAACCACTGCCATGCATTTGGTGAACACCCTGGGGGCTGTGGTGAGACCAAAGGGCAGGGCTCTGAATTGATAGTGACTGGCTCCCAGCCGGAAGTGGAGAAACCTTCTGGAACGCCTGTCCATTTTTATATGGTAGTACGCATCCTGAAGGTCTATGGAGCACATCCAATTGTCCTGACCCAATAAGGGTAGAATGGACTGGAGCGTGACCATCCGGAACTTCGTTATTTGAACAGACTTGTTTAATCTGCTGAGATCCAAAATGGGTCTCCAGTCCCCCATCTTTTTTGGTACCAAAAAGAACTTGGAGTAAGTCCCGGATCCTAGCTGGTCTGCTGGGACTGGCTGGATGGCTCTCTTTTCTAGCAGCTTTGAAATTTCTAGTACTGCTTGATCCCTTAGAGCGGGTGGGACATCTGGAAGGGATCTGTTTGTTTGTACAGGGGTGCGGACAAAGGGAATTTTGTAACCTTCAGAAATGTACCCATCGGTCTTGTGTGAGGAGTTGCCAGGCTTCTGGGTACAGTGACAATCTTCCCCCGACTGCCTCCGAAGGTGGACAGTCGGGCAGTCCCTCAGGGGTGCTGGAAGGGTTTGTCAGAGAAAGATTCTCTGCTACCCTGATTTTGCGGACCCCCTCTGCCCCTAGGGCAGCGTCTATTATTGTTTCCTCCTCTGCCCCTGGAGGAAAACTCACCACGCGTGTCAGGCACGAATCTCTGGGGTTTACGAAACCACATTTTTCCACTCTTCTGACCTTTGGGGTATGGTCTGGAGGGAGTAGAAAAACGGACTCCCACGGCAGAGAGAGTCTTGCCTTCCTGCTCACACCTGGTAAGTGTATCCTTCACCTGTGGTCTAAACAAAGCCGAACCAAGGGTCCGATGCCACTCGCCCCCTCGGAGCAGACGAGGGAGTCTCGACACCCAGATCCCTCCATGGACGGAACCAATGAAGAGATCGGAGCAGACAAGGGAGCCAAAATGTGTGGTATCGGCTGCGATGCTCTGACGATTCGAGCCCCAATGAGCTCTGGCTCAGAACACAGTGGTAGAGTCGGAGGAGGAACTGATGAAGATACAGGGATAGCCACAGTCTGTTGAGAAGGGCTAGTCAACATTTGGGCCAGTGCCTGCGACTTTAAGAGCCTACTGACCACCCTCTCGAGGTCGTGATCAGACAGCCTGGAGAACCGAGAGGAGTGGGACCTATGGCTCCGCTCCGAATGTAACGGAGACCTCGGAGTCAAACGAACGGACTCCAAAGAGGGAGACCTCGAGCGTTTTCAGCTCACAGAAGGCTCTGATACTAAGGCCGGAGCCGATTGAGGTCTTGAAGTGTCGGTTACAGCCGGAACCGACAAGGAGGCAGGAGCTCCGCTCGGCGACGGCTCCGAACAGGGAGCCAACAGTTTAGCGGGCTTGGAGGGTTTACCCGATGAAGGCTTAGTCAGGGACCCTTCAGGCTTAAGCAAGCCCCTCAAAATAAGTTTGTTCCTACACTCCTGCAGGACTCTCGAACTGAAGGCATGACAGACCACACAAGAGTCCTGCAGGTGTAGGGGGGCCCAAACAATACACACAAGAAGTGTGACCGTCTGTCAGAGACATCTTCTGACAGCACGAGTCACACCTTGAAACCTGAAACCTTGGTATCCTTAGACATATTGAAAAGTAGAAAAAAAGGATACCAAAGGAACAGGTAGCTAGTGCTTTAAAACACTACACACACACTAGAAAAAAAAAAAAGTATAATACTACTAACAATATATCACTATAAAGTAGCATATATATATATATATATATATATATATATATATATATATATATATATACACACACACAAGTAGTAGAATAAGAATAAAAACACTGCTGATTATATACAACTAACCCTAGAGGGTAGAATATATATAAGAAAAATTAACGCTACCCTAATGGGTAGGGGGAGAACTCTAAAAAAGTACAGTAAGAGAGTTTTTAAAGGGGGGGTTTCAAGGGGTTAGAAAGGGAAACACTAAGAGACAAAATCTAATAAGAAAAAACTATATATATAATAAAACGCTAGAAAAAAGAGTTATATAACCTGGAGCCGGTAAATTCGCAACTTCGTAGCTGAAGCGGCAAATGAGATCTGGGTATCCGACGCCTAGTATTGTGGGATATGGGGAGGGCCTCAAGCCGGTAAATGGCTCTCGAGCTTTAGTATAAGGCAGAGTCGGAGCCGAGGATCGGCTCCAAACCCATCCAGCAAGAATGAAGGCGAGATTGACAACTTAACATCAACTACGCCCGAGTCTGTTGCATAGGTCAAACAGTTGCCTGTATTGGAAAATCAGACACATGGATACACAGGAAATAGAAAGCAAAGTAAACAACAGTGTCCAAAATATTTTTAATGTGCTGAACACTTGAAGTCACCAATTTAGATACCTCAGTAAGAAGATCACACCGAAGTCTCATCAAATGTGCCATATAGTTCAGAGCATGGAAAACAAACTTGGCTGAAGCATAGATGTGCTTACCGAAGCAATCCAAACTCCAGTACTCCAGGTTGAGGGAATGGACTGCAGCACTCTCTTCCAAGATGTTTTTTTTTTAGTGGCTATAGCAGGAGTCTACCGGAGGATCCTTACTTCAATACTATTTTTCTTTAGGTGGACAAAAACTTTACCTAATTTACATGGGATTGGCCCCACTGCTTCCAGCTCACTTCAGGATACCATAGTGACAAAGGCATACAGAAAAGGTATTACCCACAACATGGATTGGCCTATACTGAAGGCCTCAAGAAATAAATTCTTCTAAACAAAGGGGCAACGTTTAGAAGTAATGGGGCATCCCCCAGTCTGCCCCATTACTTCTAATAGTTCATCAAAGGAGGCATACTTGGCAAGGGGACTTTGGGGATCCATCCCCTTCATAAAGGTGAGAATCCTTGGAATGGAACTCCTCAAGGGAGTCCAAGTGATTACTCTAGCACAGGATCCTTCTGTGTGGCTCTTATACAGGAGACAGAAACCAAAGGGGAGCCCTGGGAAAAGGCTGGTCAAAGTCAATCAGTGCAGGCTATCCCAAACACCACTTATGAGAAGCAGAGGGACATGGAATTGGTAACAGCTAACTTGGGGTGAGAAAGCAGGTTCCTTGCAACACCAAATGTCAATGCCAAACTCAGACAGGTGGACAATGAGCTCCTTTGAACCTCTAATCTCACAGAGGTTCCACATACCAATCAGCAACCAGGATAGATCCAACGAGGAGGTTGATGCCAAGCTATCAAGCTGCAAGGTACCCAGGAAAAGAAAAGGATTTGAACTCCCAACCAACCTCTTGGCTATGGGACACCTCTGAACGCACAAAGTACAGTTTTGTACCCACCATAAATGTAGATGTTCGAGTGCTAATACAGCTGCAGTCATAACAGATGGGTTCTCCTGCCGTCAGGCGGGTCCTCGGTCGGCCGAATTCCAAAGTCTACGTCCGGCGTCGGTTGTCGTCGCTTCTTCCCTGACATCAGTGCGACAGGGGTATAAAAGAACCAGCCGACGCCATTTTCTTCAGTTTTTCTTGCCCCAGATGTCAGGTGCCCCCAGAAAGAAGGCAATACATAAAATTATGTAATAATGCAATGAAATATAATCAAAGACCAGTAGTTGCAAGCAAATACACCATAAAAGAAGACCCCTAGAGGGGAAGGAGGGAGGGAAACCTGGACTGCAGCTGTATTAGCAGTCGAACATCTACATTTATGGTAGGTACAAAAAGTACAGTTTTGTACCTACCATAAATGTAGATGTTCGAAGATCCACATTGCTGCAGTCCTAACACTTGGGTAAGTCCGCTGTCCCTCGGTCGGCCCGAATATCAGAGTATAAGGCTGACGTCGGTCAAGGCGCATTTGACTGACATCAGAACGTCAGGGTACAAATGCGCATGACCGACGTCGTATCCTCAGTCTTTTCTTGCCCCAGATGTCAGAAGACCCTAAAAAGAAAGGTCAAAACCCATAGACAACAACTAAACAACCAACCAGCCTAACACCAAAAATATGTGCAATATATACAATATATACAAGTATACCATTATACCTCAGATGGATAACCCAACCCACACAACCACCTCAAACTACAGAGGGGAAGGAGGGAGGGTAAATTGGACTGCAGCAATGTGGATCTTCGAACATCTACATTTATGGTAGGTACAAAACTGTACTATGTTCTTCATCTCACATTGCTGCAGTCCTAACACTTGGGTAGAATCCCAAAGCAGAGGTAAGGGAGGATGGCTAAACTATAATGAAGCAGGAGCTGCCAAAATGCCCTGCAACACAGCAGTGGCAAAACCAGCCCTGGATTTAGAGTACAGTGGAAGGTGGTAATGCCTAGAGAAGGTATGCACTGAACTCCAAGTGGCTGCCTCCAAAATATCCTTAGTAGCCACCCCCCTCAAAAAAGCTGTTGAAGTGGCAGTAGCCCTAGTGGAATGAGGCCTAATCCCAGCTGGAATCTCTTTGTCATGATGGGAATAACAGAAAGCAATGCAAAATCCAATCCACTTAGAAATAGTTTGTTTTGACACGGGCTTGCCCTGAGAGCACAAAGCAAAAGAAACTAATAACTGCTGAGATTGTCTGAACCCTTTAGTTCTGTCCAAGTAATATCTCAACTGCCTGTGTACATCTAAAGTGTGCAAAATATTTTCCCCTTTATTTTGGGGATTTGCATAGAAAGTAGGCAAATGAATAGTTTGGTTTAAAGCCACACTAGAAACCACTTTAGGCATAAAGGAAGGATTAGTACGTAAAGATACCCTATCCTTATGGAAAATTAAGAAAGGCTCAACTGCCATAAGGGCCTGCAATTCAGAAACCCTTCTTGCAGAGGTAATGGCCAACAAAAAAGCAGTCTTCCATGACAAATATTTAAACTCAGCAGTAGCTGCAAGCTCAAAAGGTTGTAGAGTGAGTTTCTCCAACACAAAATTAAGATCCCAAGCAGGAGTAGGAGCCCTTTGTGGGGGTCTTATATTCTTTGCCCCTCTAAGAAATTGCTTGAACAAAGGATGAGAAAACAATGGTGGGTCACAGTCGTAGTGAGCTGAAATTGCTGCAGCATGAATCTTAATAGAAGAGAAGGACAAACCTTTGTCCAATAACTCAGTAAGATATTGAAGAGCCACACTTAAATCAGGCTCAGAAACATCCAAATCCTTAGCTGCACTCCAAAATAAAAATCTCTTCCATTTATCTGCGTACACTTTCCTTGTACTAGGCCTTCTAGCTTCCAAAATCACATTCAAAACTTGTTGTGGAAGTTGAGACCCTCTATGGTTTAAAACAGAATATGCCATGCTGTTAGGTGAAGAGAGTGAAGTTTGACATTGAGCAAATGACGGTCCTCCTGGGACAACAGATGTGGAATCAAAGGCAAAGGCCATGGAGGCTTCTGTACTAGACTTCTCAGTAATGGGTACCAGTGCTGTCGAGGCCAATCTGGAGCTATCAAAATCATCCTTGGCTTGTCCTGTCTGGCCTTTAGAAGTACCTTTGGGAGGAGAGGCAGAGGTGGAAAGGCATACACATGAAGATTTTTCCAACTGAAAGAAAGAGCATCCACTTTCCAAGCTGTGGGATGAAACCGCTTTGTGCAAAACTTTGGCAGCTGGTGGTTTAGTGGAGAAGCGAACAGATCTATGTCTGGAGTTCCCCAGGACACTGTCAATTTCTGAAATACATGAAGATCCAGTTTCCACTCGTGGGGATCCATGATTTGTCTGCTTAACACATCTGCTAAGGAGTTCTGTGCTCGGCAGAAACCTTGCCTGAAGACTTAGTTGTAAACTGAGAGCAGTCTCCCACAAAATCATTGCTTGCCTGCATAGAGGATAAGAATGTGTTCCCCCTTGCTTGTTGATGTACCACATGACAGTTGTGTTGTCTGTTAGAATCAACACCTGCCCTGGAAGAAGTAAATCCTTGAAAGCTATTAATGCAAACTGGACTGCTAACATCTCCTTCAAGTTGATATGTAGATGCTGTAGACTGACAGGCCACTTGTCTTGTATCCACTTTCCGTTTAGATGAGCTCCCCAAGCTTTGTCTGAGGCATCTGTCGTTAAAATTTGACTCGCCTCTGGCCGGGTCACAGAGTCCCTTGTTTAGGTGACATTCCTGAGCCCACCACAAAAATTCCTTTTGAATGCAAGGTATTATTTGAATGACAGTGTCCAGATGCTGGCAGTGCTGTGTCCATACATTTTTGAGATACCATTGCAACTTCCTCATATGCAGTTTGGCATTGGGAAGCACCAGAATACAAGATGCCATGAACCCTAAAGGCTTGAAGGACTGTCCTTGCAGTCAGCCCGGACTGAAGAGATAGATGATGGAAGTAAAGGGAAAGATTCTTTTGTTTGTCCGGGGTTAGAAAGGCAATCTGGGATGCTGTATTCAGTCTTACACCCAGAAAGCACATGTCTTGAGAGGGTACTAGACTGGACTTTATTTCGTTCACAGAATACCCCAGGCATCTTAGCACTGCTATCACATATTCCAAATGATGAAGAAGCTTGTCCCTTCCTTGAGCCAGAATCAGGCAATCGTCCAAATAAGGATAGATTTGTATTCCTTTTAGCCTGAAGAAAGCTATCACTGGAGCCAGAACTTTCGTAAATACTCTGGGAGCAGTAGATAAGCCAAAGGGCAATGCAGAGAACTGATAGTGAGAAGTCCCAGTCCGAAAACGCAGATATTTCCTGCAACTTAGCCTGATAGGAACATGAAGGTAAGCCTCCTTGAGATCCAAAGTTACCATCCAGTGATCCTTGCCCAGTAGAGGTAAAAGCTGTTGTAACGCCAACATTTTGAACTTGGGAATGTCCAGATAAGTGTTGAGGATAGATAAATCCAAAATTGGTCTCCACGTGTTCCCCTTTTTTGGCACAAGGAACAGGCGAGAATAAAATCCTAGGCCCCTTTCTGGCATAGGAACCGGCTGTATGGCCCCTATTTGGAGCAACAGAGAAATTTGCTTGTGAGCCTCTATTCTTTGTTGAGGAGGAATGTCTGGCATGCCTTTGAAAGGAGGCAAGGTATGGAAATAAAACCTGTAACCGTGATGTATGATATCCAGTACCCATCTGTCTTGGGTAATCAAACTCCAATTTTCTTTGAAAAGTGCCAACCTTCCTCCCAAAGGTGCTGCCAGGCGAGAAGGTTCTGGCAGCTGAAAAGGTAGGTCATTGGGTCTGTTTACGAAAGGACTGACCCCTGCCCTCACCAAGACTGTGCAGGAGAACTCCCTGTTCTAGGCCTGAAAGAGCCCTGACCTCTGCCCCTGCCACGTCTAGATCTACCCCTAGACTGGGAATCATAAGAAGGATACGTCCACCCTTTAGTAGGCCAATTTCTACTAAACTTTGGAGGCTGGATCTGCAAAAAATCTTTAACAGTCTGCATAGACTTAGCCTTGTCTTCCATTTTCTTTAAAACTGCCTCAACAGGAGAACCAAACAAGACATCAGATTGCAAAAGGGCATCCAAAATCCTAGTTTTAACATGGTCAGATAAATTTTGATCCCTCAGCCAGGCATGCCTGCGAAGAACTGATCCAGTGGCAGCCACCCTAGACGAGGCCTGAACAGCATCAAAACCACATTGCAAAGAATGCTTACCCACCTGTTCAGAAACATGCACTAAATCTTGTAACTCTTTACAATCAATATCTTCCGCCAGAGCATCAACCTTAGATTTCAACTGTGAAAGGAGATAATTTTGATATTTCAACATGTGAAATTGGCAATTCAAAGCTCTCATGGCTAGAGTGGAAGAAGTATAAACTTTCTTTCCCCACCTATCCAAGGCCCTGGCTTCTTTATCTGCCGGAACTGGATTCTTGACAACAGAAGCCTTAACTCCCTTAGGCCCCTGGCTAACAGTTTCTGGGTCTGCCCTAGGACTCTTAAAAAGATACTTATGAGCTTCAGGCACCCTGTAATACCTATCTGGTTTAACAGGAGCAGGAGGCAAAGAATCAGGATTAAGAGAAGCCTCTGCAAACACATCTTCCACCACATTCAGAACAGGAGGTATAGCTAAAGGCCTATGCTGGGGTAAAAACAAAAATTCCCTAAGCCTTTTCCTGGAATCAGAGAAATCCTGACCTTCCCATTTAAAATGCTCTCTCATGGAGAGAAGGGTCTCTGAAAAAGAAAAATCCTCAGGAGGAGAAGCAGAAGGAGTAGAATCATCCACATCAGAATCAGAATAATGAGAATACTCCTGCAAGTCTTCAGCCAAGACTCAGACACATCCAAGCCTGCTCATAATCCCCAACACAGGTTCCATCCTAGGCCTCTTATCAGGAGGGGGCATAGAGCCTCTAATCAAAGTAATTAAATCTTCTGCCATTTTAAGCATGTGCTTCTTGGGCACTGAACCTGAAGAACTAGGAGTGACACCCACAGAAGCAAAACTAGACCGGCCTCTAGGAGAAGCCTTGGAAGCAGAAAGAGAGGGCCTAGACACCTTAGGAAGGGAGGGAGTACAGTTACCTGAGAAGCCCCTACAGCCTGACCTGCCTCCTGGGAGGCCACATCCTGTAAAAACACAGTTTCTCCCTGGGACTCCAGAGAGGCCTCCGTCGGAACCACCGGTTCCACTGACGCCTCTAAAGAACCGGCGTCCGGTTCGGACGACTCCTCTAACCTAGGTTTAACTGCCTTGTCCTTGCGCTTCTTTGAGGAAGCGGCGTCGGAGCATCCGACGGCATATTGTAATTGCACCGCTTCCCAAAGACCAACCTGGCACAATCCAACCTACGCTTTATAGTGCGTTTATTGAACCTAGCACAAAAGCGACACCCAACAACGCCGTGCTCAGGTCCCAAACAAGGTATACACAAATTATGGTAATCCCTATGCGGTATCTGTTTCCCACAAGAAATACAGTTATTCACTTTTTCTGACATCCGGTAAACCACTGAGGCAAGAAAAAAACAAAATATTCCCCAACGGGGTACTTAACCAACTCTGACTTCGGTCTGAAACTCCGAATTCGAAAAATTTCAGAACGCCGAACGGCACTTGCAACACTGCTTCTGCATCGGACCATGCGGCAAAAAAGACTGAGGATATGACGTCGGTCATGCGCATTTGTACCCTGACGTTCTGATGTCAGTCAAATGCGCCTTGACCGACGTCAGCCTTATACTCTGATATTCGGGCCGACCGAGGGACAGCGGACTACCCAAGTGTTAGGACTGCAGCAATGTGAGATGAAGAACATCTGTACTATGTTCATCGTGCATACAGCTGCAGTCATAACAGATGGGTAGAATCCCAAAGCTAAGAAAGGGGTGGAAGGCACTAGGTGGAGCTAGGAGGAGCCAAAATGCCCTGCAAGACTGCAGTGGCAAAGCCTGCTCTAGATTTGGAGTATAATGGTAGGTTGTAGTGCTTGGAGAAGGTATGCACAGAACTCCAAGTGGCTGCTTCTAAAATATCCTTGGTAGGAACTCCTCTGAGGAAGGCTGCAGAGGTGGCTGTGGTCCTGGTAGAATGAGTTCTAATGCCTGTAGGTACAGTTTTGCCATGAAAGGAATAGCAAAAGCGTATGCAGTGGGCTATCCATTTTGAGATTGTCTGTTTGGATATTGACTTTCCTTGAGCTCCTACCGCATAGGCCACAAAAAGCTGTTCTGATTTTCTGAAAGGTTTTGTTCTGTCCAAATAATAACGCAGTTGTCTGTGGATGTCCAGGGAATGCAGTAATCTCTCTCCTTTGTTTTGAGGATTAGGATAAAAAGTAGGTAAATGAATGGCCTGATTTAAAGCTACCCTGGATACCACTTTAGGCATAAAGGACGGGTTGGTACGTAATGAAACTCTGTCTTGATGGAAGATGATAAAAGGCTGGACAGCCATAAGAGCCTGTAGTTCTGAAACTCTACGAGCTGAAGTGATAGCCAGAAGGAAAGCTGTTTTCCAGGACAAATATTGTAAATCTGATGAGGCAGCTGGCTCAAAAGGAGGCAAAGTCAGTTTTTCCAGAATGAAATTAAGATCCCAAGCAGGTATTGGTTGTTTTCTTGGAGGTCTTAAATTCTTAGCCCCTCTGAGGAACTGTCTTAATAGAGGGTGAGAGAATAAAGGTGGATCAGTGTTGTATTCTGCAGAAATGGCTGAGGCATGGATTTTGATGGAGGAGAACGAAAGACCTTAGCAGTTCAGCCAAATATTGTAGTATTTGAGGTAAATTCAGTTTTCCAGGGCACTGGCCCTTTTTCTCATTCCAAACAAAAACGTTTCCATTTTGCAGAGCAAGTTTTTCTAGTTGATGGCCTTCTGGCCTCCAAAATGACATCCTGCACCTCTCCTTGGAGAGCAGGGCCTGCTGCGATGCTAAGGAATCTTCCATGCGGCTAGATTGAGTGTTTTCAGCTGACTGTGAGGAGTTTTGAAGCTGTGCTGAGTCTGAAGAAGAGGCATTAGAGGCAGGGTCCATGGTGGGGAATGCGTCAGGCTCCTCAGGAGTGGGTACCAGTGTTGCCTTGGCCAGTCCGGAGCAATGAGGATCATCTTTGGTCTGTCTGCTTTGGTCTTCAATAGGACTTTGGGCAGCAGAGGAAGAGGTGGGAAGTCATAAACTGTCATTGATGTCCAACTGAAAGAGAGAGCGTCCACTCTCCAGGCCTTTGGATGGAAGATCCTTGAGCAGAATTTGGTCAATTGATGATTTTTGTGGGAGGCAAAGAGATCTATGTCTGGCCTTCCCCATTCTTGGATTATTTCTGTAAAAACTTTTGGATGCAACTTCCATTCGTGTGGATCTGTCATATTCCTGCTTAGGTTGTCTGCCAGCATGTTTTCCTTGCCTGGCAAGTACTGTGCTTGTAGTTCCATTTGTAAGTCCATGGCCATGTTCCAAAGTGACATGGCCAGTCTGCATAGGGGATAAGAATGTGTTCCTCCCTGCTTGTTTATGTACCACATAACTGTGGTGTTGTCTGTTCTTATCAATAACTGGCCTGGATGTAGAAGGTCCTTGAAAGCTATAATAGCATTTATCACTGCTAGCATTTCCTTTTGATTGATGTGAAGGTGCTTTTCTTTTTGGGTCCATTTGCCCATAATGCACGGGTCTGTCATGTGCACCCCCCAGGCGTAGTCCGATGCGTCTGTTGTGATGACTTGATTTGCTTGAGGCTTGCTGAATGGAAGACCTGTGTTTGTTTGGCATGCTTGTGCCCACCACAGAAATTCCTTTTGCAGACATGGAATTAGTGGTATTATTGTTTCCAAACTGTGGCTGTGTTGAGACCATATGTTTTTTAGGTACCATTGTAGTTTTCTCATATGCAGCTTTGCACATGGGATTAGTAAGATGCAAGATGCCATGAATCCCAGAGCCTGCAGGATTTTCCTTGCAGTCAGCCTGGTGCAATTTGCCAGTGTTCTGAAATATTGAATTAGTTGCCCCTGCTTCTCTGGCGTGAGATAAGCCATCTGGGTGTGTGTGTCCAAATTGGCACCCAGGAAAATTATCTTCCGAGAGGGTATTAGTCTTGACTTCTCTTTGTTGACTGTGTATCCTAGAGAGTTTAATAACATTATTACATAAGCCAGATGTTTCAGAAGAATGTGCTTGCTGTCCGCTTGGATCAGGCAGTCGTCCAAATAAGGGTATATTTGTATCCCTTGAAGTCTGCAGTAGGCAATTACTGATGCCAGGCATTTCGTGAATACTCTGGGCGCAGTAGATAAACCAAAGGGCAATGCAGAGAACTGATAATGGGTTGAACCTGCAAGAAATCTGAGGTATCTTCTGCAATTTTGTCTGATTGGGACATGCAGGTATGCCTCCTTGAGGTCCAGTGTTACCAGCCAAGACTCCTTGCCCAGCATGGGAAGAAGTTGCTGTAGAGTGAGCATCTTGAATTTTGGTACGAGTAGGAATGTGTATAGGATGGAAAGATCCAAAACAGGTCTCCAATCTTTTCCCTTCTTTGTCACCAGAAATAGCCTGGAATAAAAACCTTTACCTTGTTCGTGTGTAGGTACCTCTTGAATAGCTTTCATGTTTATAAGACCTGAAATTTGCTTTTGTGCCTCTGCCCTTTCATTGTGTGGCAGGTTTGGCATGCCTTTCATTTTTGGAAGGGTATGAAAATGGAATTTGTAGCCTCTGCTTATAATGTTCAGGATCCATTTGTCCTTTGTGACAATATGCCAATTTTTCGAGAATAGTGACAGCTTTCCTCCTAAGGGGGCTGCCATTTGAGACCTGGTTGGCATGCAAAGGGGAAAGTCATTGGTTTTGCTTTCTGAAAGATTGCGAGTTGTCCTCACCACCTCTTTGTGTAGGAGCTTGCCATTGTCTGCCTCTGTACAAGCCTTGTGTTTGTCCTCTGCCCCTCGGGCACCTGTATCTGCCTCTTTGGGGTCTGTCTGTGGCAGGAAAGGACCAGTTTTTGGAAGGCCAATTTCTACTAAAACGTGGGGGTTGAACCTGCAGAAATTCTTTCACAGTTTGCATTGATTTAGCCTTTTCCACCATTTTCCGTAATACTTCCTCAGCATTTGCCCCAAATAGTACATCCTTTTGAAGAGGGGCGTCTAGTAATTTAGCTTTGACATGATCAGGCACGGCTTGTTCCTTGAGCCAGGCATGCCTACGTATGACTGAGCCTGTAACAGCAGCTCTACATGAGGCCTCTAGAGCATCAAAACCACATTGTAAGGTATGTTTACCCACTTGTTCTGCACTATGCATCAAATCCTGCAACTCCTTCATGTCTGGTTGTGACATTTTACTTTTCAATTGAGATAACAGAAACTGTTGGTATTTTAGCATATGAAACTGACAGTTTAACGCCCTCATGGATAAGGTAGCCGAGGTATATACCTTTTTTCCCCACCTTTCTAAGGATCTGGAATCTCTCTCTCGGAAGGCAATGGGTTTTTGGCAATGGAGGCCTTAACTTCCTTGGGCCCCTGTGAGATGGTTTCTAGGTCAGCAGCATGGCTTTTGTATAGAAATTGGTGTGAGTCAGGAACCCTGTAGTACCCGTCAGGCTCAACTGGAGCTGGAGGAAGAGAGTCCGGGTTAAGGCAGGCCTCCGAGTAAACATCATCTAGGATGTCCAGGACAGGAGGTATAGCCAGAGGCCTGTGCTGGGGTAACAAAAGAAATTCCCTGAGCCTTTTCTTGGAATCTGAATAATCCTGGCCTTCCCAGTGAAAGTGTTCCCTTAAGGTATGCAGAGTTTCACCAAATGAGTAATCCTCAGGGGGTGATACAGAAGGAATAGATTCCTCTGCATCAGAGTCTTCAAAAGGGGAGTAAGACTGTTCCTGATAATCAGAGTGCTCTGAAATAATGGAGCCCTGATCAGAGGAGGGGGAATCTTCCTCCACTCTGGGTCTTTTGTCCGGAGGTGGCTGAGAACCTCTGATTAGAGTAATTAAATCCTCAGCCATTTTAAGCATCTGTTTCTTAGGCATGGGGCCTGGAAATGGGCCCTGTGTAGCTGGTCTCTTAGGGTGCATGGTAGCTTTAGACTTGGTGAAAGCCTTGATGGAGAAAGGAGAGGAAGGTCTGAAGACACCTTGAGTGGAGGTGGACCTATCCACATTCTGTGTTTCAACGCCAAGCGTGGCTTCGATATCTGTAGTCAGGGTGTGGGCTGAGGAGCCTGCGACCTCGGGTACAGGAGACACCGCCAAAGATGTGTCGTCGGTAATCAGGGGCTGCGTAGGCGCCTCGCTGAGAACCAGACCACGTGTAGTCGGCTTTGGCGTGGTGTCGGTAGAAGCCGCGGACCTCGAGTGTCGGTCCTTGTCTTTGCGTTTTTTAGACAAAACCTGAGTCGGAGTATCCGACGACATAGTGTAGTAAAATGCTTTCCTAAAATAACGCTGGGCGAACTCCGCCCGATGCTTAATAGTGCGTTTGTTGAATGTAGCACAAAAGCGACAGACCGAGACGTCATGGTCTGGGCCTAAACAAGGTATACAGAGGGAATGGAAATCCTTATGCGGTATTTGCTTCCCACAAGAAATACAATTATTAACTTTGTCTGACATCGGTCTGAGGCAAGAAAAGTTTCAACGGGGTACTTAGCTTTTAAGACGACTTCGGTTCCAAATTTTTCGTAATCTCAGGAGCTGGCCGACCGGCACTTGCGAACTGCTTCTGCTTCGGGCACCACGTGGCAAGAAAGACTGAAGAAAATGGCGTCGGCTGGTTCTTTTATACCCCTGTCGCACTGACATCAGGGAAGAAGCAACGACAACCGACGCCGGACCTAGACTTTGGAATTCGGCCGACCGAGGACCCGCCTGACGGCAGGAGAACCCATCTGTTATGACTGCAGCTGTATGCACGATGAACATCATAGAAGCAGGGGCCATCAAAGTAGAAACCAATAGGTTCATAGGTGTTTACCAGGCCAATGACCACAAGGACCTTTTTTTTTAAATTTAAATAAGTAGCATCCTTATTAAATTATGTATGACAGAGAATCTTACAATTACATAAATGAAAATAAACCATAGCCACACAATCTCAGTTGAAAATATTACATTAAAAAATGTGCTGAAAACTGCAGCTGCAAACATTATCCATCACTTTTAATACATCCAGCCATTGCCAGTCGCCAATTACATAGCTGATTCAAATCCTGCCCTCTTTTAAATCTCATTCCTCCTCTGCATGTATTGATCCCCACATTTCTCTTTTTTCCCCTATGTAATTTGCTCCTACCCTTTTCTAAAGATCTCCATTCACTACTTCTAGTAAAGTTGGTTTACACTTTGATTTCCATTGTCTAGTAATAGCTTTTTTGGCAGCCATCATAATTCGACTCAACAAGGCCTTACGATACCTAGGCAATTCCGATTCTGTATCATAGCTCAAAAAAAAAAATTCCCTAGATACTCCAATTTGCTCAGTAGCATCTCCGACAAAGCAGTCTGCAAGGAATCATTAAAGTCTGCCAACTCATTACACTCTCAGAAAATGTCCCCAGTTATCTCTTTCTTCTCCACTGCAGCTCCAACAATTGCAGTCTGACGAAAACTTATTTGGAGTCTACCTTGGGTTTAAAAATACCAATGTGAACACTTCCAAGCAAAGATCTTAAATCTTCTAAGATAGTGTTGCATATTTGGGAGACATACAAATATCCTTCCCCATTGTTTCTTTGCAAATTCCTCATTCAATCTCTCTTCTCAATCCTTCCTAATCTCCTTTGATTGCTATAGCTGCTACCCAAACAATATTTTAGATGCTCTACTAATTATGCCTCTCAACGGTAACTTCTGTTCTAGATTCTACTACACTCTATACCAGTGCTAGTCTTCTGTTTAAGACTCCCTATTTCTTTCTCTTTGCCTGTACTCTGATATATTTGATAGAGAAGGCAATCGCTAACCTGCTGTCCAAGTAACTTCTTGGCGTCTTCCCATTCTATTACCTTTCACCCTCTAGTAATTTGCTCCCAATATCTTGGTTACTTTGCCAGTTTTCTACAACAGATTCCAGCACCCTCTTGCCTACTTGTCTGTACCTCAAATTGCAGTCATCCCTAGCGGCAGAATCTCCCTTCCCCATTCCAGTGTTAGCTTAGCTCTTAAAATATTTTGTTTCCTTCTAAATATAATATTCTGTACAATTATTCTTGTTCTCCTTAAAAGGTCTGCATCCAAAACCCCTCATTCTACTTGTTTCTCAAGCTTCCCCCATTTCATATTATAGTTTTCTACTTGTGCTATGTCTAGCAGCCTTAACTGTGTTGCTCTAAAATACCCTTTCAACTCAAGTAATCCCAATCTGCCCTGTTCTACTGGAAGAATAAAATCATCCACCTTAACTTTTGTTGTCTTTAAAATACTTCAGCTCTTTATTAATTACTATCCACAACTTCTCTGCTTTAAAAAAAATAATAATATATACATACACACACATGCCTGACCTGTGAATAAGATTAAAGGGACTAAAACAATTTTAACTGTTTGTATCTTACTATCAATATCCATATAACAGAGCTTCCATTTTCTCAATTTTTGTATTATCTTTTGTTTAGACTCTTCCCACATATTCTTAGCTGCTTCACATACCGGTATCATTTTTAATCCATACTCCTAAATTCATTTTATCGTGTCCCCATAAGTAGGGATACTGCTGAACAAATTGATATGTGGGTACATAATTTACTGCTATTGCTTTTGTTTTAGCTTCATTAATTCTGTATCCTGAAAAGGTCTGAAAAACTATTTCAATAAGTTACACAGCACTGTAATGCTCCTGTTTTTTTCAGGTATAAAATAATGTACAGCCCACTTTTCTTGACTACCATACCAATTATATCCTTGAATTTCTGAGTCTCTTACTTTCTTTATCAATAGTTCTGAATAGAATACAAATAAAGGGGAAAAAAGACAACACTGCCTGGTTCTCTGCTCAAGCAGAGATTAGAGAGGACCAGACCCATATAAACTTTTGCATCTGACACCTTATATATCCTCCTAATCAACCTTATAATTATATCAGGGAATGCAAATGCGCCCATTGCTCTGCTCTTAATATTCCAGCATACTCTTTCAAATGCTTTCCCTGCATCAAGACCCACCAACATTGGTATTTTCTTACTTTCTGCTTCCCTCTGGATCATCACTGCTCTGTTAATGTTGCCAAATGTTTGCCTCCCTTCCACAAAAACACACTGAACCATATCCCTCAGTTTTGGCATCACTTTTGACCAGACATTATTTTAGCCATTATAACAATTTATAATCACAACTTAGTATTGAAATGGGCCTTTATAAAGCTGGATCTTGCGGATCCTTACCCTGTTTAGGTATTACAGCTACTACTGCTTTCTTCTAGCATTTTGGTACTTCTCCTCTTAAAATACTGTTAAAGATCTGATGGATTTTATTTCAGTATTTTTTCCCTCCTAGCTTACAAACTTCTACAGGAAAGCCCATCTATTTCTGGGGACTTACCTGCAGATTGGTTGTACATCATTTTTATTTCATCTTCTCCTATCCTAATTGTTAGTAATTGAGACTCCTCTACCTGTAACCATAGCTTATTTGATTTTTCTATGAACCTTTGTACATTTTCTTGATCTTAATATTTCTCTGCTTTACAGAGACTCAGAATTTCCTAAATATTTCCAATACCCCTACAGGATCTCTTCTTACCTTGGTTGTTATAGGGTCCATAAGTTTGGCGACAGCTCTTTCTGCTAAAAGTTTTTGTGCTCGTGTTATTATTAAAAATAGTTGCTTAATAGCAATCTTTCCAAGCTCGTGCACATTATCGAGGTAATCCCTTATTTTCTCCCTAGCATTCTGCAGTTAAGCCTCTTGTTCTGTGAGAATTCACTTATTCTGCAAAACTTTCACATCTGTCAGTCCCTCTAAATACTTTTTACTTAATCATAGCTCCCCTTATTTCTACCCTATTTTTAAACTCCACCTTAATTTTATCTCACTCCCTAGCTATATTTTCAGAAGAATTTTCTACCCTCTAACAGCTCCTGAATAATCTCCACTACCCCATTCCTTAAATTCGACTCTTTTCAACAAATAAGTGGAAAAGCAGCAATGTTTCATTTTTACTTCATTAACCTGTTTTTATTTTAGCTACTATTGGCGCATGATCTGAAATATTGGATGGGTATAAAGACCTTCAGTTAAATTCATATGTTCCTGTGAAACAAACTGTGTAGCCTAGCCCAGTTTTTATATCTTGGGGAATAAGTAAATTCACTCCAAACTCATATTACTGAATTCACATCTTCCATGCTAAATATTTTCATACATTTCTTTTAAAATGCACCCTCTTTATATTTTTCCCCCTCTGGGCCCCCAGACACAACTTCACTGCTGCAAATCAAGTTCCAGTCCCCACCTGTAAATAATGTTCCTTGCTGAAAACTAAATTTCTCCCAGAATTTTCTTAAGCTCCATTACAGCAGTTTTAGGCAGAATGTAAAATACATGCCAGTGTAATCCTCCTCCCTTGCCAGTAGCCCCTTAGCACTACAAATATGCCATTATCTTTTATCTTCTTCTATCACTATTATAGCTCCTCTTGCAATTAATACCAGTACTCTTTTCGTTTGCCCCATGTATTCCACTAAATAACCATCTAGAAAACCTTTCTTTACCAAACTCACAAGTTCAGTACTTTTAAAGCGTCTCCCCTGTAACATAGCTACAGTAAACTCTTAGTTAACCTGCACCCGTGGGGATTGGTAGATGCCAAATAACTGTAGTTTCTGGTTACTTGAAAGTTACTATTACTATTAAAAATAGGCCTGACTAATAATGCACCCTACAGTATTTGTTTGGTTTCACTTGTTCTCTGGTTGGGGAGAGAGGGAATTTATTCCTATCTTCCTTTTTAAAACTCAACCTCTAAAAAGTAAGGTATGTTTCTGCAAGGAGGGGTGAGGAGACAGTGCAACACATGAATACTGTTCTGTATTTCTTTGATTTTTTTTTTTTTTTTTTTTTTTGCTGGTTGCTCAAGTTCCAGTTAACTGATGATTTACTGTATTTGCACTCTGCATTGTTTAATATGTCATTATTCTTTCTTTTTTGTATCTGAGAGACCATTGCTATTTAAAGATATTAAAGAAAGTATCATTGTATGAAAAAGGTATTATTCCCAACTTTTATGTAGAACACCTTTTTTTGTTGCATGTTTAGTTCCAGCTTCTGTGTTACATGCATACAACTGCCTGGCATGTTGAACTTTTATATGGTTGCTTCTTATCATATACATTTGAACCTATGTCACATCTTATAAAATTTTGTTTTATTGAAAGCCCTCAAACAAAAACAATCCAATACCCCATAAAACCTATTAACTTAATACTAACACACAAAACTATGTATACCTTCAAATATTGAAGTTTTACCCCCCCCAACAGGAAAAAAGTCGCAAATTGACAGCCACACTCACAAACTTGAGTAACCTCAAAGAAAGGTCATTCATACTAAGACACGGGTTCCTGTCAGACCACCAACGACGCATTCTGCTGAATGAGTCTTGGTTGAACTGGAAATGCCGAAAACGCAAAATGACGAAGCAGCTTTTAAGCAAATTCTTTCCCTGGGAAAGAAGTCGCTTGGCCGCTTCCATCACTCTGCCGTTTTCGGCACTGTTGTGCAATCTTGGTATATTTAAGTAGGGGGGTGTGGGGAGCACAGCCCCCCACTTAAGTGTTTAGTGGGTTTTTTTTTTTTGCTTGGGGGGGCAGCTGTTCGCTCTTTTCGTTCTTTTGTGGTCGATATAACAGCGTTTGCTGTTATAACGTAGACTTAAGACACATGGTGCAGCCTGTGCTTCTACTAGTGCTGACTGGTTTTGTCTTTATAGCTCTCCCAGCTAGGAAAACCCCTGAAAGTTTTCAGAGAATATCTACTTTGGGAAAAAACCTGGAATGCCTTCAGAAAACACTTCAGCCAATTTCTTCTTTTTTTTTTATCCTCAGCCAATCATTCTCCACCAGATTGTAGCCAGTTTCTCTATCAGATTGTCTCCATGGAAACATGAGAACCAGGCAGCCAGTTTCTCTTAGACTGTTTCCATGGAAACATGAAAGGCGGCTGAATTGAGGAGGAAAATCGATAACCGCAAACGTGAGGTTAAAAATAAATATTTAATACATTGTATTAAATACTTTTAATCTCACACTTGCGGTTATCGATTTTCCTCCTCAGTGCCTGTTCTATTGACTATGGTGGTTCGGAGCATTTGCTCTTTGAGATGGTAATGGTATCCTTTAACTGTGCTTGTTGCAGCTGCTAAATTGTTACTGAGCTTACATCTATTTGCTAGAAAAAAGTTTCATTATTCAACATTCTTCTGCACTTCTCTCTCTTATAACTTAATAAATCAATCTAGGGTCTTTAATCCAGTCATTTCCCCATGCAAGAATGAGAAAAAGCACAATGTTTGTTTTATCATACTTTTTAACCAGGCTTTTTAAATAAATACTGCAGTGCCTACATTTCTGAAAACTGAACAGAGAAAAAAAAAACAGCACCTGTTTATATTCCCCATTAAACTTAAACTTAACTGCAACAAACTTTATTTATAGCATGTAACGAAAACCACATGCCACAAATTGGTACTATTTAAGAAATAAAATCTTTACTTAGTTAACTTTCTCCTTCCTCTTGCCCTCCCCAAAGCACTTATCCAAACATTAATGACATGAATATAGCAGGAACTTCTTATTGTAACATTTGTTAATGACTGTTAGTACTTCACAGATATTCTAGTTGTCTACTGATGTACTATGTTCTTCACCTGTAAATATTTAAGTAATTGCTATGCAATCCAATGCAACTACTGTCTGTTTATTTTAACTGTGGAGCTTTTCTCCCCGGACCTATGCTGAAAATGGACCTACGTCCAGTCGGACACTCCCGGTCAACAAATATAAATAAATACAAGTCCAGCACATGCTTTAGAGAGACCCACCTCCACCCCCACACACGCAAGTCCAAAAAATCTCGTCCAATTGCTCCAAATTTTCTTGTTCCGTGATATTTCACAAATTATTGCATTGTTATTCTAAATTAAGTTATTGGATTTATTACTGTTCATCTCAGAAATCCTGCCTCTGCTTCATTTCCAAAGTACTCTCAATTCTTCTAGTCAACTCTCCTGCTGCCTTCCTCTTCTCCAACATTTTCCATTGAAAATATTGAAAAAGTTTCACAGGTACAGTCCCTCTATGGTTTTTATTACCAGATGAACAAGGAGGATCTCCTTCAGTTTCACGGCTTACTTTTTGTTGGACAAACATTTGTATTTCCTCCTTAGCAGTACTTCAAAAAATTATTTTGTCCCTCCATAGTAAAATACTTTGAAGACAGCTGGCTACAGCAGTTTGAATCTCTCACCTGTTTCTCAACATTCCCTGAATAGTGGAATAAATTTGCTCCTCTTCTGTCTGGCGTACAGCGAGTAATCATTCTCCATAAACACACTGTCTTCCACTTTTAGTACTTGGCCCTTCTGCCACAACTTGGTCAGGATCAACTCCTGCTGCTGCTAGGATTGCATCTTTACTGTTAAAGGTCTAGAGGTTGATTTCTTATAGCCAGGTTTGGAGCATACACATGATGCCCTTTCAACTAACAACAACTGCTGTGGAGTATCAGTCCAGTTGCTGATTTGTGCTTTCATAAAATTAATGCAGTCTGTTCCTTCCAATTTCTCTGGTACAGCTGAAAACCTCAGGTGTTCCCTACATGCTCTGTTATTTTTTTAAAATCTCTTTTCCTGAGCAGTCTCATTTAGCCAGCCTTCTTCTTTATTTCGACCTCTAATTTTTGCAGCTTTATCATCTCATCTGAATATCTGTTAAAAGCTTCCTCCATTTTTTCCAGCCTTTTGTTTGTGTTGATATATTCCATCAGTATTTTGTTTATTTTAACCAGGTCTGTATGCAGTTGTCTTGTATCTTCCTGTAGGTTATGGAAAGTCATATCTGAAGTTTGCATTGTTTTTTGCTGAACCCACTCTGTTTCTTCCTCAGTTTTTGTAGAAGTTTTCCAGGTCTTCTGCATTTCTTTATTTCTGGCATCCAGCCAGTCCATCTACTAACCAGTTACTGAAATTTACCCATAAACACAAGTCTACTGGCCTTCTCTGAAAAGTTTTTATTTTCACACAGAGCTAGAAAACAACCTGTTACTCAATGTGCAGCCATCTGGGAAGGCGTTGGGTACAGCAGTTTTAATCTCATGCCTGCTTCTCGACATTCCCTGAATAACGGAATAAATGTATTCCTCTTTTGCCTGGTGTACAACGAGCAGTCATTCTCCACAAACACACTGCTGTCTCCTACCTTTAATACTTAGTCCTTCTGCCACAGTTTTATCAGAAAAAAACTGCTTCTGCTGGTAATATTGCATTCTTTGCTATTAAGAGTTCTAGGTTGTTTTCTCTTGTCAGGTTTGGAGCATACCCACAGTGTGCTCTTTCAATTAACAATGCCTGCTGTGGAATACCAGTTCAGTTGCTTATTTGTGCTTTCATAAAATTAAGTCAGAAAATGTCAGGTTTTCCCTACGTGCTCCGTCCTCTAATGCTATTTTTTGAAACATCTTTTCTTGTACAGTATCATTCAGCCAGCCTTTTCTTCATTTCAACCGCTGAGTTTTGCAGTTTTATTACCTTATCTGAGTATCTGTTTAAAGCTTCTTTTCATTTTTTCCCAGCCTTTTATTGTCTGAGTTGATATACTCCATCAGTGTTTCGTGCATTTCAGTCAGGTCTGTGTGCAGTTGCTTTACACTTTTAATTATAACAACTTATAATAATTTGTTGGCCAGTAAGTTTGTTTTATCTTCGGGCTCAGTATAGGTAGCGCCATTTACCATGAGCTCTTCACCCACTTGTGTACGGCCATTGAGGCTGCAGACATAGCTAAAGAATGCCTTCTGGTTGTCCTTGGCCTGGGAGGCCAGCTTTAACTCAAATTTGGCTTTGGTAGACTATTTGTCCTCGAGATGTTTGTTTAGTTTGATGAGAGTGCTTTCACCCTGGTTGGTATTGCACCTATTAATTGTTGCCATGAATTTATTCCTATACAGCCTATTTATGTTGGGATTCCCCCATGGTGGCGTGTCCGAGTTAGTTCAGTACTTCTCCCTGGTAGGTACACCTGCCTCTATGCAGCTATTAACATGACTGTATAGTGTTGCTGTGAACAGCTCTGCATAGGCAGCAGTGTTCTCAGGGTTTATGGAGGCTTGAAACTTTGCCAGGTTATCATTTAATAGGAAGTTGGCCTTAGAGTAGTTACTGAATATTCTAGGATTAGATGGGGATTCCAGGTTTTATTTTTACTTCAATGGATACCATTGTGGGGTCTGACTTTACCAGAGAAGACATTACCCTAGAGGTGTGCAGCACTCTCCCATATTAATGAGAACCTGATCCAGTATGGTTGCACCCCCGGTTGCTGTATTGACAATCTGATCCAGCGAGTTTGTTTTTACAAAATCCAGGAATATCTGTGCCTGTATGTTTGGCATCATACTTTATTCCTCGTTAATAGTGGTGCAATTAAAGTCACCCATGAATATGGTATTGGGTTGGATGGCAAGCATTTCCAATAAGTTTAAACATATGGCATGGGTTTCCTGGGTCATACTGGGAGACCTACAGTTTGCAAGGCAGTGGCACTGGATTTTGCCTACAATGATTTTAAATGTGAAGAAGCTCAAGTACATTGTCCTGTTTGATCAGCCAGGAGGTATATTTTTATGTAAATCAAGGGGTAGAGACATCCAAGGGGATGGTGTCTGATAAATCAACCACCGTAGTGGGTAAAATTTCTGAGGTCGATTCAAGAATTGTAGCAGGGGCCTCAGTTGTAAGAATAGGTTCAGCTGTACTTTGAGCAGTTTTTCGTTTTCGCCGAGTTCAGACACCGCGCTTTGCTTTGGTTTGGCGGCCGGAATGGACCCGGACGTGTCGGCCTGGTCTTTATCTTTTTTTTTTTTTTTTGGAGGTCGGAGGGGGGGAGGATCCGACGGCATCAAAATCAAATAAAAAAAAAACTCTGCAAAAGCTCCGACCGACACACCGCCGCTCGTTCGGTTGTTGAAAGAGGCCAGAACAGGCTGCTACGCCGTGGGCTGGCTGGGCTAACAAGGCAGACAGTAAGAGTGGAAATCTTTATGAGGTATTTGTTTCACAGGTTAAACAATTGTTAAGTCTCGTAAGTAGTATAGAGAAGTAATTGGGATCCGACCGACGACCGCGGCGCAACAGCAGCTGCTTTGGCGCCACGCCGCAAGAAAGACTGAGGAAACTGATGCTTTATACCCGAAGACCAACAGAGATGACGCCGGTGGAGTGCGACATCAGCCGGACCCGACTTTGGACAACCCACTTGTTATGACTGCAGATGCATCCATGAAGGACATCCTGTACAACTTTATCCTTTATGTGTAGTAGCTGTTAAGTGTGTGGAAAGCATTATAACCATGCACTGTTGGTGTGGTCTGCCACAGCTTTAATCCATGTCTCAGTTACCGCACAGATGTCAGCACTTTCTAGGGTGAAGTGAGCTTCTAGGAAGTGGAGCTCTCTGTTTAGATTCCTAGCACTGAGCAGTTACACCTTTAGATTTGCTATACTGAAAATAGCTATGCTATTTCCAACAAATGTTCCTCCTGTGGACCTCCTTTCGGCTCCACTGAATTCATAAATGGCCCATATCTGGATCACTCGTTTGTGCGGAATAAAGCCTGCATGGTCAGTACAGTGACAAATTCCCTCCGAATCAAGGGAGAGGGGAAAATACTAAACTCCATTTGGATCTTAAATGATACCAAAAGCTGGTTGAAATAAAGTATTTTTAATACTCCTCAAAGACTCACCAGACCTAAATAAACCACAGATTTAGGCTTCTCAGGTCTGGACACAGAGAAAGCAAATTCCTGGGTTCTAAAGAAAGAATCATGGACCCTAAGGGGGTATGGTACTGAGGAAAATTCTACTAGGGTGGAAGCCAGAAAGGTCCTGTCCAAGACTAGAGTTCCTGAAAGCCACGTGTTTTGGACATCCCAGCCCACTGAAGCCACAGAAGAGGGAAACCAGCAAAGGGATACTGACTGCAAGGGAGGAGAAAAGTACAGTTTTGTACCTACCATAAATGTAGATGTTAGAGTGCTCATACAGCTGCAGTCATAACAGATGGGTTATCCTGCCGTCAGGCGGGTCCTCGGTCGGCCGAATTCCAAAGTCTAGGTCCGGCGTCGGTTGTCGTCGCCTCCTCCCTGACGTCAGTGCGGCAGGGGTATAAAAGAGCCAGCCGACGCCATCTTCTTCAGTTTTTCTTGCCCCAGATGTCAGGTGCCCCCAGAAGGAAGGCAAAACATAAACTTATGTAATCATGCAATATAGAATAATCAAAAAACAGTAGTTTGCAAGCAAATACACCATAAAAGAATACCCCAAATAGGTTGTATGAGAAGGTGTTTGTCATAAGGCCTGTCCTAAGAGGGGATGGAGGGGGGAAACCTGGACTGCAGCTGTATGAACACTCGAACATCTACATTTATGGTAGGTACAAAACTGTACTATGTTCATCGTGCATGCAGCTGCAGTCATAACAGATGGGTAGAATCCCAAAGCTAAGTAGGGGTGGCAGGCACTAAGTGGAACTAGGAGGAGCAAGGATGCCCTGCAAGACAGCTGTGGCAAATCCCGCTCTAGATTTAGAGTAAAGTGGAAGGTGATAGTGTTTGGAGAAAGTGTGCACTGAACTCCAAGTGGCTGCTTCCAAAATGTCCTTGGTAGGAACCCCCCTGAGGAAAGCTGCAGAGGTAGCTGTGGCCCTTGTGGAGTGGGATCTGATGCTTGAAGGCACAGCTTTTCCATGAAATGAGTAACAAAAGTGTATGCAGTGGGCTATCCATTTTGAGATTGTCTGTTTGGAGATGGCCTTTCCTTGAGCACCTGTAGCATAGGACACAAAGAGTTGCTCGGATTTCCTGAATGGCTTTGTCCTGTCCAAATAATAACAAAGTTGTCTGTGAATGTCCAAGGAATGCAGTAGTCTTTCCCCTTTGTTTTGTGGGTTAGGGTAAAAGGTAGGTAAGTGGATAGTCTGATTCAAGGCTACACTGGATACTACCTTTGGCATAAAGGTAGGGTTGGTTCATAAGGAAACTCTGTCCTGATGGAAAATGATAAAAGGTTGCACAGCCATGAGGGCCTGTAGTTCCGAAATCCTGTGTGCTGAGGTGATAGCCAAAAGGAAGGCTGTTTTCCATGACAAGTATTGTAGTTCTGTTGAAGCAGCTGGCTCAAATGGAGGAAGGGTCAGCTTTTCCAATATGAAGTTGAGGTCCCAAGCAGGGACTGGTGGTTTCCTTGGGAGTTTTATATTCTTAGCCCCTCTGAGGAACTGTCTTAAGAGAGGATGAGAGAATAAAGGAGGATCTGTGTTGTATTGTGCAGAAATGGCTGAAGCATGGATTTTGATGGAGGAGGAGGAAAGTCCACTGTTTAACATCTCAGCTAGGTACTGTAAAATTTGAGGTAAATTACCCAAGGATTCAGGCCCTTTTTCTGATTCCAGGCACAAAACCGTTTCCATATGGCGGAGTAGGCTTTTCTAGTAGAAGGTCTTCTGGCCTCCAAGATGACATCCTGCACCTCCTTGGAGAGAAGGGTCTGTTGGGAAATCAAGGGATTCTCCATGCAGCTAGATTTATGGTTTTGAGCTGGCTGTGAAGAGTTTTGAAGTTGTGCTGGGACAACAGAAGAGGCACTAGAGGTAGGATCCATGGTGGGGAATGTGTCAGGCTCTTCAGGAGTGGATACCAGTGTTGTCTTGGCCAGTCTGGAGCAATGAGAATCATTTTCGGCCTCTCTGCTCTGGCTTTTAATAGAACTTTGGGCAGCAGAGGGAGAGGCGGAAAGGCATAGACTGTCAATGTTGTCCAATTGAAAGAAAGTGCGTCCACTTTCCAGGCCTGTGGATGATAGGTCCTTGACCAAAATTTTTTCAATTGGTAATTTCTGTGGATAGCAAAGAGATCTATGTCTGGCTGTCCCCATGCCTGAGTTATCTTTGCGAAAACTTGAGGATGCAACTTCCATTCGTGTGGATCTGTCATATTTCTGCTAAGGCTGTCTGCCAGTGTGTTTTCCTTCCCTGGCAGGAATTGTGCCTGAAGTTGGATTTGCAATTCCAGAGCTGTGTTCCAAAGGGTCATGGCTAGTCTGCACAGGGGGTATGAATGAGCCCCCCCCCCTGTTTTATGTACCACATCACTGTGGTGTTGTCTGTCCTTACCAATAGCTGGCCTGGATGCAGTAGGTCTTTGAAGGCCATAATAGCATTTTGCACTGCTAGCATTTCCTTTTGGTTGATGTGTAGGTGCTTCTCTTTTTGGGACCATTTTCCCTGAATGTACTGATCTGTCATGTGTGCCCCCCAGGCGTAGTCCGAGGCGTCTGTTTTGATGATTTGAGTTGCTTGAGGTATGTAGAAAGGGAGACCTATGTTTCTTTGGCATGCTTGAGCCCACCACAGAAATTCCTTTTGAAGACATGGAATGAGTGGTATAATTGTTTCCAAACTGTGGCTGTGTTGAGACCATAAGTTTTTTAGGTACCATTGAAGTTTCCCTCATATGCAGCTTTGCACATGGGATCAGCAGGATGCAAGATGCCATAAATCCCAGAGCCTGCAGGACTTTCCTTGCAGTCAGCCTGGTGAAAGCTGCCATTTTGCTGAAGTATTGAGATAGCTGCCCTTGTTTGTCTGGTGTGAGGTAGGCCATCTGGGTGTTTGTATTCAAGCTGGCACCCAGGTAAATTATTGTTTGAGAGGGTATTAGCTTTGATTTCTTTTTGTTGATTGTGTATCCCAGAAAGTTCAACAGTTTTATTACAAACGCCAGGTGTTTCAGAAGTATGTCCTTGCTGTCCGCTTGGATCAGGCAGTCGTCCAGATATGGGCATATTTGTATTCCTTGAAGTCTGCAGAAGGCAATTACTGATGCCAGGCATTTCGTAAACACTCTGGGCGCAGTAGATAAGCCAAAGGGCAATGCAGAGAATTGATAATGGGTTGAACCTGCAAGAAATCTGAGGTATCTTCTGCAATCTTGTCTGATAGGGGCATGCAGGTATGCCTCCTTGAGGTCCAATGTTACCAGCCAAGACTCCTTGCCCAGCATGGGAAGAAGCTGCTGTAATATGAGCATCTTGAATTTTGGTACCTGTAAATATGTGTTTAGGATGGATAGGTCTAAAATAGGTCTCCAATCTTTGTCTTTCCTTGGTACCAGGAATAGTCTGGAATAAAACCCTTGACCTTGTTCTTTTGCAGGTACCTCTTGAATAGCTTTCATGTCCATGAGAGCAGAAATTTGTTTTTGTGCCTCTGCCCTTTGATTTTGTGGCAGGTTTGGCATGCTTCTCATTTTTGGAAGGGTGTGAAAGTGGAATCTGTAGCCTCTGTCTATAATGTCCAGAATCCATTTGTCTTTTGTGACAATAATGCCAATTTTTTGAGAATAATGCCAATTTTCCGCCTAAAGGTGCTGCCATTAAAGCTTTGCTTGACAGGTAAAGGGGAAAGTCATTGTGTTTGCTTTCTGCATGACTGTGATCTATCTTCTCCACCTCTTGGGGTTGGTGCTTGCCATTGTCTGGCTCTGAATGATCCTTGAGATTGCCCTCTACCCCTCGGGCGCCTGTATCTGCCTCTTTGAGATCTGTCCGTGGCTGGAAAGGACCAATTTTTTGAAGGCCAGTTTCTGCTGAAACGTGGAGGTTGTACCTGCAGGAAATCTTTCACTGTTTGCATTGATCTCGCCTTTTCCTCCATTTTGTTTAGAACCTCCTCAGCTTTAACACCAAACAATACATCTTTTTGAAGAGGTGCATCTAGTAATTTAGCTTTGACATGATCTGGTAAGGCTTGCTCTTTGAGCCAAGCATGTCTACGTATGACAGACCCTGTAACAGCAGCTCTACATGAGGCCTCTAAAGTATCAAAACCACACTGCAAGGTATGTTTACCCACTTGCTCTGCACTATGCAACAAATCATGCAACTCTTTTAAATCTGGTTGTTCTGGTTGTGTCATTTTGCTTTTCAACTGAGAGAACAAAAACTGTTGATACTTTAACATATGGAACTGACCGTTTAATGCCCTCATGGTTAAAGTGGCCAAGGTATACACCTTTTTCCCCCACCTTTCTAAAGCTCTGGAATCTCTCTCTGAAGGTAATGGGTTTTTAGCAGTAGAGGCCTTAATTCCCTTGGGACCCTGTGAAATAGTTTCTGGGTCAGCAGAATGGCTTTTGTATAGGAACTGGTGTGAATCAGGAACCCGGTAATACCGGTCTGGTTTAACAGGAGCTGGAGGTAAAGAATCTGGATTGAGGCTGGCTTCTGTGTACACATCATCTATATATTTAAGACAGGAGGGATAGCCAGAGGCCTATGCTGGGGGAGCAAGAGAAAATCCCTGAGCCTTTTCTTGGAATCGGAGTAATCTTGGCCTTCCCAGTGAAAGTGTTCCCTCAAAGTATGTAGGGTTTCCCCAAAAGAGTAGTCCTCAGGGGGGGAGACCGAGGGAATAGACTCCTCTGCATCAGAGTCTTCAAAAGGAGAATATGTATATTCCTGGTCCTCAGAATGTTCAGAGGAAATAGAGGCTTGATCTGAGGAAGGGTAGTCTTCCTCTAATCTGGGCCTTTTGTCCGAGGGGGGTTGAGAACCCCTGATAAGAGTAATCAAATCCTCAGCCATTTTGAGCATCTATTTTTTAGGCATGGGGCCTTGAGAGGGGGTCTGTGGTCCTTGTTTTTTAGTTTTCATGGCTGCTTTAGATTTTGTGAAAGCCTTAACAGAGAAGGAGGAAGGCCTGAAGACACCTTGAGAAATGGCAGGCCTGTCTAAACTCTGAGTTTCCCCGCCAAGAGTGGCATCTGTAGTCGGAATGGGGGCTGAGGAGCCTGCGACCTCGGGCACAGAAGACACCGGTAATGAAGTGTCATCGGTACTCAGGGGCTGCGTAGGCACCTCGCTGAGAACCGGAGAACCGGTAGTCAGCCTTAGCGTGGTGTCAGTAGAAGTCGCGGACCTCGTATGTCGGTCCTTATCTTTGCGTCTTTTACTCAAAACTGGAGTCGGAGTATCCGACGACATAATATAATTAAATTCTTTACCAAAATAGTGATGGCCGAACTCCGCCCGATGCTTAATAGTGCGTTTGTTGAATCTAGCACAAAAACGGCAGGCCGAGACGTCGTGGTCTGGGCCTAAGCAAGGAATACAGAAAGAGTGGAAATCCTTATGCGGTATTTGCTTCCCACATGAAATACAATTATTAACTTTGTCTGACATCGGTCTGAGGCAAGAAAAGTTTCCCCAACGGGGTACTTAGCTTTCAAGAAGACTTCGGCTGAAATATTTTCGTAAATCTCAGGAGCTGGCCGACCGGCACTTGCGAACTGCTTCTGCTTCGGGCACCGCTAGGCAAGAAAGACTGAAGAATATGGCGGCTGGCTCTTTTATACCCCTGCCGTACTGACGTCAGGGAGGAGGCGACGACAACCGACGCCGGACCTAGACTTTGGAATTCGGCCGACCGAGGACCCACCTGACGGCAGGATAACCCATCTGTTATGACTGCAGCTGTATGCACGATGAACATCCAATGAAGCAGCTGAAATCCTTGGGATCTTCAGATCTGGGGAGAGAGAGAGAGGGTGAGAATCTGCCTTAAGTTTATTGGATTTCCCGTTTCTTTTAGCCTTCTCTCTTTGAAACTACTCCAGTTTCTTCACAGTAGTCCCCCCCCCCTGCCATAAACCCCTTCAATACCAACTTCGCCATCCTGTCAGCAAGGGCTCTTGAATCAAAGGCTGAACAGGCTCCACAATCATCATGATGGGTAATGCTAAAACAAGTCACACACCTGTCATTGAGAGTCCTGGGAGAAAACTTGTGCCCACACCCCAACCATTTCTTAATTCCAGAGACCTTATCCAGACAGTTTCTCGACAGAAATACACACAAACACTACTAAGCCTAGTAAAACAAGGTTACCAAAGCCAACACCAGTAAGAGATGCATTAAAATTACAAGCTGCAGCCAAAGGAAAAAAAAGGCAAATTATGCAAGAAAGGCAGGAAAGTACCACACTAAAATTCCTAAAAAAAAAAAAAAAAAAAAAAAAAAATGCTAAGCACCATCACAAAACTCTAATAGGAGAAAAAGAAGATACGAAAAATACTGCAAAACTCCGAGAGAAAGAAAACAATCTAACACTTGGCTACAGCTACTGGAGACACTTCTAGTACTTGTAGCAAATGGGATATAGGGATTAACAGCCTAGCAGAGCATTATGGGAGAGGTGGTGGAGCTGCAAACCTTGCAGTCATTAGACCCAATCAGATTAGAGGAAATCACAGGCTGACATGGACAAAAGAAGACCAACATCAGATTAATTAAAAAACAGCAAATACAAAATGAGAAAAAATAGCTTTACAGTACCAATGTTCCAGGGGGTGCTTAAAAAGCATTAAGGTGGGTCTAGGCTCCAGGCAGAAATATCAACTTCCATATGATAATTCAACAAGCCCAACAGAAATCTTAGACAGCAGTAAATGATTAATAATTACTGTGAACAGCAGAAAACAGTGGTAGTTGAAAGGATCACAACTATTTATTGTTAAAATATTACAAACAGCCAGCTGCCTGGGGCCATCTGCAGATGGTCTCAGCACTTCATATGGCAATGAAAATCTGGACAAAGAGCACAACTCAATGTGCAGTTGCACAGGGGGTTGTGCCAAAAAGATTATGAAAGTCTGGCTTGCCAAAAAGATCCAATACCTGCAACCTTAAGTTCTAGGAGTTAAAAGGATAGATCTACTAAACGATCTTGAGGTTTTGCTCTTAAGTGACAGCTTTTATGAATTAAGTAAGGGTAAAGGAGAGAAGATAAACAACCAGCAAACAGTGATGGCAGCATTGCAGGCACTAAACCAGACTGGTAATAGTGAAAAAGTACAATTGCACAAGAATTCACTACAACAGTAGATGTCCTACTAATCACGGCTGAATATTCTAATTTCATTGGTTTATCTCACAGAGGTAACCCGATGTCTGGCCAGCACATCAAAGCCAAAACCACTCTACACTTGTACGTTTGGAGTATAACTTAAGCCTGTGGGAGTTGGGTGCACATAAGCAGACGTAAGACCTTAAGATACTCAAATTGTCTAAAGCCCTGAGCCCCTACGGAAATCTTGATTTTTCTTGCTACTTTTACTCAGGTAAGCCAAAAGGAGGGGAGAAGGGGCTGCTCTTTCCTTGGCCCACAGAGTGTAGAGATAATTTAAGCAAAAAGGGGGCTGGAAGAAGAGAGAGAGAGAATATTGCAACAATGACCTGCAGGACATCTAATGTTGCAGTACTTTTTTTGCACAATTGTACTATGTCCTTCCTTAGACTACTGTTGCTGTTTTCGAATAATACTGGGTGATTTTCAGAGCTTAAAGGTTGGAAAGGAAGGAGAGCTGCCTACCAATTCAAGTACAGACCTCGTAAAATAAGTCCTTTATCTAGAACAGGAATACACCCTGTAAATGTTTAGTGCTGACGTATACACTGGACCAAGTTGTTGTTCCAGAATGGTTCTGGAATAAACGCCTTTGCAGAAAGCAACAGGAGACTCCTCTGGTGGAAAGTGATATCACTGGAGAAGACAGATCTGCCAGGGTAGGACTAACAGAAGGAAATGGATTTACAGATCCAATTAGAAAGTCTACTTGGAATGCACAGTAAGTGTTATGAAGGCAGGCAAAAAGCTGTCTGTTTTCCTAATGTCTTTGGTCTTGTTGAGGTAAAATTGTTCTCTAAGCATCCAAAGAGTGCAGAAGCCTATCACCTCCATTCTGAGAGTTTGTGAAGAAGGTGGATAAATACATTGACTGACTGAGGGTCAAGTCACAGACTACCATCAGCATAAAACAAGGGTTGGCCCCTTAGAGAGACCCTATCCTTAAGGAAAATTAGAGAACAAGGGATATCCATAAGGACTTAAAACTCAATGACCACTCAGGCAAAGCTAAGAGAGTCACAAGCAAAATAGTTTTTCCAAGTAGAAAACTTTAAGGATACAGAGGATGAAGGTTCAAAAGATGGCAAGGTGAGCTTTTCCAATATGAAAATGTGATCAGGGGAAGGGAAGATAGTCCTGTTAGGTAGGTTCAAGTGAAGGACTCTTTAGAAACAGCTTGACGTTGACTCTAGAAAGCAAGGGTAAGTTAACTGGTGTGCAGGCTGAGATGAAGATAAGTGTGTCTTAAGAGAGAGTAGCCAAGTCCAAATTTCAGAAGTTCAAACATGCAGGACAAAATAGTTATCACCAACCTGAAGAGGGTTCTCATTCTTTTTATGCCACCAGTTAGAAAATCTCTTCCATTTGGAAATGCATGACTTTGCAGAAGTAGGTTTTCATGCCTCCTGAAGTACTTGAAGCACATCCTTAGAGAACTGGTCTCTAAAATTAGAATCCAATTATCCACAGAGTAAAATTGAGAGCCTGCAGGTCTCTTACATGGACAACTCATGCATCCAAGGGGTTTAGTCCTCACATACCTGTCCCAGGTACTGGAACAGCCTCTGTGGACATACCTCTAAATCTCTTACTGCAAGAAACATTGACAAACTTAAAAATAATTGCTGGGAGGAGACAGATGCAAAAATCATGGACAGATTTTAAACATGGCTCCTACAAATTTAAGAAAGTTGGTAAAAACAGGTCGTATATTAGCATGCCTTTTCCGAAAAATATTAAATCTGAAACTCAAGTGACTTCAATATTCAAAGATTTGCCAGAAAACCACAAATTATATGAGGAACAGACTATTAATGTAAGCCACAAATATGGAGAGTTGAGAAAAGTACGCTGAAGTATGTGTCGAAACCTGGTTCCATAGTGGCTAGCAAAACTACACTACAGGAGATGGGGCAAACGTTGCTGGGCCCAACAGAATCATTAACCACAGGCAGAGGTTTACTTTGTTTTTCTTTTTAGCTGTAACCAGATTTCACTGGGGGAGCTACCAGGATAAGGAAACAGCACGTTGGGGGAGTGAACACTAGCCAGAATATTAAACTAACAGTACTGGATAAAAGTATTACAATAAGCACTTAAAGTCTGTAGTATTAAGTATGTCCCCACACAACTGAATTTTCCCAGACTGTTTTTTACTGTGATAATACAAAAAAAAAAAAAAAAACATTCTCTGGTTGATACCAGCAATAAAAAAGTTGCAGACAATGATCAATACAGAGTTGATGGAATTTATCTGGGAGGGGGAAGAGGATGAAAGTTAAGTGGGATAAAGTTGATCCTCCTACAGAACAAGATGTTACAGGATTATCTGGATTTGTATGGATATTTTACAGCTATGCAGTTAAGGCTCATATAATTAACACAAGCAAAATGTTATAAACCAAGAAGTCAATCAATGGAATAAAGACAGGATATTTCACTCATAAGGATAACTTCAAGCAGGGGTACAGAAAATATACAAGATGTGGAATTTACTGGAGAAAACAGGCAAGGGAACCACAGTATTGGGATCAAACTGAAGAAGGGATAGTAAATAAGATAAGACCAAGCAGAAGTCTGGACTGCAAGTTAATGACTGCCTTCCCTTCCAGGGATTGAGATGGAAGTGTAGGCAAAGAGAAAGGGATAGGGGAGGGACAGTTCTGGTAGTTTTAGTAGAGTCCAGCAAACATGCTGCAGTTAAAATAAGTTAATTAGTAGGGCATATAAAATAGTGCACAATTCCTATAAGAATCAGAGGAGACTAGAAAAGATTGGAGAGAGAGAACAGAAAAGCAATTTACATAGAAGCAAAGGCAATGGAGTGACATATGTATGGATTCGAAGAATGCAAAGTCCACAAGGCTTGGGATTTTTGACTGGCAGTGCGTGCATAGGTGAGGCAGCAAATGCTTTAAGATGTGACAGAAGAGAGAGAGGGGTACCTGGGAACATGTTTTTGGAAATGTAGTAAGTTTCCAGATTTTAACAATTCCCTATAGAGAACTATGTCAGAAATATTAGAGGGAGTAAACAGCTATAACCATCAAAAAGTACATGTTTAATGCTACTGATTGCCCCAAAAAAAGCTACTGGAAAAATGGAAATCAAAATCTAAACAATTGTAATTGAAGTATTAAATATTGTTAGAGATAAAATAACGAAGCAGGCATAGTCACATCACCTTAAGATTATGTTTTCTACCTTTTTAGCACATCGTTTTATTCTAAAACTATTTCTTTGCATCCCTTCAAACACTAACTGGGTGAAATGTTGCTGTAATATATTTGGAGGAAATAACTACATAAAGCTTGGCTCTTGTGCGCTGATGGTGTATTTTTGTAAAGGACAAACTAGCTCATACTTGAACTTATCTTACAAAAGAATGTAGTTTGTACAGCTTGAATAAGGATCATGATTACTACAGAAGATTTGAATAATCAAATAATCTATGCCTAAACAGGAAGCAAATGACTGATGATTTTTGATAAAACTTGTGAAAGAAATTTAAGGAAAACACTGCAGTGATGATAGTATTAGTTTTAGACGTAATGGATACTTAATGATGTACGAGATTTACAGTCAGCTCTTCTAAATAAATTAACTGGAGTGGATTTAGAAGTTGAGAACTTACATACGTATATGAATTTGGATAACAGTTGAACAAATGTTTGCGTCTTTCAGCTTTTCCCGATTAGGGGTCGCCACAGCGGAACTCCGGTCCGCTAATGATTGGCAGTTGATTTTTACGTACTGGCTTGCCAGGCCTGATGCACAACCTTCAACGAAGGTACGCCCATTCACGCACGTCTCCACGCAGAATACACTCTGAGAATCGAACCGGACAGCGTCTTACTGTGAGAGGCAACAACGCTACCAACAAATAAATAAATAAAAAAAAAAAGAAGAAGAAGATAAAGACATTCAGATAATTATATTTTTAAACTGGGTTAATAGTGAAAATCAGAGAAAACTAAAGGTAAGGGGACTGGGAGGGAGCATGTACAAATTTAAATGACTGTGTTAGATGACAAGTCGTCGTATGATGGAGTTATGCCCAGAAGGCAGTTTACATGCAATGAACGACTATGTTGGGGAAAACTATATGGCCATTTTCGGACACTGAAAAATGTGATGTTTTACAGTTTAGTGGGACTAAGGATATCCACTCTACCTACCTTACAGGTACAGGTCAACGATCTTTACAACACCCAAATATACAATACATATGAGAGAACTAAGAAAAATCTTTTAAGTATGCTTGGAAGAAGAGATTAAGCCAAGTTTAAATGAAATAATGCCCTCACCAATGTTTTCTCATTATTAATACCAAGAATTTTGATTAACTGCCTCAACACTTTGGCTTAAAACACAGACATGATTAAATCTTGGGATCACTTCAGTATGGGTTTCAATAACCAAGTCCAATAATTAAAAAAAAATATTTTGATAATGCTCAGCTTGAATAAGTTAATAAACTCTCTGCTGATGCTTTTTGTAACATTATAACATCTTGGCTATTATTGAAGCATGAAAATACTCTGAGGTTTCTACTGATGGATTAGTAAACTACGGGTGTCTAAGATCTAGTGCCATGTGTGATGTCACTGTTTTTGTACACAATTCATTAAAACCTAGATTAGTTTTCAATAACCTAAAGATTTTACCTATTGAAATTCTAGAAATTTATTAACTTAAAAAAAGCATGAACTTAATGTCACATTACAGAAGCCTTAGTAGCAAACTTGATTTAACACAAGAGTTTTATAGGTTCATAGGTTCATACTAGGCTATCTGCCCTAGGGCATTTACAAGCCTAGCCAGAGTGTGTTTGGCTTTCACCACCCATTTTAAAATGAATTTTGCTATGCCCTTTTTCGAGGTTAGTATACTGTGCATCTGTCTAACAGTGACACAGAAGTGATACCCGGAGTAAATCTACGATCTCCCATCCACTCATCAAGATTTCTCTTGAAGAGAGTCAATGAGGGACTCTGCCTAACCTGGACTGGGATTTTATTCCAGAGTGAAGGGAGCCTCTGGGTTATGAATCTGTCCCTCCAGCATGCCCTATTTATTTCAGTGCTGAGGTTCAAGTCTCTCAAGCACGTAGCTCGATGGGATTTGGATTTTCTGAGGTGCAGCATGTCCATTAATTCCGGGTTGGACATGGCTTTATACGTCAGGCACAGATCACCTCTGAGCAAGCAGGCGGTATGCCACTGAGTAGAGCTGGAGTTTCTTTAACCAGGCAGCATATGGCATCTGTTTGAGCCCTTTGATCCTCTTGGTGAGGTACTTTTGGGGTCTTTCCAGTTGCTGCAGGTGTCTGGTAAGGTACATCCCAAAAGGGGCATTGCACTCAATTATGGGCCTGATGAGGGATGAGTAAAGAGGCACGATGACCTCCCCTGATCTAGATGTGAATCCCTTCATGATTAGGTGGGCTATATAAAATGATTTTCTAACCACTTTGGCCACGTGGTTGTCGAATGAGAGATTGCTATCAACTTAGGTCCCCAGGTCCCTAATTACTTCTTCCGTATACCATTTTACTTTATTATAATAAAGAATACAAGAAATATTGGGAGATTGTAACTTTCCCATAACAGAATGGGACAATGGTGCCTGTCAGTCTCCTAAAACTGGTGAATTTTTTTAGATTAACCAATAATACCAGTCAATTCATTTCCCAATATGATGCGTTGTATTTATTTACAAATTTACCTAGTAAAATGCATCAATTGTCTTCCCTGGAACAATAGGGCAATTCTGATCATAATGCCTATAGTTTTAGGGTACATGGAGCTATAAAGGTTCCTACAACTACCATAAAACAGCGTTACCTAAATAAGATTAAAACTAGCAACTTTTTCCGGCTTCCAAGACGGCTGCACACTGAGTAACAGCTTACTTCTAGCTCTCCCAGTGTGATATCAAATTCAAAACAGAAAGCTAGTAGACTTACATTTCTAGTAAATTTCAGTAATTTTCTATCAAGTATTGCATGGCTGCCAGGAAAAGGAAATGCAGAAAACCTGAAAGAAAATCTGCTACAAACAGTGAGGAAGAAAAAGAAAAAAAAGATCACTGCAGCTCTTCAGCAAAAAGTAGTGCAAGCTCCAGATATTTCTTCTAGTAACCTATGTGAAAGTATAAGATAAGTGCACACATAACTGATTA
This sequence comes from Protopterus annectens, assembly GCF_019279795.1. Classification (NCBI taxonomy): domain Eukaryota; kingdom Metazoa; phylum Chordata; order Ceratodontiformes; family Protopteridae; genus Protopterus; species Protopterus annectens. Next base: position 403,724,872 of record NC_056741.1, read on the forward strand.
AATAAAACAAAACACTGATGGAGTATGTCAACTCAAATAACAAAAGGATGGGAAAAAATGGAAGCTTTACCAGACATTCAACGGAGGTAATAAAATTGCAAAAATCAGAAATCGAAATGAAAAAAAGGCTAGCTGAACATGAGTCTGCTCAAGAGATGTTTCAAACAATAACAATTAGAGGGCAGAGCACATAAGTAACTGGACTGGTAATCCACAGCAGGAGTAGTTAATTGAAACGGCAGATTGTGTGCATGTTCCAAACCTGGTTGTGAGAAAGCAACCTAGACCATTAAATTTAAATAAGCAATCCTACCAACAAGAGGAGATGATTCTGATAAAACTGCAGCAGAAGCACTAAAAGTGGGAGACAGCAAAGTATTTTTGGAGAATGATTACTCACTGTACACCGGGCAAAAGAGTAAATTTATTCCACTATTCAGGGAGTGTCGAGAAGCAGCCATGAGATTAAAACTGCTGTACCCAGCTATCTTCAAAATATTCTTTCCTGGACAGACCATCATTTTTTGATGCAGTACATACTATGCAGAAAATAAAAAAAGTTTATCCAACAAAAGTCAGTTGTGAAACAGAAAATTCTGCTTCTTGCTCTTCTGGTAATAAAGACCGCAAAGACTGTGCCAGTGAAACCTTTTCCAATTTTAACGGAAAATGCTTGAGAGAAGGAAAAAAGCACAAGAGTAGACTAGAAGAATCAAGAGCACATTGAAAATGAAAGATACGGGATTTGGGAGATGGAGAAGAACAGGAATAAAACTAGTAACTTGGAAACTGACAAATGTGAGATAAGAAAGCAATAATTATATCTGTGAAACATGACAGAACAAAAAAAATCTGAAAATGTTGGACTTGTTAAACTTGTAGGGGACTATATAGCATATGCCCTACTTCAGGTCTAACATTCGGAAAAATACTTAGATGGGAAGAGGAGGGAGAAAGTCAAGTATTTTTTTCCTTAAAACTATTTTTATAGTGCATGATTCTTTGCATGCTATAAATTAAAGTTCTCAGTTATTTTTAAGTGTAATAGGGATACTAATGTAAACATGTGCTTCTGTTTTTCCCTCTACCTTCTCTATGTCCCCTTGCTGGATTTTAAGAAATGTAGGCATTGCAATGTAAAAAAAGAGTCTGGTCAAAAGAGCATGACAAAAAGAAAAACTGATGTACTTTTCCTCATTGCTGCATAGGGGAATGACTGGATTAAGGCCCTTCGCTTGATCTAGTAAGTTTTTGTGAGAAAGCAAGCAAGTGAAAAAGATTATAAAGCTTTTTTTCCCAGCAAATAAATGTATGCTTAGTAGCAACTCTGTAGCTGGTCCTCATGTCTCCATGAAGACAATCTGATAAAGAGAAATGGCTAGGAGATGATGTTTTCTGAAAGCATTCAAGTGTTTTCCCGGCTGGGACAGCTATAAAGATGAGACAAAACCAGACAGCCCTTAGTAGAAACACAGGCTACATCATGCATCATAGCATGGATAACCTAAGTTAACCAAAGTGTGAGTGCATCCCAGTCAGTTTGGGACATCTGTTCCTTTTAAGATTGTAAAACTTAAATATTTGAAGATGTACTTAGTTTTGCGTGTTAATATGATCGCCAGTGGTGAAGTCACACCCCAACCCCATGTGCAAAAATGGGTTATGGATGGATGGATGAAGTTAATATGTTTTAGGGGAGTACTGGAGGTGTGTATTTTGTTTGAGGGCTTTCAAAAAACAAAATTTTTTGCAAGATGTGACAGGCTCAAAAGGATTGTTTGTGTCTTTCAGCTTTTCCCGGCTAGGGGTCGCCATAGCGGAACTCCCATCCGCTAATGATTGGCAGCAGATTTTTTACTTACTGGCTTGCTGGGGGCCTAACGCACAACCTTCAACGAAGGAAGGATATGACAAGAAAAATACAGTTGTGTACACTTACCATAAATGTAGATGTTAAGAGTGTATTCACTGTTGCAGTCCTAACAAATGGGTTATCCGGCTTCAGATAGCCCTCGATTGGCTAGAATACAAAAGGTAAGTAAATATAACTGAGTCGGTTGTAAAGGACGTCAGGACATCCGATACAAAAGGAGGCAGCCGACGACACTTCCTCAGGTCTTTCTTGCCATAACAGTCAGAAGCCCCCAGAAAACAAGGCTTAAACCAAAAGCAATTTTGGCAAATGCCACCAAATGTAGCCTGAACCTTAGGAAAACAGAACAGGAGAGGACCAAAAAGGGGGGGAGGAGGGAGGGAAACCAGGACTGCAACAGTGAATACACTCAGACATCTACATTTATGGTAAGTGTACACAACTGTACTATGTTCATCATGTTTCACTGTTGCAGTCCTAACAAATGGGTTGATTACCAAAGCCCAGAGAAAAGGGAGGAGGAACCAACAGAATCAAGGACTGGAAATAATGCCCTGCAGAACAGCAGTGGCAAACCCTGCCCTGGCTCTAGAAAACAAAGGCAAATTATAATGCTTTGTGAAAGTGTGACCAGAGGATCCTGTGACAGCTTCCAAAATATATTTAATAGGGACACCCCTTAAAAAGGCTGCAGAAGTGGAAGCTGCTCTAGTTGAGTGGGTCCTGACCCATTCAGGAGGAACCTTGCCATGAAAGGAATAACAAAAATTGATACAATTCACAATCCATTTGGAAATGGTTTGCTTAAAAATAACCTTGCCCTGGGCTCCAGGGGCAAAACTGACCAATAACTGTGCTGATTTCCAAAGGTCTTTAGTCCTGACCAGGTAAAACCTGAGCTGTCTGTGCACAACAAAAGAATGTAGGATCCTTTCACCTCTATTTCAAGGATTAGAAAAGAAGGTAGGAAGGTGTATGGACTGATTAGTCAGGCTAGAAACCACCTTAGACATAAAGGAGGAGTTGGTTCTTAGAGAGACCCTATCTGCATGGAAAATAAAGGACTCCACAGCCATCAAAGCTTGCAGCTCCGTAACCCTCCTTGCTGAAGTTATAGCCAAGAGGAAGGCAATCTTCCAAGAGAGAAACTTTAAATCTGCACTGGCAGCTGGCTCAAAAGGAGGAAGAGTGAGTTTTTCTAAAACAAAATTAAGATCCCAGGCTGGAGTAGGTGCCCTTCTGGGAGGTTTTAAGTTGCAGGCACCTCTGAGAAACATTTTCATCAGGGGATGAGAGAAAATGGGTTGCTCAAAAGAACTATGAGCAGAAATGGCTTAAGCATGGATCTTGATAGAGGGGAAAAGGGAGACCACCCTGAAGCAAATCAGTGAGGTATTCTAGGATCAGAGGAAGGGTAGGCCGAGATGATTCCCCTCTAGCCTGCGTCCAATGAGAGAATCTTTCCCATTTGCCAGCGTAGGACTTCCTAGTGCTAGGCCTCCTGGCCTCCCTAAGCACGTCAACCAACTGCTGGGAAAGGGAAGAAAAGGGAGGAGTCATACAATGAGCAATGCTGCCAAATGTAGAGACTGAAGATGAGGATGTAGAATGTTTCCCCCTTCCTGAACCAAAAGATCTGGCTTCAGAGGAAGATGCCAAGGAGGAAGTTGGAAGAGACCGCGAAGCAGTATATACACCAGTGCTGTCTGGGCCAGTCCGGATCTATGAGAATAGTCCTTGGTCGTTCGTCCCTGATCTTCAGTAATACTCTGGGAAGAGGAGGGAAGGCATAAACTGACAGCAGCGTCCAAGGGAAGGACAGAGCATCCACTCTCCAGGCTCTGTTGTGATGCTGTCTGGTGCAAAAAAAAAAAGGTAGAAGACTGTTGTCTGGAGAAGAGAAAATATCTACCTGTGGTATGCCCCCACGTTGAATGATGCTGTAAAAGACTGCTCTGTTCAGCTGCCACTCTTGAGGATCCAGGGTTTGTCTGCTCAACGGGTCTGCCAAAACATTGAGCCTTCCTGGAAGAAATTGAGCTAGGAGATGCAGGCCCAGGGATGCTGCTACGTACCAAAGATTCATGCTCTGCCTGCACATGGGGTAAGAATGAGTCCCTCCCTGCGTGATGTACCACATGACTGTGGTGTTGTCTGTGCTGACGAGCAAGGTCCCTGGAGAAAGAAGATGCTTGAAAGCTAGTAAGGCCTGCTAAACTGCTAACAACTCCTTTAGATTTATGTGCAGGTGCATCTGCTGGGCATTCCAACGTCCCTGTATGCATCTGCCATCCAGGTGTGCTCCCCATGCATAGTCCAATGCATCTGTGATAAGAACTTGAGTGGCAGGAGCTTGACAAAAAAAGGTATGCCTTTGTTTTCTAGACAGGCTGTTGCCCACCATAGAAACTGTCTGCAGACATGGAAGTAGAGGAATCATCATATCCAGGTCCTGTGTATGTTGACACCAAATGTTCTTGAGATACCATTGCACTTTTCTCATATGCAGTCTTGCATATGGAATCATGAGAATGCAAGAGGCCATGTATCCCAGAGGTTGCAGGTATTTCCTTGCAGGGAGTTGGGACAGGCTTGCCAAGTCCTTGAAGTAAACTAAAAGAGTTGTCTGCTTCTTCTGGGTGAGATGCATCATTTGGGCAGCTGTATTCAGACTCGCTCCCAGGAATGTTATCTCCTTGGATGGCACCATTTTTGATTTTCCTCGTTGACTGTGTAATCCAGGGAAGAGAGAAGAGTCTTTACGAATTCTAGAGCCTTTAACAGCTGTTCCTGAGAATTTGCTTAAAATCCAAAAAGCCTGGCATGGATAAAATAAATCTGAATAAAATTTGCAAAAGAAAAAAGCCAGGCACTTTGTGAAAACCTGGGAAGTGAAAACTCTGGGAGCAGTAGATAAAAGAAAGGGCAGCACATTGATTTGATGATGTTTGCTGCCTTGCCTGAAAGAGAAAGTATTGCCTGCCAGATGCAGAGAAGATGTGCAGAAGAGATCCTTGAGATCCAAAGTTACCAGCCAGGAATCCTTTTCCAACATTGGCAGCAACTGATGCACACAGTGAGCATTTTGAACTATGGAATTACCAAGAAAGAGTTCAGAATGGACAGATCTAAGATAGGACGCTAGGTGCCTTCTTTTTTTGGAACTAGGAAAACTCTGGAATAGAAACCTACCCTGCTGCTGAGCAACTGATGATTCTATTGCTCCCAGAAGAAACAGAGACAAAATGTGTTTTTCTACTTCAGCACTTAGGTTTGGATGAGCGTCTGGGAATCCTTTGGGAACTGGAAAGGTGTGTAAAGAAAACTTGTGGCCTAGGGATACAGTTCTGAGTACCCATCTGTCATCCGTGACAGCGGCCCAAACATTTGCAAAAGGGCCAACGTTCCCCCTAAAGGTCTCTCCAGGCAGGCAAAAACAAGGAGAAGTTGGATAAAGTCATTGAGAGTGTTTTGACTGAGATGCAGGCTTAGAACTTCCCGCCTTGGAAGTGGAAGCCTGCCAATGCTTAGACCTTTGAGGGGTAGCTGCCTGCCCCCTAGAAGATTTATAACCTCTAGTCCTTGAATGGTTCTGTCTGTTGGTATCAGGAAATGTCCAACTCTTAGAAGGGTAATTCCTGCTAAACTTAGTGAAGAGGTTGAACTTGCAGAAAATCCTTAACAGTTTGCGTAGACTTGGCCTTATCCTCCATCTTCTGGAGCACTTCCTCTGCTTTGCTGCCAAAAAGACTGTCCTTATGCAAAGGTACGTCTAACAGCTTAGCCTTGACAAGCTCTGGAAGAGGGCTGTTCTCTGAGCTAAGCGTGCCTTCTAACAACAGATCCAGTAGCTGTAGCACTGCAGGAGGCTTCTAGAAAGTCAAAACCACAATGTAAGGAATGTTTATTGACAAGAGTGGCAGAATTCAGCAAATCCTGTATATTCTTACTCTCTGCCAAAAGAGGCACACTTGCTATCCTAGACTCAATAGCCTCCAAGGTGTGCTGCTGGTACTTCAGCATATGAAAAAGACAATTAGTAGACCTAATAGCAAGAGTGGCAGAGGTATAAACTTTTTTACCCCACCTATCTAGGTTCCTAGAAATCCCGTCAGAAGGAACAGGATTTTTAGTAACAGTAGCCTTAACTCCTTTACAGCCTTGAGAAATAACCTCAGGATCAGTCAACGGATTCCTGAAAAGAAACAGATGAGAATCAGGGACCCTATAGTATCCGTCAGGTTTCCTGGGAGCAGGAGGAACCGAATTTGGAGTTAAGGAATTTTCCAGGAAAACATCATCAACCACTTCCAACACTGAGGAAATAGCCATATGCCGAGGTAAATCCAAAAACTCCCTAATCCTTTTCTTAGATTGGGGATAGTCCTGACGTATCCATTTAAAATGCTCCCTGAGAGTATTCAAAGCATCACCAAAAGAGAAATCATCTGGGGGAGAAGCAGAAGGGATGAACTCCTCTGTATCTGAATCCTCAAAAGGAGAAAAAGCCTGAGACACTTCCTCATCGGCAGAAATGCTAGAAGAATCAGAGCCAGAAAAAGAAAGCCTCAGGAGAAACATCCCTGCTCCTTTTAGAAGGAGGAGGCTGTGAACCTCTAATAAGTGTCAAAAAATCGTTAGCCATTTTAACCATCTGGGATTGAGTGGAACGAGAAGAAACTGGAGCCTGCTTTTTCACAGGCTTACGACTGGAAGATTTACCTGCAAGTCTAAAGGACTCAGGAGGCCTGGCAACCGCCGAAGTCGCAGTAGAGGTTGTCGGTAAGAGCTTGCTGTCTGAATGAAGAATGAAAGTCTCGGACCCCGGAATCAGCTTAGCGGCTCTGAATCCAGCTTAAGAGGAGACAGGCGAGAGGTCATAAGGCAAAATGGAGGCCGGAGGCCTGGGGGACACTGAAATGGTCTCAACCGAGCCCTGCAGTTGAAAATCCGCAGACTGCAGGGGCTGCAAAGGCACCTCACTGGCTACCGCATGACTGACGATCATCCTATCATCATCTGAGGACTTAACCTTCTGAAGCTTATCGCAGTCCTTATTCCTTATGTTTCTTGGGTACATCTGAAGCTTGAAGACCAGCAGACGCCATACCGACAAACTTAGGCCAAACTCCAAAATGTTTAGCTAAAAGCTTAGCCCAACGATGAATAGTACGCGGATTAAAGGAGGCCCAGAGATCACAATTAAGAACGTCGTGGTCAAGGCCTAAACAATTAATACAATGGGAATGAAAATCTCTATGGGGAATCTGCTTTCTACAGGTAAGACAATTATTAAACCTTTTCTGACATTTGTTAAGGCAGGAAAAGAGGATCCCCAACGGGGTACTTAGCTATAGTAGACTTCAACTTCGTAGTTGGAAACGAAAAAGGTAAACTGCCGACCGGCACTTGTGCAAGAAATGCTTCTGCTTCAGACTCCGTAAGGAAGACTGAGGAAGTGACGTCGGCTGCCTCCTTTTGTAGCGGACGTCCTGACGTCCTTTACAACCATCGTATTTACTTACCTTTGGTATTCTGGCCGATCGAGGGCTACCGGGAGCCAGATAACTCATTTGTCAGGACTGCAACAGTGAAACCCGATGAACATGCACTGTATAAAAGATCAGCCTGCCAAACAAGTGTATACAAGTAACAAAAGCTGGAACTAAAACACTTAACGCTGTTACACACAAAGTGGGAATAACTTTTTAACACAATGATGCTTTCTGTAATGTCTTTAAATGTCAATGGTATCACAGAAATACAAAACAAATGGTGGACTATATTAAAAAATGTAGACCGCAAACACCTATGCTACAGGAGACACGCTCAAACTGAACATGTGAATTTGATAAGGAAAAGTTTTCAGGATGGTTATTCAGGGGAATACCTGGGACAAAGGAAAAGAGGAGTAATTATATTAACTGCAACGCAGCTAAATAGTAATAGAAGAGAATAAAAAAAAAAGATAACTGTAGATTTGTAGTACTAAGGGGATACTGGCAAGAGAGGAGGATTACACTTGCATGTGCTTATATTCCACCTAAACCTGCTATAACGGCACTTTAGAAAATCTGGGAGAAATATCAGCTTTCAGCAAGGAACATTACTTATAAGTGGGACTGGAATTGGATATGCAGCAGTGAAGATATTTGGTGGTTCAGAAGGGAAAATTTAACAAAGAAAGGTAGATTTTTTAAGAAATTTATGAAAATATTTGGCATGAAGACGTGAATTCAGTACTAGCAGTTCAGAGGGAATTTACATACAATTCCTCAAAATACAAAAACTGGGCTAGGCTACAAATAACTTACATTTCACAGGAACATGTGCACTTAACTGAAAGTCTTGATACGAAACCAATATCATGCGCTAACAAACAGGACAATGAAATAAAATGACACTGGTGCTTTCCCACCCACCTGTTAAAAACAGAGGAATTTAAGTAATGCATAATGGAAATTATTCAGGAGCTATTTGTGAAGACAGAAATTGCTTCTGAAATTAGGGAGTAGAATAAAATTAAAGTGGAGTTTAAAAACAGAGTGGAATATCAGTCCCTCTAAATATTTCTTGTCAAATTATTGCAGAACGGGAAATTTGACAGAACAAGAGGAGGAGCACGTGCGGAATCCTAAACAAAAAATACCATATTACCTCGATTACATGCACAAGTTTAGAAAGATTCCTGCTAAGCAAGCTATTTTTGATAACTCTAGAGCACAAAAACTTTTAGCACAATGTGACTTGGGCAACAAAGTAAAATTGCCTGTTGCCAAGCTTAGGAAGCCTACAAGGAAGATTAGAGATCCGTGTAAAAGTATTAGAAATATTTTGGAAATTCTATGAAAGTCTGTACATAAAGCAAAGAAATATGGAAATCAAGGAAAGATACAAATGGAAAATTTAAACATGCCAAGGTTAGAGGTACACGAGGCTCAATTACTAACAAGACAGCAAAAGAGGAGATAAAAAATGGTGACATATAACCAATCCACGGAAATCCCAAGGAATAGATTGTTTTCCTGTGGAAATTTGGAACTTGGGAGGGAAAAAGCTGAAAGATTTGGAAGGTTTTGTTCAACAGTATTTTAAGCGAAGTACCAATGTCCTGGAAGAAAGCAGTGGTAGTTGCAATACCTAAAGAAGGTAAAGACCCATCAGATCCAGCTTCACATAGGCCCATTTCAATGCTAAACCATGATTATAAAGTGTCTGTGCTTATAACGGCTAAAAGAATGTCAAAGGTAATGCCAAAACAGATAGGCATGGACCAATGTGGTTTGGTGGAGCAGATGCAAACATTTAAAACTGATGATCCAGAGGGAAGCAGAATGTAAGAAAACACCACTGTTGTTAGTGGGTCTTGATGCAGAGAAAGCACTTGACAGAAGAAGCTGGGCCTTTATGAGCAGGGCAATGGAGGCATTTGCATGTCCTGATAAAATTTTATTTATTTTATTTTACATTTGTTAACTGGGTTAGTCTGGCTGAGCTTTGGGCTCATTTTCAGCAGAGACCCGGGGAGAAAAGCTCCTCAGGACTAGAAAACATTTTATTAAAGTTTAGTAACACAGTAATAACAATCAGCTATAGGATCTTACAAGCAGAGACCTGGAGAGAAAAAAAGCTCCTCAGGCAATTCAATTATACAGAGTATTAACAATTGGCAGACAAGTATGTGAGTTGTTACAAACAAGGTTTTAAACAATTAGCAGAAGAAAATGAGACTAGTTACATCGTTATTTAAGCTGCTTAGATCAAAATGAGTTAATAGGCAGATGCTTATTTAAAGTGGGTAGGACCTAGTTGTATAGGAGTTTGGAAACAAGAAAGGAAAGTAAGAATGGCTAGTAGGAGATGTAAGGGAGGTAGAGTATAGGAGACAGACTAGACAGGTAGGTTGTTTTGAGTCTGTAAGAGTTAAGAATGGTTGGATATAGAAGAAGGGAAGAGGGTAGGAAGAAGCAGGGGAATAGTGTTAGAGATACATTAAGAGTGAGATGGTGAAAGGATGGTGGTTTCAGGGTGGTTGGCTACAGTGGCAAAACCACTTTGTTTTTAGGGATTTCCTTGTAGCCAATTTGAAACTTTTGCTATGCTGGAAGGATTTTATTTCCAAGGGGAGTTGGTTCCAGGATGTAGCTGGGTTATAGTTAGAGAAAGCAGCCTATTTTGGTTTTGGGTTTGTAGAGGTCTAATTCTTGATTTGAGCTGCGTAGCGTCCTAGCAGGGGAATATTTGGATAGAATAGTGGAGAGGTTGGGGCAGGAGGGTAGACAGAGGATAGAGTGGATGACTTGTAGTTGGTAGAGTTGGAGCAGCTAAGGGAATTCCAGCCAGTCTAGCTGCTGTAGTGCTAAGCAGTGGTGTGACTTGTAGGTTTGGTTAGCTGCAAATCTGGCGATCTTATTATAGATAGTTTCGAGCTTGGAAATAAGTGTAGAATTTAAGTTTGTGAATATGTGGCAGCTGTACAGGTGTGTTGGGAGTAATAAAGCCTAGGAGAGAGTTATTTGGGCAGTGTTAGTTAAGTATTTCTTGCTACGGAAAAGGTGTCCAAGTTTCTGATGAGTTCTTTTTACCGAATTAGTAATATGGGGATCAAACTTAAGCTGATCCTCTATTGTAACACCTAGCAATTTAGTACTAGATTCAGCTGAGATGATAGTGTTGTTGCAGGATAAGATGGCAAATGTACTTTTGAGTGCGGTGATGTTTTTAGGGAGGAAGAGTTGGAGCTTAGTTTTTTTTGGATTAAGTATTAGTTTATCACTAAGCTAAGTCTCAATGATGTGAAAGGATGCCTGTGTAGTTGAGTGGAGGTCAGTTGGGGTGTCAGCAATGGTTATAACAGTTGAGTCATCAGCATATTGCACAAGAGATGACTGGGGACAAGAGGAGTACAGCAAGTTGGTTAAAATATTAAAGAGTAGTGGTCCAAGTATGGACCCTTGGGGGACTCCCATTTGTACAGTGAGAGGGGAGGATAGTGCAGAGAACCATTTAACTGAATGCTGGCGGGTAGAGAGATAGCTGGAGAAACAAGAGATAGTAGGGGGAGAGAAATGTAAGTTAGTGAGTTTATCTAGAAGGAGTGGGTGAGAGTGTCAAAGGCTTTAGAAAGGTCACGGAATAGTCATGAGACAAGTTTATTGTTATCACGAGCTAGGGAGACTGTTTATGAATGATGAGTGCAGTAGTTGTACTATGCTTGGGACGGAAACCATGCTGTGTGGGTGTGAGAAGGTTTTCCTGGTGAAGGTAATGCATTACCTGCTTGTGATTGCATCTCTCTAGTATTTTTGAGTGTGGAGAGAGTATGGCAATCGGTCTGAAGTTGGATATGTCTGAGGAGTTGCCCCCTTTGTGAATGGGTAGAGGAAAGAAATTCTTCCATACAGTGGGGGCATAGGATTCAGAAATAGATCAGTTGATTAAGATGGATACAGGATAGGCAAGAGGTTCAGAAGCAATCTGTAGGAAGTAAGAGGGTAGCTTGTCAACAGATGGCGAGCAAGGTTTATGTTTAGAGAGTAATTACTTTACATAGTTAGTTGATACTGCTTTTAGAGAGGAGTTAGGAGGGTTTGGAAGAGGTATAGAGTTTGTGGGGGTTTAGTTTATAAAATGATTGTTAAATTTGTTGGCTATGTCTTCAGGTGTTGCATTGGGACATGGGTTAGGAGAGGAAGGGTTTCCTTGATGAAGAGTCTGTTTAACAGAGCTCCAGAATTTCTTTGGGTCTGATTTAAGAGTAGAGGAAGGATTGGTAAAGTTTATTTTCTCATAATGGATGATTTTTTTTTTATTTATTTTATTTGAGTTCTTTATATTTCTGAAGAAGAGAAGGGGTCCTAGTTTTAGTCCACATTTTCTAAATTCTATCCCGGTCTTTCATGAGGGTTCTGGTAGCTTTAGTGAGCCAGGGAGCAGTATTAGATTTGATTCTAATTGTGCGAAGAGGAGCAAGGGAGTTAAGAATGTTTAGGAATATAGTGTTGAAGGAGTGGACAGCTTTATCTAAAGGAAGAGTGGTGAGGTAAGACCAGTTAATTTTGGAGAGTTGGTGAATAAAGGAGTTAGGACAGAAATGAGAACGTGAGTGGGTGGTAATAAATTTGTTAGGTTTGGTAAGGTGTTGAGTATGTCTGGTAACTGTTATATGGCAGTGGTCGCTGAGGGCATTTGGAAGGGTTTGGGAGTTGTGATAGTTTTGAGGGTGGGAGACCAACATCCAGTCAAGAGGAGAGGTAGGCAAGATTTATTAATGTAGGTTGGGGTTGTGATTAGCTGCTCAAACCCATGTAGGTTTATACAGGAAGTAATGTTGGGAGTTTGTATTTTAAGCCAATCAATATTTACATCTCCCAGTATAATTATTTCATTGTGGATGGTATGTGAGAGGTGAGACAGGATGTTCTGAAGTATGTTAATATCACCAGGGGGAATACAGATTGCTGTGACAGTTATGGTGTTGAAAGTGTTAAGTTTGAAGTTGGTCAGTAGGAGTTCAGCTGGTGAGGAGGAGGTTAAGTCTAGTGTGAGACTGATTTGGGAGAGACAATTGGAGTAGAGTATGGAGACTCCTCCTCCTTTTCTTTTAGGTCTATCTAATCTAAATATATTATAGCCAGGAGGGATGACTTCACTGTCCAGATGGTGTAGTTTTAACCATGTTTCAGTTAGGGTAACTATGTCAGAAGTATAGTTAGCTATCCAAGCATGGAGTTCTTGAACTTTATTTACAAGGCTCCTGACATTGACAGAGCAGAATTGTGCTTGTTTTTGTGGGTTGGAAGGTTTAGATACAGGGGGGTTATTGTTCAGGGTAGTGTCTGTAGGGCCTGGGTTAGGATCAATGTCACCAGACAGAAGTAGAGGTTTGTAATGGGGTTTTGAGTAAGTAGACTTTTTTTTGTTTTAAAGGGGATGGGGGAGATATTTTTATTTTAGGAATGCGAGTGGTGGGGGAGTGGTGGAGGGACAAATTAGTAGATAGGGTTGTAGTGTAGTAGATAGGGTTGTGGTGTAGTACTTGAGTTAAGTGTGGTGTCTGAGGGATGGAAATAGGGAGCAAGTAACTGACTGATAGGAGGTGAGGTGATGGAGTGTAAGGAGTAGAAAAGGTAAGAGTATGGTGAGATGCAAGAGACATGTCACTTTATGGGATGAAGAACAGAGGATGAGAGTAAGGTATAGTAGTCTGACAGTGGATAGTAGTAAGTGTGAGTAGGAGCAAAGAAGGGAGGTAGTATGAGAACAGGAAGTAGAGGGGTGGGGGATTTGGGAGGAAGTGAGGGGGTGTGGTTGTATGGATAGGTATAAAGGTAAAGATAGGGGGGTGGGAGGTGAGCGAAGTGAGTAAAGCGAACGGAGCGGGGCTACACCTTCCAGATTTTTTTTTTAGCTAAGTTCTATCAGCTAGTCCAGGGAACCTTACTAGCGATACTACACCTGGAGGGCTTTCAGCTGCAATTAGAGCAAATATGCCTTCCAGGGTTTTTAAAACCTTTGGTGTGTTGTACCTGAGCAATCACTTGGGGGATGGGGGAAGGGAAGGAAACCATCAATTGTAATTGAAAATAGCAGGGGAGAATCCAAGACACTCTGCTAAACCTACCTAATTATCAAAGGGCAGACAAGGAAATAAGGTAAACATACAGGCACCCTTGTTCAAGGACTGGAAGGCTCCTCCAAGAAAAACTGTGTAGGACTACACCACAGGTAGTGTATGCTGCTTACCAGTCTGCAATGGCAGATTTTATTCTCTTTTATATTTGTATTCCCCTTTGCTCATTGCTTGCTGCACACAATGTAGCTAAAGATAAAAGCAGCTGGAGACTTTGCACCTCTGTTTGGTGTTTAGTGAACAAGTATTGAGGAGGAGGGACTGAAGGCTATGACTACTGAGAGGGGCTAAATACCTTAACATACAAAAAAATTATCAATAGTGAAACGGATGAAAGGGGTGGGGGTGGGCTAAGAGGAAGAAAGTTTGCAGCTGTCGCCCTTGGGGTATGCACTCTAGCTGACTAACAGATTTTAACAAGGCATAACAGTAGTCACAAAAACTGGCATCTACACTACACAAACGGCAACAAGAAGGTTCCTGGAGTTAAACCTGGGGCTGCAGTCTATTTTTGGATGATTGCTGGTTAGAGTTTTCTTTGCTTTTTGCTGGAGTGAGAAGATTCCTTGCTCACACAAGTGGGGGGGGGGACCCAAAGCAATCAGGTCCTCAGTGGCTACTACACAAGCGGCAGCAACAAGGTGCCTGGAGTTAAACCTGGGGCTGCAGTCTATTTTTGAGGTTATACTTTGAGATTATAAGGTTGATTAGGAGATATGCGAGGGATCAGAGAAGAAAATTAAAGCAGATTAAGTCCTGTCTGAATTTCTGCTTGAACAGAATTCGGTACGGGTGTCCTCTTTCCCCTTTATTTACATAATATTTAGAACCACTGGCAAAGAAAATAAGGGACTCAGAAATCAAAGATATAAAATTGCATAGTAGTCAAGAAAAACTAACTTTATTTGCAGATATTATTTTATACCTGACAAAACCAGAAAAGGACATTTCAGTACTGTGGAACATTTTGATTGTTTCATATCTTTTGAGATACAAAATTAATGAAGATAAAACAAAGGCAATAGCTGTAAATTATGCACCCACACACAAACAGGATCCGCAATATCTGTATTTATGGGGACACGATAAAATGAAATACTCAGGAGTCTGGATTAAAAATAACTCCGGTGTGGCAGCTAAGGAGACGTGGGAAGAAAACTAAATAAAAGAGAATACAAAAACTGAGACGCTGGAAGCTCTGTTATATGGATATGGATAGTAGACGCAAGTAGTTAAAATGTTTCTAGTCCCTTCGGTCTTATACACGGGTCAGTTATTTTTATCAACCAGATGAGAACTTGTGGATAGAAATTAAAGAGCTGAAGGATTTTATCTGGGAGGGAAAGATGGCAAGAGTCAAGTGGGATTAGCAGATTCCTCCAATTGAACAAGGTGGACTGAGATTGCCCAATTTGAAGGGGTATTTCAAAGCTATACATTTAAGGCTCCTACACATAGCACAAACAGAATCGTGTAATTCAAAGTGTAATAGGATGATGAAGAAACAGAGGGGAAGCTCAAGAAATAAGAGCACATGGGACTTTGGATGCAGATCTTTGAGAATAATAACCATAGAGATTTATAAAGTAGCAGAAAATATTTTAAGACCCAAAGTCAAGCCAACATGAGAATGGAGAAAGGAGAGTCTGCCGATAGGGATGACTGCAATTAAGTGAAGGCAGGCACACAAATGGAGAAACAGCACAATGTATTCAAAAAAGGCTTTATTCCACACAATAATAAACACCAATAAAATGGACTCTTCCATTTTATTGACATTTATTGTGTGGAATAAAGCCTTTTCTGAATACACTGTGCTGTCTTCTCCATTTGTGTGCCTTTCTTCACTTGATTTTGGATTTTTTGGGCAGACTATCCTTGAAAACTGTGGTTAATGACTGCAATTAAGGATACAGACAATAAGCGGGGGGGGGGGGGGGCCGGCTGGAATTTATTGGAGAAAACTGGCAAAGGAACCAAAGTATTAACAGCAAATAGCTAGAGGGGGAAACGCAGCAGACTGGGAAGACGCCAAGAATTTACTTGGACTGTAGGTTACAGATTGCTTATATTCCTATATCAATCCCAGATAGGGAGGGTAGAGAGAAAGAAATAGGGGGTCTTAAACGAAAGATCAGCACTGGCAGAGTTATTAGAATCCAGAACAGAAGCTGCTGTTAAAAAAGAAATAATTAGTAGACCATATAAAGTACTGCATGATAACTATAAGAATCAGACAAGGTCAGAAAGGATTTGGGAAAGACTAGATAAACATTTCACAAAGGAACAATGGGAGGATATATTTAATGTCTCAAAAATATGCAACAAATCTAGCCGATTTAGGATTTTTGACTGAAATTGTTTAAATACGTATTTTTATACCCCAAGAATATTTCTTTGGGTAGATAGCAAATATAAGAGGTGTGATGGGGAAGAAAGATGCAACTGGAAACATCTTCCACGAGTGCAGTGAGTTGGTGGACTAAGGATTACCTGTGGGATGCAGTCGGAGATGCTGGGTGGATATACTGGTGCAACGAGGGAAAAGACTTTTTCTGAGCTATGATACAGAATCAGAATTGCCTGGACATGTTAAGGCCTTGCTTTGTCTAATTATGGCGACTGCCAAAAAAGTAATTACTCGAAAGTAGAAATCAAAATCTAAACCAACTATATTAGTAGTAGTAAATACATTAACAGAGATAAAACAACTAGAATTGAGATCTTTAGAAAATGGTAGGAGCAAACTGCATAGGAAAAATGGGAATTGTGGGAGCAATACATACATACATACAGAGGAAGAATGAGGTTTAAAAGGCGGCAGGACTTAAACGAGCTGTGTAATGTTTGACAAAATGATTGGCTAGATTACAAGTGATGTATGATGTTTGCAGATGGGTGTGTGTAAATATGGATTGTAATGGAAAATGTTTGCAATTAGGATTGCGTCGGTATGGTTTGTTTTCATTTATATAAATGTATAATTGCTTACTTAGTAACTGATGGTTTAATAAAGATGCTGCTTGCTTTAAAAAGGGGTAGAAATTGAATAATTTATATATTGTTGCTTAGGTTGCAGGATATATAGCAAAATACATCAATATATCTATAGCATATTTCCGATATACATCATGTAACATATATATTAGAATGAAACAAAAAAGAATGAAAAGTTAAATAAGATAAAATGATTAATGACTGTAAAGGAAAGCAAATACTTACTAAAAAGGGCATTGCTTTCTTATGTAACACACAGGTTACACAGAATAACATTTTTCTATCTGAAAACCCTCTGTCTACAAAAAAAGGAATCATTTTTCCAAACGAGAAGGTAGAAAAAAAATAGGCAAGGGGCATGTGAAAAGGAAAAAATCATAATTGAATGTGAAAGACTGAAGAACATTACTGTAAGAAAAAAGGAGAGACAGATGCTGACTAGATGGCTCAAGCTGTGGATTTGCAATACCAGATGGATGAGAATTTTAGACAAAATGAAAACAGTGGAATTATAATGAGACTAATGGTGATGAAGATTTATCCTTCGTGAAAATTGAGAGAGCAGATATTACTGTATCAGAAGCTGAAGATTCTTCAGAGCTGGAGAGCAAAGACATTCTTGTAATTAGTGATTCAATTATTAGAGGAAATGATACTGACATTTGCAGAGAAGATAATGAACATTGAATAGTGTTGCGTTTGCCAGGAGCAAAAACAGAAGACGTGAGTCAAGTCTTGGAATGTCTTAATGTAAATATGGATCCGTTTTTATTCATGTCAGTACAGATGATTTCATCCACAAGGATTTTCCGACTGTTAGTAGGGAAATGACAGCCCTCTTAGATAGCACAGCTTGTACTGGTGTTAGGACATATTTTTCACAAATCACCTATAAAAAGGATAGTCAGTCAGGTTACTGTGAATGAAAAGACTTTTTGTATAAATATTTACATGGAAAAAATGTCTTGTTTTAAAAAAAAATGGAAATGTCTAGAGCATCCAAGCCTAGTGCTGGGCATACATGTTAACACAGGATGGCGTGCATCTATCAAGATCAGGGAAGAGAATTTTTGCACCAGGTATTTTGCAATAATTGACTAACACTAGGAAGGATTTTTGCCAGGTTGAAAATTTAACAGTTCACAAATCTGATACATCTCTGATGGTGGTTAATGCTAGGAGCATTAATAATAAAGCTTTTTTTATTGGAAAATGTGCCGTGTTCCCACAAGACTGATGAGGTTATTGTTTGTGAAACATGGTTAATGAACAATGACTGGAAACCAGTTCTGTCAGGGTATAAATGTTTTTACTGTAACACACATTCTAACAAAAAAAAACAGGTGGAGGTGTTACAGGGATTAAAGATAGTTATGAGACCTGTAATTATTACATGTTCAGTGATAGCACCAATACTATGGACTGTTTAAATGTGACAAAGACAACCCTGGAACATATAACAACTGTTAGAGTGCACAGACCACCAAAGTCAAGTGCAGATGACCTAGAGGAATTCATACATTTCTTGCACGAAACACAGGAGGGAAGAATAATATTAGCTAGGGACTTGAGTTTACCAGAAACAGACTGGAAGAATATTGATTCAACAACGTTATTAAGGAAATTACTTACAACGTATATTCAGGAACAACTGCTGCAGGCTGTTAAAAAAAAAAAAAAAACTACTAGGGGACAGAACATACTAGACATTGTTTATGTTACTAAAGTCATTACTGTTACTTCAAGTCAAGTTTTACCACTGTTGATGCGCAGTGATCATGGGGTTATAAAGTTTAATTTGTTGCTAGATAATTCTGCCAAACTGAAATCTAAAACAATGCACAGAAGATTAACCACAGATTATATGGAAGCAAAACAGTCACTGTGTAAACCTAACTGGAGTGAAGTATTCAGTGGAAAAACTCCAGATGGAATATGGAAAGCTTTGAAACAGAAACAGAGTGCAAAAAAATGTTTATCAACAGGATCTAGGCATACATCAGGGGGATATATTTCCCCAAGAACAAGATATCTGATTAAGGTGAGAGAAAAAAATATAAGAAATGGAAGATACAAACTACAACTTTGAAAACTGAAATAAACAAGCTGGACAAACAGATCAAGCATAGTTTGAGAAGATCAAGAAAATTTATATAAAGATACTGAGCATAATAGGAAACCTTTTTATAGATGCACAAGATGTGGAAGGAGTAAAGGCACAAATTAACAAACTGTGTGTAGACTCTAAAATTTATTCTCAGAGACAGATTACAGATACATTTACAAAATCTTATGCAAAACAGTTTGGCTCCACAAAAAAGTAAACCCCAGATACTGGAATCAAATTAGATTATGCTGAAAAAGAACGGTGCAATCTGGATCCAAACAAAGCACAGGGAATAGACGTAATTAGTAAAAATGACCCAAGAACACCCCAGCAAGAACTTATGGTACCGTTACATCTATTATTCACTAGGTAATATAAATATGGGAGATTCCTCAAGATTGGACACGTGATTATTAAAAAAGAAGTTGCGTACTTACCATAACATTCCATGTTTGTAGTCCATCTCGCCTACATTCTTGCTGGATGAGTTCAGAGCAGAGACTTGGCCGATACTAAAGCTCGAGAGCTTTTACTGGCTCGGGGCTAATCCCTATCCCATGATGCCTCACAGCAATCCCCCAGATCTTGTTTGCAAGAAGGTAATAGGTACATAATAGTCAGTAAACTATCAAAAACAATGCACATACACACAACACTGTGTATTGCTATCCATGCCAGGTGGA
This sequence comes from Protopterus annectens, assembly GCF_019279795.1. Lineage (NCBI taxonomy): Eukaryota > Metazoa > Chordata > Ceratodontiformes > Protopteridae > Protopterus > Protopterus annectens. Next base: position 403,744,164 of record NC_056741.1, read on the forward strand.
CAGACAACTACAACCAGGCAGACAGCAAAATGTATAGTCTGCCAGTTCCTCCAGAAAACAGGAAGGGGGGAAGGAGGGTGGGCCGCAAGAACATAGTAGAGATGGACTACAAACATGGAACGTTATGGTAAGTACATAACTTCTTTATGTTATGTATTCCTATCTCGCCGTAATTCTTGCTGGATGGGACAGCGTCCCTAGCACCTTTATACCGGGTGGCTCAAGCAAAGAGGGTAGACCAAAGGATGATCTGTCCCGGGAGGCCAAATCCAATTTGTAATGAGTGACAAAGGTACAAGGTCTTGCCAAAGTAGCAGCTACACAAACTGTATAAATTGGAAGCTTAGATCTAAAGGCATATGAAGTAGATACTGCTCTGGTTGAATGGCCTTTTACTTTGATGATCTTATTCCAGCAGCTTTGTAAGCAAAGGAAATGCAGTCTGCAAGCCATTTAGACAAGGTGACCTTAGAAACAGGAAAACCTTTATTTTTGCCTGAAAAGGAAACAAATAATTGGTCAGATTTTCAAAATTCTTCAGTCCTGTGCAGATAAAACATGTGAATTCTGTGAATATCCAATTGGTGGTCTGTATTTTGATTTATTAGAATGATTTGGGAAGAAAACTGGAAGTTCCATAGTTGAGTTGAGATTATGCTCTGAACATACCTTAGGAAGAAAAGAAGGATTTATTCTAAGTGAGAGACTATCCTTATGGAACACAATGTAAGGAGGTTGAATGGTGGGGGCTTGCAGTTCAGAAACTCTCCTGGCCGACATTATAGCCACTAGGAATTATGTCTTCCAAGACAAGAATTTCAAATCCAAGATCAGAGAAGAGGGTTCAAAGGGTGGAGAAATTAAGGATGCAAGAACTAGGTTTAGGTCCCGGGGCTCTGGTGGTTGTCTGATTGGAGGCTTGAGAAGGAGGACTCCTTTCAGAAAGGTTTTGCATAAAGAATGAGACATGATTGTGTTTCCCATGAAGCCAAAAAGGTAATTAGAGATGGCAGCTAACAGAACTCTAATAGTAGCAGCTGCAGCTCCTTCAAGAAAAATAGATGACAGGAAGGACATGGTAGATTCAACAGGAGCTGAGTAGGGATCCATGCCTTGGTTTGCTGCCCAAATGGAGAACCTTTTCCATTTGCTGGAACATAACTTCCAGGTCAAAGATTTATGTGAAGAAATCAGAATATGTTTGACTGAAGGGGAAAGGGAAACACACTTGGCTATTCGTGGAACTGGAGCAGCCATGCTGTCAATTTCAGGGTTTGGATAGTACAATGGAACTGCCCCAATTGATGAATCAGGAGGTCTGGAGATGGTTCCAGAATCCATGTTCCTCCAATAGGTAGGGCGACAGGAAGGGGAACCAGACTTGGCGAGGCCAGTAAGGAGCAATGAGAATCAGGGTACTCTTCGACCGTTTTGCTTTCTGAATTACTTTTGGAGGGAGAGAAAAGGGTGGAAAGGCATAAATGAGTCCCGGGGGCCAATTGTGGACTAGACTGGCCCTGGGTGACATCCCCGGATACGGAATTAGGGCAAAGTAGCTGCTCCATTTGGTGTTCATCTACGTGGCTAATACGGCAAGGCTGGCCCCATTTGCAAAAAATACCTTCCGCAACTTCTAAATTCAGGGACCACTCGTGAGGCATCAGAATTGCCCGACTGAGTTTGTCTGCTATCACACTGGACTTCCCCGGGATGTGCGTTGCTACCAGAAAATGTTGAGAGTCCATCACCCATCTCCATACTCTTAAGGCCTCCCGTCAAAGTGGGTAAGATTTGATCCTTGCTTGTTTATGTACCACACTACAGACATGTTGTCTGACTGAATCGCAATTGTCCCAATGGGAAGAGAACTGTGAAGTGCTTGCAACGCATATAGCACCGCCCTCATCTCCAGAACATTTAGGTGGAAGTGATTCTCATGATTCTGCCAAGTACCTTGGACCGTCATACCCAGATAATGCCCCCACCCTATCTGGGAGGCGTCTGTGGTCAAGATTGCATTTTCTAGAGGGGGAGCGAGAGGACGACCTAGATAAAGTTGATCCGTATGTAACCACCATGTTAGATCTTTCTTGCAGGAGTTCGTGAGACAGGGGAAGATTCTGCATTGACCACTGGGCAAATAGCCACTGAAGTACCCTCATGTGTATATGGGCTAGGGGAACTAAGAAAATAGTGGAAACCATAGTCCCTGAGGGACTATCCTGGCATGTACTTTGTCTCTCTTCGACAAGAATTTGACTTGGTTGTATAACGATTCTATCCTTTCTGAGGTCAGTTTTGCTGTCATGGTGGTCGAGTCCATCTCTGATCCTAAGAATACAATGTGCTGCAATGGAGATAAGGCTGACTATTTTAGGTTTATTGAAATGTCTAATCTGGCGCACAAGGATAGAGTCTCGTCCCTGGTTCTGATTAGTTGGTGCTTGGTGGTAGCAGTGAGGAGCCAGTCATCTAGTTACGGAAACACCTGGAATCTTTGACGTCTCAGGTGAGCCATTACCAGTGCCATGCATTTGAACACTCTGGGGGCTGTAGTGTGGCCAAAGGGCAGTGTTCGAAACTGAAAATGACTGGCTCCCAGCCGAAAGTGTAGGTGTCTTCTGGAGCGCCTGTCCATTTTGATGTGGTAGTATGCATCCTGAAGATCTAGTGAGCACATCCAACTGTCTTTTCCGATGAAGGGAAATATCGACTGCAGAGTGACCATTCGGAACTTTGATTTCTTTACCGACTTGAGTCTACCGAGATCTAGAATTGATCTCCAGTCCCATGTCTTTTTTTGGAACTAAAAAGAATCGTAAGTTCCGGATCCCATTTGCTCTGTGGGGACTTCTTGGATGACTCTCTTGTAGCAACGAGATGACCTCCGATGTTGCACAGTCTAACTGAATGGGTGGTACTTCTGCTAGAAACCGGTTTACTGGGGGATCGGAAACAAAGGGAATAAAGTGACCTCTGGATATTACGGTTTGTACCCAATGATCTTGGGAAATTTGTTGCCAGGCGCTTGGGTACAGTGAAAGAATACCCCCGACTGCCTCTAGAGACGGACAGTCGGGCAACCCCTCAGGGACGATGGAAGGGACAATCAAAAAAAGTATCCATCTCCCTCATGTTGTTGACCTCCTCTGCCACAAGGGCGGTGTCTTCCATTACATCCTCCCCCTTTGCCTCTAGGGGAGGGCTGACCTTGTGCCGGAGGGAAATCTTTTTGGGATTTACGGAACCACATTTTCCCTCCTGTATGACCCTTGGGATAGGGTCTAGAAGGAAGGGAAAAACGGACTCCAACAGCAGATAAGGTTTTCCCTTCCTGCTCGCACCTGGTCAAAGTGTCTTACCTGTGGTCCAAAAAGAGTGGAATCAAAGCGGGCGTTGGTAAAGAAGACTTAAAGGATTCCGTGAAGTTACAAAGACGCATCCAGGAGTGACTCCTAAGAGAGATTCCTGCTGAGGCTGCCCTGCTCACTCCGTCAGCTGCATAGGAAATCAGCCTTCATAGAGGAGTTAGCTATAGAGGTAAGGGTATAGAGCTGCGCAAATACCTTGTCAGTGGATCCCAAAGCTAATGAACCCTGAAGGGTGTTCTCCCACCAACTCCTTCAGGAGATCCCTTTGAAGTAGAATGCAATGGGACAGGTAATTCAGTGATCTTAAGGTGAATGCCGCTGAAGAGAAGGTATGCTTTCCATACCTATCCATTGTCCTGGACTACTTATTAGGATGGATATTAGATGAGGTCTCGGACAACTCCTCCTTCGTGGCCACTGCTACCATCAACAGAAACTCCCTTAGAAAGAAACAGCTCATCTACTGTAATTGCTGGAACCTGTGTTCTGAAAGACAGCCTTCCAGACTATCTGCAAATATACAGAGCTGAGTATATTTTTTGGGTTTTAGAGTTTGTACTGTTAGTTGTTCCTTAGATATCTGTTGAAAATGTTTTGTCCCACCCACCCTCCCTATTTTTGGCTTGTAGTTTAAATTTCGTGGCTTTTGCAGTTCCCCGCCCCACTGTAGATTTGATCTGGGACCCTCCCTCCAGTCCCATCTCTTTACCACATTCTACCTAATAAACTCTTTCTGCACTTGCTTTTAGTCCTTTTTAATTTAATTGCATTGTTTAAACTCTGTTTGGTCTAATATTGCTACATACTCAAGTGTGCTAGCTTGCATTGCATATGAATTGTTTTTTACTACTATTTTTTTTTTTTTTTTTTTTACAGAAAACTGTAAACCTGTTTCCTACCTTTCCTGTAACTAGTGTTCCAGATACAGATTTGCTGTATCCAGGACTGTATGTAAGCTTCTGAGCCCCCCCAAGCCTTTCTGTGTTGGAGGGAAGCCTTGTAGCTTATCAGGGGGAGTGGTAAGCACTAGGTAACCCGTTTACCACATAAGGAGTGGTTCTGGACCAGAAATTGTAGTTATTGGTCGTTTGGGCAATCTCTTCCATCTCTCTCAACTTTCTGATTGAAAAGCTTGCATTTGCACTTGTTTCTGTCCTGTAACTCATCCAGTGCAGATACAGATTCTTAGTTTTAGCACTTAAATTTGCTTATTCCTGCTCAGCACTTGTAAGCACTAAATAAACTACTAATTACCTGTTTGTGTCTTTCGGCTTTTCCCGGTTAAGGGTCGCCACAGCGGAACTCCGGTCCACTAATGATTGGTAGTTGATTTTTACGTGCAGAGTTACCAGCCCGGACGCACAACCTTCAACGAAGGCACACCCATTCACGCATGTCTCCACGCAGAAGACGCTCTAGCTGAGAATCGAACCGGACAGCATCTTACTGTGAGGCGACAACGCTACTGCAGCACCACACCGCGGGTCATAAGCTACTAATTACTATAGCACTCAATCTTCCTCATTAACTAGAGGAAAACAGTTTTTGTACTTTTCTCGCTTGCTTAGAGAAAAACAGCTCTTGTACTCACTTTCCTCACTTATCTGGAGGAAAATAGTTTTTTATTCAGGCATGTCCAAGGGTCAGCTCCCAGTGTTCTCTCCTGTCTATCTGATGAATCTGGGCATCTTGAGGCAATGTAGAAATTGCCTCATGTACACAGACAACCCTCGCCTCCTACCACCCAACACTACAACCTGTGAGAGATGCACTTATTTAGCCAAACTGGAGGTAAAGCTCTCTCCAACCAAGACTGAACTTGACAGTCATGAGAAGAAGGTAAATATTTGCACCACACCACACTCATCACAGTCTCACTAAATCTACACCACCAAAATCCACACATAGTAACACACAAACATTCGCGGAGACTCTCAATAATAATCTAAGCAGCAGAGACCTCCAAAGCATAAACGCAAGCAACCATCCCCCAACACAACCCAAATGACAGCCCACAGACTCAATGTGCCACTCAACCACAGCCAATAAGGCAAAACAACATACCCAACACACTAGTTATAGGTGACTATAATCAGGCACACTGAAGTCCCACTCACCAGGCTAAACAAGGAGAAGGTTACTGTCAGCTGCCTGTCGGGTGTCAGGATCCGCCACATAACCCACGCACTCAGGTTACTCCACAACAAGTACAAATATGTCTGTCATTATCCATGTTGGTGTGAATGACCCGAGACGTACCTCCCTGGACTACATGGAGAGAGACTTGGAAGAGCTCTCCGATCTTGTAGCCCAGGCAGGTATGACCCTAGCCCTGAGTAGCATTCTGCCATCGCCCAGAATGATACAGCAGTACAAGGACAAAATGATTGGCTTCAACAACTGGCTAAGCTTCTGGTGTCATTCTAAGGGGATCCAGGATCTGTCTGCTTGGGATGACATGGTCGACAGACCACAATGCTTTGCCACAGATAGTCTGCACCTGTCGCCCCTGGGATTCCGGATACTGGCTAAGGCTCTTGCTGCCCCCACAGTGCCTTTTTTAGGCAAGGTTCAAATAACAAATTCACCACCATAACAGGAACAGGCAAGCAAAAACTGAGGGTAATGCTACTCAATGCTAGAAGTCTAAACCTCAAAATGCACGCACTCAAGGCACTCCTTAAAATGGAGAACATAGATATCTGTGCAGTGACTGACACCTGGTTCAAGGCTCCAGAGAGCACCCCCTGCACTACCAGGCTATAACTCATACCACACTTTTCGGCCATGTAACCTGGACCGAAACACAAAAGGCGGAGGTGTGTCCATATTCATTAAGGATATCCACACCTCCAGGCTAGTTGCTCAGCATAATGCATCCAAGTTATCCAAGTGCAACTAACTCTGGGCAAAACTGCAATCCAAATTGTAGCTTGCTACAGATCTCCCACAATGTCCCAGGATTCCCACTCCTCTTTTCTTGATGTACTGGAAAATATTAGGGTTCAAACAAACACCCTAGTAATGGGCGACTTCAACTACCCCATCATTAACTGGGAAAACTACTCGTGTACCAACTCCTTAGCTCAACACTTTCTGGAATTCATAAACTCCAATGCCCTGGATCAACTTATCCACACCCCCACCAGGGGCAACAGTATCCTAGACCAAGTCATTACCAACACGAGTGACCAGTGTTCCACACCTGAAGTCAACTCCTCGTTGGTCCGATCCGACCATAAGCTAATCACCCTGGATATCCACATCCTGCCCCCACCCCCCATTAAGGAAACCACAGTAAAAAATTTCTCCAAAGCCAACTTCATGCTTAAGACAGAAGTGGTGAACTTCATGACACCCATGCAGATGGAAAATACAGTTACAACTGCTGAATCCTACACAAATGCACTCTATAAGCACTTACACGAGTGCATGGACTGTGCTATCCCAAACAGAACCAATACGCTATCCTCCAAAAAAAGGAAGCCAATCTGGCAGTCCCCTGCCATAAACAAACTGTACAACAGAAGGAAGAAATTGTTGCAAAAGAGAGTAAAATCCCATGAGTGGAGGAGCTCCCTGGTCAGCCTCAGTAAGAAGCTGAGATCCCTTATAAGATCCTCCAAAGGTAGCTATGAAAACAAAATTACCACCAATTCCAAGGACAACCACAAAGCATTCTATAGCTATGTCAAGAATCTCGATGGCAACATCCAGATCTGCTCTGCGTTACAGCACTAAGGCAAGAAAATTACAGAACCAACTGAAATTGCCAACATCCTGGCAGATAGGTTCAGTGCTAACTTTACCCCCCCCTCTCACCCCCTAAAGGGCCCATTTCTATATAGGAAGAATGCAGAGTCCCTGTAATCACAACTACGCAGGTAAAAGCTGCGCACTCTAAAGCCAAAAACACAGCATCCATGGGACCAGACAACATCCCAGGCTGCGTTTTACACGAACTTCAGAAAGAACGGTCTCCCCACTTAAGCACCATGTTCAATAATACCCTCGCATCAGGCTTTGTGCCCACGGAATGGTGCACAGCAACAGTTATCCCACTCCACAAAGGGGGAGCCACCACTGATCCCGGAAACTATCGACCTATTAGCCTGACGAGCCTGGTCTGCAAGGCCATGGAACATATCATCATGGAACTCAAAGACATTAGTAACCACCAAACTCTGGATCACACCTAGTTCGGGTTTGTGAAAGGCAGATCATGCTTCCCGAACCTGATCGACTTCTTTGAGGCAGTCACCAAAGCCGTAGATGAGGGTTAGGTGGTTCACACAGCCTATCTTGACCACGCCAAGGCTTTCGACACCATCTCCCATTCTGGAATTATAGCTAAACTAGGTATAAATCCCTATGTCACAAGATGGGTTGCCAACTGGCTCACTGACAGAACCCACACTGTAAAAGTTGCAGACTCCAAATCTGAGCTCAAAGCAGTGACAAGTGGAGTACCACAGGTTTCTGTCCTGGGACCTCTCCTGTTAGCCTGTACTTCAGAGAAGTAGATACCAAACACAGAAGGCCTCTGGCTAACGAAGTTCGCAGGTGACTGCAAACTAGGATCCACAGTCAAGTCCCCAAATGATATGGACATCCTACAGAAGGACCTCGCTGAGACAGATGCCTGGTGTCAGAGCCATGGCCTCAAGCTCAATGCCAAAAAGTGCAGTCTCATCCCATTGGGTAAAAACTCTGTACCCATGAACTACCACATAGGCAGCAATCTACTTAACACCGACTGCATAAGAGACCTTGGGACCCAGGTGGACAGTAGTCTCTCCTTTGACAGTCACATCGCCACAGTAGTCAGGAAGGCCTACTACGTGGCACACCATCATAAAAAGGGTCCTCATCCAGGGAAAAAAAAAAAAAAAGGTAATTGTTCCCCTCTACTTGACACTCAGACCCATTATAGAGTACAACGTCCCTTTTGTAATGTACCTCACAAGACATCTGCAGCAGCTGGAAAGGCCACAGAAGTACCTCACAAAGAGGATTACTGGCCTCAAACAAATGCCCTACACTGACCGCCTCAAAAAACTCCAGCTTTATTCCATACAATAATCGCCTACTCCGAGGTGATCTCTGCCTAACATATAAAGCTATGTCAAACCCAGAGCTGTTGGACATGCTACACCTAAAGAAATCCCAATCCCTCCGAGCAACACGCTCTAGGGACCCAAACCTAGTCACCACAATAAACAGGACATGCTGGAGGGATAGATTCCTGTCCCAGAGACTTACCATACTCTGGAACAGGCTACCCATCTATGTCAAGCAAAGTTCTTCAATAGCACTCCAAGAAAAATCTTGATGAGTGGATGGGAAATAGGAAATACACCCCGGGGATCACTTCTGTCTCTCTGCTCAACAGTGGCACATGAAAATAACTTGGGTGGCGTAAGCCAGGGAACCTTGTTGGCTAGGCTTACGTAGGCCCTTGGGCCGATAGCCAAGTACCTACCTATGAACCTATGAGCAGTCAAATTTGTTTGGCCTCCTCAGGACAGGCTCCGCTGTGTCCGGAGAGGTCCTGGCTTTCTGGGATATATGATCCCAAGAGCTGGTCATAAGGTGGTGTCACCCAGGAGGTGGAAGGTCGGGAACCAAAGGCCTCAAGATACACTGACTCATCTTCAGTAGGATTAGAGGTCTTCGCCCCTCTAAGGATTTCAAGGATGTCAGAAAAGGAGACATCCTCAAAGGGGGATCTAGGGGACCCTTCTGACTCATCTAAATCAGTGTCCGACAGGTGAGTCAATGTGCTTCCTCTTACAAAGTCTCTTCCAAGGAAGCTCTCCAGTGGAATAATCTGGGGAGGTCTTGGAAGAGGGGACACCTCCAATGGTGGCTGTTTGACTCTCTGGTTCACTAAGCTGAGGAGGTGGTAGGGGAGAAGAGATTGTTGCCGGCTGCTGGTGGGACATCAGGTCCAAAGGCAGGGCTTTGGCACTGGACAAAGCTTTCTTTATTGCTTCGAAGGGCCCTTCCCCCCTGCTACGAAGCAGATGTGGGAACCAAGCTGAGTCGAGCCAAAGCACTGAGAGGGAGGGTTGGCTCCGAAGAAAAAATGGGATGACTATCCCCCTCGGAGTGACTCGAGAGCATCGGCTCCCAGATCCCTCGGCTCCAGACTGAGCTGCTGAAGACAGAGTTATTGGTTCCGAGGAAGTAGGAAGAATACTCAGAACCAAAGGATCCAACATAGAAGAACCCAAAGTGATTGGGTCCAAGAGCGAAGCAATCGGAGGTAGAGCAGTAGATTGTAAAAGGGGTGGCTCCGAAGCCTTTGGGTCCGGAAGGGCTAACTTTTTAGCCAGAGCAGGGTCACAGAGCAACCTCTTTACCACCTGCTCGATGTCCTCATCTGAAAGTGTCCTGGAGGAATGGGTGGAGACAGGAGATCTCAGCCTAATACAGGAGACCTCAACATTGGTGAGACAGGTCGACGACTGGTGACTGCCTCTGCACCGAAGAGACAGACGGCACAGAGACAGAAGAAGCAGAATCAGAGCCAGTACTCATTGGCTCCGTCGCTTTAGACATTTTAGATGGCTCCGAAGCTGGAACCGAAGATTTTCTCTTAATTTTGGAAGCTGTCTGACCAAGTTCCAGCTGTTCCTGGAAGGAACTGGTCATAAGACCCCCGTCTATTAACTTACGTTTCCTCTCATTAAGAACCCTAGTACCGAAGGCATGACAAAAAGTACAGGGTTCTTGTAAGTGAGCTTCTCCCAGACAGTACACACACAGCTAGTGTGACTGCCAGTCAATGACATCTTTTGTGAACATTTGTCACATTTTTTGAACCCTGGCAGACTGTGTTCCTTATATTCTCTGTCCTTCTCTTTGGACATGCTGACAAGAAAACAAGGCTAACAATTCGCAACAACAACAGTGACTATAACTACAACACTGACTATAACTAACAAAGTTATGAAGAGAAGAATTTTTTTTTTTTTTTTTTTTTTTTATAAAAAGACAAACTCAGGGAGGAATGGCCATCTAAACGGGCAACTATGGCCCTCTAACTAAAACAGGCTGTACAATCCTAAAAGGGGTGGAAAAGGGTGTTCAAGCACTCAATAACCAATCACATGGGTAAAGACTAATGACTATAAAAGGTAGAAAGTGAAGGAAAAAAGGAAGAATACAAGATTTATCGAAAAATCTTCTACTTAGCCAACAAGCCAGTAAGGAGACAACCTCAAAGACGACCTGGGAAAATGCCATGAGGCACCATGGGATAGGGGTTAGCCTAGAGCCAGTAAAACCTCTCTAGCTTTAGTATCGGCTCCAAATGGTCTATCTTTGCATTTTTTTTCAGAAATCCGGTAGTCGGATGGCTTACCGACGACATTTCTGGATAATTGAACAGAGAACCGAAATATTTAGAGGCGAAAATATACAGACAGATAGTGCGTTGATTAAATAAACTACAAAACCAACAGCAAGGTACGTTATGGTCAGGGCCTAGGCAAGGAACACAGTATGAATGAAAATCTTTGTGAGGTATTTGCTTTCCATAAGAAATGCAATTATTAACTTTTACTGACATCGGTAAGGAGTAAGAAAAAGTTTCCCCAACGGGGTACTTAGCTTTAGTTGAAGACTTCGGTTCTGAAACTCGAAAACAAAATTTTCTGGAGTCGGCCAACCGGCACTTGCCCAAAGCAGAAGCAGTTTGCACCGCACGGCAAGAAAGACTGATGTAATGGCATTGGCTGCATGTTTTATACCCCTGATGACCTGAGGTCATGGAAGAAGGGACAGCAACTGATGCAGGACCCAAGACTTTGTTAAATCAGGCCGACTGAGGGCTACTGCAAGCAGATAACCCAAATGTGATGACTGCAACAGTGAAACACGAAGAACATCTGCAGACTCATTTAACGACCTGGATATATGGGTAGATTCAGCTATGAGTTTTTCTAATCATATCAACCAATTGGTTAATGACATTTATAGAACTATAGGTTATAGAAAAAGATTTATAAAGTCTAGGGAATCAAAAATGATGAAGTCATTGTTTTGTTAGTTATATTACACCCAAACTTGAGAATGGAATAACAATATGGAAACCTTATAAGAAAGCAAGCAAGAGTAAACGGGAAAGAGTACAGCAGAAATATACCAAAAGCATCCACGGATGGGAAAATTTAAATTATAAAACTAAAATATCTGACCTTGTACAGAGTCTCTTACAGATATCTAAGAGGAGATCTTATTCAGGTATATAGGGCATTTACAGACAACTACCTCTAGGAATGTTTGGGTTATCAAAAAGTACTAGAGAATCATCAGACAATCTTAGTAGAAGATTCTATAGGAATAAGAAGTGTACTAACTGGTTCTCTTGACAGAATAGCTGATGCATGAAACAGACTACTAAATTACATTAAAAGTACTAGTTTAGATGTTTTTATTAACAGCCTGGACACTTATTACGGGAACAAGTGTTTTGGTATATTGGCAAGCTAGAAGGGCATTAATGCCCATGCTTCAAATATCTGCACGTATGTATGCTTGTTAATGTTAATTTGGTAATAGTTTGATTACTTCTGTACAAATTTAAATTTGCCTATGCCACAAGCGATAATTCAATAAAAAGTGCTTAAATATAAATAAAACAATGGAGTATATCAACTCAAACGAATGGCTGGAAAATGGAAGAAGCTTTAGAGATATTCAGATGAGGTGATAAAACTGCAAAAGTCAGAGGTCTGAAATGAAGAAAATACTGGCTGAATGAGAGGTTGTTCAAGAAAAGAAGTTTCAAAAAATAACAGAATTAGAAGACAGAGCATGTAGGGGGAAACCTGAGATTTTCTGCCGTACAACAGAAGCTGGAAGGAACAGAGTGCACTAATTTTACTAGAGTACAAATAAGCAACTGGACTGGTATTCCACAGCAGAAATGGTCAACTGAAAGGGCACATCCTGTGTATGCTTCAAACCTGGCTATGAGAAAGCAACCTAGACCTTTAATGGTAAAGATGCAATCATATCAGCAGAAGGAGTGGATAATGACTGGTTCCTATCACTTAGTTGAACTTTTACAAGTTCGAATCTCATATGGTTGAGACTAAGTTTGAATGTGTAAAAGTTAGAGCATTTGAATGGACATCTGCATAAGCGGAGTTTTCCATTTTGTTCAATGGGGTGCGATCTCAGAGTTGGTATATTTAAGAAGCAGGTGGTGTGTTGGGCGCAGCCCCCCCCCCCCCACATGGGGGGCTTGCCTCCCTGTTTAAAACAGTTTATTTTGTTTTCCTTTTTTTATCCATAGTCAAAGTTTTGTAACTTCGAACATAATGTTTAGAACATTACGTGTTCAAAGTTACAAGACTTCGACTATGTGACACAGACCCGATTATGACAAAACTATGGCAGAAGGATAAAGTACTAAAACTGTGAGACAGCAGAGTTTTTATGGAAAATAAACTTCTTGTACACCAAGCAAAAGCAGAGTAAATCGTATTGCATGCTTGCTTCTCTTCATTCCCTGGAGGGACAAAATAATTTTTTGTTGAAGTACATGCTAAGGAGGAAATACAAAAGTTCGTCCAACAAAAAGTGAGCTCTGAAACACAAGGAGATTCTGCTTGCTGTTCTGGTAATAAAGACCACAGAGATTGCGCTAGAGAAACCTTTTCCAAAGTTTCAGTAGAAACTGCTGGAGAGAAGGAAGTGGGGCACAAGAGTTGACTAGAGGAATCAAGAGTATGTTAGAAATGAAGCAAAGATGGGATTTGGGAGATAGAGATGAACAGAAATAAAGCCATTAACTTGGAAACTAACAAACGTGGGGGTTACAGAGCAATAATCATATTTACAAAATATGACAGAATGAGAAAATTTGGAAATATTGGACTATGCCAGACTTGTGGGAGACTGATGACATGAAGTAGGGCATATACTTAAATGTTCTGAAAAATAATTAAGGGCGGAGAAGAGGAGGGAGTCAAGTAAATTTTCTTAACAGTACTATTTTGTAGTGGATAATTTTCTTTGTATGCTATACAGTTTTTTTTTAGTTGTTTTTAAGTGTAATGGGGATACTATTGTACAGAGATGCTCTTTTTTCTCCCTTCTCTTTCACCTTATTCAGTTTTAAGAAACATAGACACTGCAATGTAAAAGTATGGTTAAAAGTGGTTAACACTGAGCAGCCTGCCTGTCCCTGTAGGAGTGGTTACTGCCTAGAAACTGTAGTTTTATTGGTCATTTTGGGTCAATTCCAAACTCCTTGATCTCTCTCTCTTAAAACCCTGCAGCCGCGTGGTTTTGTCGTCTTTTCAGGCTTGATAGTTGTTGCAGAAGCACTTAACAAGAGGAGAAAACGCTGAGAGAAGAAAGGAGCCACTTTTGAGATTTTAAGTATTTTCTTGCGATTTATTTCTTAGAAAAACTGCATTGCCTCCTAATTTTCGTCGTTTTCTTGATCGCAAAAGTTAATATCTGGGTTAGAAACAGTATTTAGAACATACCTAGAGCCTGTTTACTGCATTTTTTGTGTTGCACCTTAATTTAAAGTTATTTTTCTTAAATTGCATTTTACCTGCCTCTGACCTAGCACACACGTGTTGGAGTCATTTATTGCACTGTTCTGAGTAGTTTGCTACTTGTGTGTCTCTGCTATCCTTAAACAAAAAAAAAAAAAATCTTGCTATTTTCCCACTCGCTCTAATTTAAAAGAAAGTTCAGTTACAGAGTTGCTGTTCTGAACTGTTTGCAAGTTTCTTGGAGACCAGTGCTTGCTTGGGCTAAAGGGAAGTCTCTTTGTTCACCAGTGGCAGTGGTTAACACTGAGCAGCCTGCCTGTCCCTGTAGGAGTGGTTACTGCCTAGAAACTGTAGTTTTATTGGCCATTTTGGGTCAATTCCAAACTCCTTGATCTCTCTCTCTCTTAAAACCCTGCAACTCTCTTTTTGTGCGGTCCTGCGCACAGAGCAGTGCCGCTTAAACAGGTTTAAACTATTCCCGGCTCCACAAACTCTCCTCTTTACTTTTTCCCTTAGAACTGCTTTAAATCTCAAAATAAGCACTCTATTTTCATTCTAAAGCCCTGCGCCTTGCTCGTATAAGTAATCTCATAGGTAAACACTAAAACTTAAGCACTACATCCTCATACTCCTTTTAAGTACTTGCTCCCTACTGGTTCTTTCTGATCAGTCAATAAGTAGTTCCCTATATTATTCAGGCATGTCCTAAGGTCAGTTTCGGGTTTACTCTCCAGTCCAGCTGGTGAATCTGGGAATCTTGAGGCAATGTTACAACTGCCTTATGTATACAGACCACCCTCTCCTCCTCCCAACAAGCTCAAATATATGTGAGAGCTGCAACTATATAGCCAAACTGGAGGCTAAGCTCTCTCAACCCAGTACTAGCACAGCCTGTCAGGAGGAGAAGGTAACCACACACACCACAAATCCAGTCTCACATAGACCTATCACATCAGCAAACCAAACAAACACACAAAAACATACCCGGAGGTTCTAAATAAAAATCTGCCTAAGCAGCAGAGACCTCCAAAGCATACATCCAAGCAACCCCTACCAAGAAACAATACCCACGTAGCACATAGCTCACAAAGTCAGTGCACCACACAGTCACAGTCCTTAAGGCTAAACAACACACCTAATACACTTGTAATAGGTGACTATTGTCAGGCACACTGATGTCCCACTCACCAGGCTGAACAAGAAGGTCACTGTAAGCTGCCTGGCAGTGCCAGGATCCGCCACATAACACAAGCACTCAGGTCACTCCAAAGCAAGTACAAATATGACTCCGTCATTGTCCATGCTGGTGTGAATGACCTGAGACGTACCTCCCTGGACTACATGAAGAGACACAGAGGAGCTCTTTGATCATGTAGCCCAGGCCGGTATAACCCTGACCTTGAGTAGCATCTTACCCTCACCAAGAATGATTCCATAGTATAAAGACAAAATGATCAATTTTAACAATTGGCTAAAGTATTGGTGTCATTCAAAGGGGATCCAGTGCCTGTCAGCCTGGGATGACATGCTCGACAAGCCACGTTGCTTCGCTAGGGACGGCTTGCACCTGTCACCCCTGGGTTTTCAAATACTGGCAAAGGCTCTTGGCCTCCCCCATAGTGCCTTTTTTAGGCAAGGCTCAAACGACAAACCCACCTCTATAGACAACACAAAGAAAAAAAAACTAAGGGTAATGCTGCTCAACGCCAGAAGTCTAAACCTCAAGATGCACGCACTCGAGACTCTCCTCAGTATGGAGGATATCGATATCTGTGCAGTAACAGAAACCTGGTTCAAGGCTCCCAAGAGCACCCCAGCACTAACAGGTTATACTTTATACCATGCTTTTCGGCCCCAAAACTCGGACCGAACCACAAAAGGAGGGGGAGTATCCATATTTATCAAAGATACCCACACCTCCAGGTTAGTGGCACTGCATGAAGCATCGGAGACCATCCATGTGCAACTAACAGTGGGCAAAACTGCCTTTCAGTTTGTAGCCTGCTACAGACCACCCTCCCAAACACAGGAACCTCACTCTGCTTTCCTGAGAACACTGGAGAGACCTGCATATTCTCCAAACACCATTATATTGGGTGACTTCAACTACCCAAACATTGATTGGGAAAACTACTCAAGCCCAAACACCCTCGCCCAACGGTTCCTAGAATTTATAAATTCAAGTGCTATGGAACAACTAGTCACCACCAACATGGGGTCTATGTTCCACACCAGAGGTACATCCCTCATTGGTAAGATCAGACCATAAACTAATCTCACTGGACATCCATATTCCATCCCCACCCCCAGCCAAGGAAACCATGGTGAAGAACTTCTCAAAAGCAAACTTCACACTTCTCAAAACCGAGGTGGAATCCTTCAAAGCCCCCAGGCCAGTGGAAAATACAGCCCAAAATGCAGAATCCTTTACAAAAGCATTCTATGGACACCTACAGGAATGCATGGAGCATGCTATCCCAAATAAAACCAAGACTCACTCCTCCAAAGGCAGGAGACCTGTCTGGTGGACCCCGGCCATAAATAAGCTATACAACAGAAGGAAAAAGCTACATCATGATAGAGCAAAATCCCAAAAAGGGAAGGAGTCTCTGATCAGTACTAGCAAGAAACTACGATCCCTCAAAATCATCTAAGGCCAGCTTCGAAAGAAAAATTGCAGAAGACACTAAAGATAATCACAAGGTCTTCTTTAGTTATGTCAGAAACCTGAGAGGCAACTCCCAGATATGCTCAGAGTTGGTGCAAAATGACAAAAAATACACTGAACCCACAGACATTGCCAACATCCTGGCAGAAAGGTTCAGTGCAAACTCCCCCCCCTTCCACCCCACAAAAGAGCAAATGTCTATCCCAACAGAGTGTAGCCTTCCTGAGATCACAGATGTACAGGTGAGAGCTGCCCTCTACAAACTGTCTTCCGGCTTTTCCCGGTTAGGGGTTGCCACAGCGGAACTCTGGTCCGCTAATGATTGGTAGTAGATTTTTATGCGCTGGCTTGCCGGGCCTAACGCGCAGCCTTCAACGAAGAAACGCCCATTCACGCATGTCGACACAGAAGACGCTCAGAATCGAACGTGCAACGTCTAACTGTGAGGCGACAATGCTACCACAGCACCACCACCGCATTGTAGAGGTGAGAGCTGCCCTCGCCAAAGCAAAAAAACACAGCATCAATGGGACCAGACGGTGCCCCGGGCTGCATCTTACATGAGCTCCAAGAAGAACTAAACCCTCATATAAAGTCACTGTTCAATCTCAGCCTTACTACAGGATATGTACCCAAGGAATGGCATACAGCAACAGTGGTCCCACTTCACAAAGGTGGTGCCACAACAGACCCCGGAAACTATCGCTCTATAAGCCTGACTAGCCTATCATAAACAAAGACATTGGGAACCTCCAGACACTGGATCCTACCCAATTTGGCTTTGTTAAGGGCAGATTTTGCCTCTTGAACCTGGTCGACTTCTTTGAAACAGTTACCAAAGCCATAGATGAAGGGAAGTTAGTCCACACAGCCTACCTGAACCTCGCAAAAGCCTTAGACACAATACCGCATTCGGGCATCATAAATAAGCTCACCAGCTTAAATATCAACCCCTATGTCACAAGATGGGTTGCAAACTGGCTCAGGGATAGAACCCACATGGTCAGAATAGCAGGTGCCATGTCAGACTCTAAACCAGTTACAAATGGCGTCTCAACAAGGCTCAGTCCTGGGACCTCTCTTGTTCGGTATATATTTCTCCGAGATACAGGCTAACACGGGTGGACTATGGCTGACCAAGTTCGCTGATGACTGCAAACTGGGTGCCATCGACTCTCCGGCTGACACAAGCATCCTCCAAAAGGGTGTCTCAGAGACGGATAAACTGGTGCCAGAGCCATGGCCTAAAGCTAAATGCTAAAAAGTGCATAGTCGTCCCCTTTGGGAAAAACAAAGTGCCCACAAATTACCACGTAGGTGGTAATCCATTAAGTATGGAAGAAGTAATTAGGGACTTGGGGACCCAAGTAGATAGCAATCTCTCCTTTGACAATCACGTTGCCAAAGTGGTTAGAAAGACCTTCTATATAGCCCACCTTATCACGAAAGGGTTCGCATCTAGATCGAGAGGCCATTGTGCCCCTCTACTCATCACTTATCAGGCCCATAATTGAATACAATGCCCCATTTTGGATGTACCTTACCCGACATCTGCAGCAACTGGAAAGACCCCAAAAGTACCTCAACCAAGAGGATCAAGGGGCTCAAACAGATGCCCTATGCAGTTCGGCTACAGAAACTCCAGCTCTACTCACTTGCGTACCGCCTACTCAGAGGCGATCTGTGTCTGACGTATAAAGCCATATCCAACCCAGAATTAATGGACATAATTCACCTCAGGAAATCCAAATCCCTTAGAGCTACATGCTCCAGGGACTTGAACCTAAGCACAGAAATAAACAGGACATGCTGGAGGGACAGATTCATATCCCAGAGGCTCCCCTCACTCTGGAACAAAATCCCAATCCATGTTAGGCAGAGCCCCTCACTGACTCTCAAGAGAAATCTTGATGAGTGGATGGGAGATCGTAAGTTTACCCCTGGGATCTCTTCTGTGTCCCTGCTTGACAGAGATACAGTAAACTAACCTTAAAAGGGCTACCTTCTGTGACCTACTATACAGAGGCACAGTCAACTAATCTAAAAGGGTGGCGAAAGCCAAACACACTCTGGCTAGGCTTATAAATACCCTAGGGCAGATAGCCTAGTATCAATCTATGAACCTAAGAGTATGACAAGAAAAATGAATGTGCTTTTTCTCATTCTTGCATTGAGGAATGGCTGGATTAAGGCAATTAGCTTGATCCAGTAACAAGTTTTAAGAGAAAGCAAGTACATGAGAAAGAATATGGACTATTATAAAACTTTTTTCTAGCAAATAAATGTATGCTTAATAGCAGTGCTGTAACTGGTCCTCATGTTTTCAGAGGCAATCTGATAGAGAAATTGTCTAGGAGACAATATTCTCTGAAAGCATTCATGTGTTTTCCCAACTGGGAGAGCTATAAAGATAAGGCAAAACCAGACAGTACTTATTAGAATCACAGGCTGTACAATGTGTCTTAGCATGGACGATCTTTCTTTTAGCCACACTCCCCGATTCGAGTTAACCTGTCAGTTTGGGACATTTGATCATATTAGGAGGGTAAAACTTCAGTATTTGAAGACGCACATAGTTGTGTGTGTTAGTAATAAGTCAATAGGTTTTAATGGTGTAATGGATTTTTTTTTTGAGGGCTTTCAATAAAATGGAGGGTTTTGCACGATGTGACATAGGCTCAAATGGATATGACAAGACAACTGTATATAAAAGTTCACCCTGCCAGTACAGTACATAAAATGTTGCACAGCAACTATAGGAATCAGAGAAAGTAAAAAAAAGACTGAAATTGCTTATCTAATCTCTCTCCACAAAGAGACAACGGCAGGACATGTGTATGGATCCCAAACGTACAAAGAAATCTAGAAGATTTTGGAATTTTGCCTGCAAGTGTTTACAGAGGTACTTTTTAGTCTCCAAGCAAACCAATAACATTTTTTTCTCTGGTAGATGGCATATGAATGTGTAATGAGGAAGAAAAAGGTACCTGTTATCATATGTTCTTACAGCCCTCTGTAAGCAAGTTTTAAAGTCTGCCAACTCATTTCATTCCATCAGGAATACTGTGCAAGTAAATAAGGAAATGATTTTTGATCTGGGATACAGGATCTGAATTGCCTAGGTGTGTTAAGGCCTTAAGCAGTTACTAGAAAATGAAAATCAAAGTCTAACCCAACCACATTGGCAGTAGTAAATATTGTAGCAGAGATAAAAAGAGCAGGAAATAGGATCTTTAGAAAAGGGTATTAGTATGTCACAAATGAAAACAATGGAAGTTGTGGGAACAATACATGCAGAAAAATGTTTTACATGAAAATGAGGTTTAAGAGGAGGCAGGAATTGAACAATTTGTGTAATGTTAGTTTGATTTACATTGTATAGAACAACATACATGTATAATGTTTGTAAATGTGAACTTAATATTCCTAGACTTTTATTTTAAACATGTTGGCCTATATCACAAGTGATAAATAAAACACCATAACTGAATTAATAGTTGCTTAATCTTTCTCAACTCAGGCATATTTTCTGGACACTTCCTTATTTTTCTCTTTAGTGCTGTGCATTTGGCTCCACTTACTATTCTATGACAGTGCCTTTATTCTGCAATACTTAAATAAGCCCATGTAAGCAATTCTTTTTACTTCTTAACCACATTTTCTGTTATTTCTTCCCTGTTTTTTTAAAATCCGTTTTCATTTCATCCCACTCACTAGCTATAACTTCTGAAGATATATTTAACTTTCTAAATAACTCTTGAATAAATTTCCACTACCCATTCCTTAAATCCCTCTCTCAACTGTTGGGTGGTAAAGCAACACACTCATTTATCTTTGTTTTTATTGGTGCGTGATCTGAAATAGTCAATGGACATGTGTTGAAACTTTCAATTAATGCACATGTTCCTGTGAAATTAAATTTAGTCTAGCCAAGTTGTTGTACCATGAGTAATATCAGAGCCCCTACTGAGTTCATATCTTCCATACCAAATATTTTCGTTTCTTCAGAAATGTACCCGGTTATATTTTCTCTTCTAGGCCCCCAGATACATCCTCACTATTGCAAACCAAATTTTAGCTATTAATTCTTAAGCTTCATCTTTTAACCTTGGCATGTTGGACTTCAATAAATATTTCCATTTACATATTTTCTTGATTCTCTCATTTCTCTGTTCTATAGAGATTTTCTCTGAATTTTAGAAATATCTGTAGTACCTTTTTATAGGGTCTTTGGTTCTTGGGTTTCCTACATTTCAAAACACCCCTTTCTATTTGCTGCCCAAGTTGTGCGGTTAATAGTTTAATGTTGAAAATGATTTGCTTAACAATAATCTTTGTAAACTCCTGTATATTATCCAGATACACTTATTTTTTCTTTAGCACTCAGCAGACGCACATCAGCTTTAAAATTCCTCTTCACCTACAATACTTTAACCTTTGATGTTTGTCAGTCTTTCGGCTTTTCCCGGTTAGGGGTCGCCACAGCGAAACTCTGGTCTGCTAATGACTGGCAGCTTTTTTTCTATGGTGTTGAGTTGCCAGCCCGACGCCCAACCTTCAACGAAGGCATGCCCATTCAACGCATGTCTTTCGAACGCCCACTCTACCGCGGGGAGGACATGCAGACTCCACACAGAAGGCTCTCCCAACCCAAGCAGAGAATCTAACGGGAGAACCTCTTGCTGCGGGGTAACAATGCTACCACTGCACCACCGCGGAAGTGTAATATCTTCCTACATAATTCCTACTGCTTTGTGCCCATGTATTTTCACTCTAATTTCTAAATTTTTAAATGTTTGCATTCCCTAACAACTGTTGTATTGTTTCCTCTACACATTCCTTAGAATCCTCTCTTATGTCTGCAGGAAAGTGCGAGACCTGCTCTCTCGCGACTGTATTACCCTGCATCTTTATCTTGGTCTTTATTGGTACCATCCAGTGTCTACTTCAGACCCTGCATTTCAAAACTTTTAAGTTTCATAGAAGCATGTGGATTTAATGTATCTAGTCTCCCCCAGCTGTTGCACCTTGGTGAACAAAATTCTACCTGGGTCCCAGTTGGTAACTAACATATTCTACTCTAAATATTCTCCTATTTCTTTAAACATCCACCCTGTTTTGTTATAGTTTCCCTTCTGTGTCCCCTGATGCAGCTTCATTATTGTATATCAGATTCCATAGCCCTTCAAAACCCCTGAATATATCCCCTGCCAGAAACAAATTTCCTCTCAAGCTTATAATACTTTCAAGCAGAATATAACCATATGCCAGTGTAATCCTCCTTTCCTGCTCATAACCCCTTACTACTGGAAATTTTGCAGTCTTTCTTCTCCTGTATCACTATTGGAGCCCCTCTCAGTCAGCATTATTAATTACTCTCCTTTTCCTTTGGAAACTCATCACAGTATCAAGGATCTTCTGAATCTCTGTCTTACACCTGACCAAATTCATATGTTCATTTTTATCTCCTGTACAATTGCTGTTTGTACCCTACACTTTTTAAACACTTATTAAATCACTTTTGACGTTAGCACACAATAGAAAACAAACCATATTAACATTTTTTAGTGTATTATCCATTACTTGCTTTTTTTTTCTCTATAACAAATGTCACTTACTTACATAAACTGCTCAATTCCTGCCTTCTTTTAAACCTTACTCCTACAATTTTTTTCCTATATTGGTCCCAAAAATTACATTCATTACTATATAATTTGCTCCTTCCTTTTTCTAAATATTCCACTTCCGTAACTGGACTTCCCCATAGGTGAACTAGGCAATCAACCAGAATGTTGGCCAGGTGTGCTGGTCTGACAACCTTAACCGGTGACTCATCAAAATTGCCATTCCTACAGATTTTTTAATGTCTGGTATTTCTGTTCTGTCCAAGCAGCAATCCTCAAAGTTATTGGGGGGGGGCTCTGTGATTTGTTGGTTAAATAGCTAGCTATGAAGGGGGGAGACAGAGCAGAAGCCCAGAAACTTTATCCGCTGTAGAGTAATAGCTGCAAGAGTGTGTCTGGAGTTTGGCGATGAAGTTAGGTTCTGTGTTCTGGAGAGGCTGTAGAAGAATGCTGTGCTGTAATTTATAGCAAATTGATTTTTAGTTGCATCTTTCTGGCCCTGACTGGAGACCAGATTTTTTACATCTATTCTTATGCGACTCTTAACTGTTCCAAATTTTGCAGCTGGTAATGGTCGACATTACAGTTTCATACTTATTCTGCAGATTAAAAAAAATCTGTGTCAGAGTTTCATATGTCTTTATGCATCAACATGCATCTTCTATTAAAAGTAATGTTTGCTCCATGTCACTGATTGTGGGCCTTTGTCTTCTACATTACATTTGCCATTGCCTCCGATTACTGATCAAAGAAACTGAGAACTATACTCTAGTTTCATAGTATAGTACTAGGCTATCTGCCCTAGGGCATTTATAAGCCTAGCCAAAGTGTATGTGGCTTTCGCCACCCCATGTAATGATACAAAAGTGTACAATTTAAATTAAATTTAGTTTACTGTGCCTCTATCTAGCAATGACACAGAGACGACCCCCGGGGTAAACCTACGATCACCCACCCTTCGTCCAGATTTCTCTTGAAGAGAGTCAGTGAAGGGCTCTGCCTAACATGGACAGGCATCCTGTTCCAGAGTGCGGGAAGCCTCTGGGTTATGAATCTGTCCCTCCAGCATGTCCTATTCATATTTGTGCTGAGGTTTAGACCTTTAGCTCTCGTGGCTCTGATGGATTTGGATTTTTTGAGGTGGAGCATGTCCATTAATTCTGAATTGGACATGGCCTTGTACGCAAGGCACAGATCACCTCTGAGCAGGCGGTATGCTACTGAAAAGAGCTGGAGCTTTTTCAGTCTGGCAGCATATGACATATGCTGGAGACCCTTGATCCTCTTGGTAAGGTACTTTTGGGGTCTCTCCAGCTGCTACAGGTGTCGGGTGAGGTACATACCAAATGGGGCATTGTACTCAATCATAGGCCTAATAAGGGAGGAATATAAGGGTACAATGACATCTTTTGATCTGGATGTGAATCCCTTCATGGTAAGGTGGGCAAGGTAGGTGGTCTTTCTAACCACTTTGGCGACGTGGGTGTCAAATGAGAGGTCACTGTCAACTTGGGTCCCCAGGTCTCCGATTACTTTTTCCGTACTTAATGGATTACCACCTATGTGGTAATTTGTGGGTACTTTGTTTTTTCCAAAGGGGATGACTATACATTTTTTGGCATTTAGTTTAAGGCCATGACTCTGGCACCAGTCGTCTGTTTCTGTGAGGCCCTTCTGGAGGATGCATGTGTCAGCTGATGTATCGACTATGGCGCCTAGTTTGCAGTCGTCTGCGAACTTTGTCAGCCACAACCCCCCTATGTTTGCCTGCACATCTGAGAAATAAATGCCGAACAAGAAGGGTCCCAAGACAGAGCCCTGTGGGACTCCACTTGTGACTGGCTTAGAGTCTGACATAGCTCCAGCTATTCTGATTTTGTGGGTTCTGTCCTTCAGCCAGTTTGCAACCCATCTTGTGACAAACGGGTTTACATTTAAGCTGTTGAGCTTGTCTATGATGCCTGAGTGGGGTATTGTGTTGAAGGCTTCTGCCAGATCCAGGTAGGCTGTATGAACTGCTTTGCCTTCATCGATGGCTCTAGTGACTGTTTCAAAAAAGTCCACCAGGTTTAAAAGACAGGATCTGCCTTTTACAAAGCCGAACTGGGTAGGGCCAATTGTCTGTATCGTCACTCATTTCTCCTCATACTTTGGTCAAAACCCACATTTAAGTATACTGTTGAGAGTTGCTTTCCCTAAATAACAGAAATTTGAGTTTCAGACTCTGCATCCTTCTGAAAATGCATTCTAATGCAAAGGTTGTTCTAGCAACTTTATGGGTCTGTCTGTGGAGGACAATGGCTCTTCATTTTTCTGGCTTTGCAGGATGTGTGAATTGTGTAAATTAACTTGGAGTATTTTAATGTGTGGTTACTGTTTGGAGCATAGCTTACATGCATTACATACCACTTTTTTTTTTTTTTATTACAAATCTGAAGTGTATGAAGAGGTAGATGAGCGAGGGCTGTTGGACGAAAACAACTTGTTTATTCATTTTTAAATGGTCACTAACTTCAGTGGTTTTCTAGCTACCTAACAGACAGGCAGCGAGCAGTAAAATGACAGGGCTCTATCTCCCCATATCACCCCACAGGTGTACCTCAAGGATTCATCCTTGGCCCATTACTATTTAATGTCATCAATAACATACATACACCCTCCGGTGAAGGCACTCTAATCCAATATACAGATGACTCCACTATCATCTGCATATCAGACACATTAACTCCCCTACAACACATAACACAACAAGCTTTCTCTTACATAGAAACGCGGCTGGCTCTCCAAGGCTCAACTCCTACTTAAAGATCTTTTCAGCCAACAATGCTGAAAAAGAACTGGTTCAGCTCAGCATCATACCAACCTACTACGTGTCACAAATGAACAATCTCAGGTTTGATCTACACATACAAAGCAGTATCAAAACAAACCACCAAAAACTAAACATGCTATACAGGAATAAAAACTTCCTCACAGCAGCTACCAAAATTACCCTGGCCAAAACCTACCTCTTGCCCTCACTGTTATATGGGGCCCCAATTCTAACTTACAGAACTCCCTAAGAAAAACAAAACTAGAAAGCAGCTATAAACAAAACTGCCAGATTTGCCATAAACACAACCTCCGTAACTCATCACTGCAAATCCCTACATTCCCCAAGAAGGCCTGAACTCCCCCTGCTACCTCCAATATGTACAACTTACTACAATACACAAAATCATCCATAACCCACTAGCTTGTCTTGCTCTTGACCCATTCATCAACTTTTATATCCCAAACATCCATCTCCTCACAACTTATAAACCTAACTAAACCCCAGGCCTAAGCCTTTACTCCTCCTCCGTGACAAACTACGGACCCCCTTCCTTTAATTATCAAAACTGACACTAACTTGCACTCCTTCAAAACCTCTATAAAAGAATACTTCAACAAAGCTAGGATTTGCTCCTATATGAGCCCAAGCAGAGTATTCTTATACCTTTTTCTACCTCTACACTCTCCATCCCCACTAACTTATCCTACTCTGCCTTCCTCTATACTCCCCTGAGGTTACACTCCTACCTTTTCCACATCTATTCCTACTACATATTCTCTATCACACACTACCCTTCTCTCCTCATACTATCTTATGCCTTCACAAATATAATGTTACTATATTTCATGACCTCTAAAATATTAATAACCATTGACAGTCATCTATTATGTAAACAATGCTACATCTTCCTATTAATCAGGCTTTCCATATAAGTTATGCTTCAACACAGACTATTACTTCTGTTGAGTTTTTACTCTAAACTGTGTCTTCAGGTTTTGTGGTTGAAAGCTATGACTATTATGTCTGCCTAGTTTTTCATTCTGTTAACTAGATGTACCTTAAGCATTTCTCCCCAGGCCTCTGCTGAAAATGGGTACCTCATGACCCAGTCGGACATTCCCACTAAACAAATGCCAAATAAATAGCTCTATTCTTTTGTAGCCAAGTTTAAGTAATAAAGTGGTTACAACTACAGGACAATTTTAAAAAGGTACGTTTCCAATGGGGATTTTTAAAACTCCAGAATAGATGCTTCTAATAGCAGCTTGGATATATTATAAAACGCAACCTTGTCTGTTTTGTTTCCACAGGGAATGTCTTACGACTATTTAAGACAAGCCTAGCACTGCTGATAAACTACAAGCTACTGAAAATTTTGGTATTATCCCTAGGGAGGTAAAATCCTGGTGCACACAGGAGTACTTCTACTTTACCTACATTTCATATCTTTTAAAGTACTAAGTAGTCTCTTACCTCAACCTCTCGACCATCTGCCACATCACTTCCTTTACACAATTTCCTCCTCACCTCATGAAATATCAATACACAAAATCCTACCTCACTTAACTCATGTCTAGGGTTAGGGAGTAGGATTATCAGACAGAAAAGGAGAGAGGCCTTAAGTCGCTGCCGGTCTGAATAGGTATTTTTTATAGACAGTAACACAAACCTTCGCCCGGACAGCAGGTGCAAAGGCCCAAACAAGTAAACTCACTCCAACGAAAAACGACCAGCATCAGATGGAGAAATAACATCTTCATTGTCAGACTGTAAACCAATGTCAAACACACACATAAAAAGTACAACTCACTTATAAAGCATATGGGCACCACCAAATAACCAATGAAAAATCAACAAATAATTACATCAAAGAAGTCAAATTTAAAAAAAGTATACCCCCACCAATGTCAATAGAACATGTCACAACCCATAAATATATGAAAACAGAATCATTGCATATACTTTGAATAATATGACAAATGGTATGTAAACATATATATGAAAAAGTAAATACAAAACAAATTTTCAAGACCTAATTATCACCATGTCATTTAATAAGTTAAAAGCCAATCCCATACAAATGCAAAATAAATGCAAAAAGTAAAACAGAAAACCAGCATATGTATAAAATCTTAACTCAGCACCATATTCAAGCTAATAAAGTTAAAACAATCTCTTTTTATGGTTCCTCTGTTGTCCATGTCCCACCCACCCCCCACTCACAGCAAAGATAACAAGCAAAGGAAAAAGAAAATCCTCCTCCCTCTGCTGGAAATTCACTTCCGCTAAACAGTCTTCTAAAAGAAAGGGAAAAGAAGAACAGTCTCCAGTCTACATCTAATATCATCAGGTTCATGGATCTTACTACTGTATAGAGTACCACTGTAGCACAATGAAAAGCAAACCAACTATCAAGCACTTCTCATGGTCTCTCGGTTCTTTAAACTGCTCAGTACAGCCTCCTTTTCCCACTTTTGTTGGCATATTATAATATGAAGGCTCCTTTGGCCAATTTATGGAAACACCCCATAATAAATCCACTGCATACATCATATTTCCACACTGCTAGTTCCAAGTACATGGAAATCTCACCAAACTACCATAAAAACCATTGAATCTTAGCAAAAAATAAATAAATTGATAAATAAAGCAACTTAATACCCATTTAAAAGGAGTGCAAATGTTTCTTAAACAGTAACAACCTACAGTTTTCAAAGCTTCATTTTCTCATTTACTTTAAGCTCATTAAACTGATGCATTACTCAAGGAGCGACCAACACAATTCTCAGCTAGGACTCTTCCCCTCCCCCCCTTTTTCTTTCTCCTCATTTCCTTTACATTCTAGCTAACCAACTTTGCCCTTTACCAATCTCTACTCTCTTCTGGACTACTGTACTCTAAAACTGAACTATCAATCTCTTTTAAATATACAACATACATAGACTTCACAAGGCTGCTTACCAATGAAATGGTTTCAACTGTTAATTTTATGCGCAGACTGCCAATATTAAACTGAAATACGTTTCAACAGCTTGCACAATTTGCTTACTGTTAAGTTATGGATGGTCATTCTCTCAGTTTGGAACCCTAGGCTAAACATGAAAAGGTCCACAGGAATTTAGTATATTACCTCAGTTTGCAAACAAATATAACCTGAACAGCGGACAAACAGCTCTGTTAAAAATGAATGGATATAGAAAAATACTTGTTTCATACTACAGTGTTTCGATACTGATTTTTACCTTGTACTACAGTGATTCTACCAAATGTATTTATGAAGTAATAAAAATTACTTTTGCCACCTCTATCAAACAAGACTCCTAAATGTCACCACATCCAGTTACTCACTTGTACCTCGAAATTCCAAGAGTCACACATTACACAGGCCCCCTTTCCATCCAGCTAACTCTAAAAAGGTTTTCTATAGGCTTGGTCCAGCTGTCTAAACTCCAATCCTTTAGATAGCAGGGTCCCTTCCCATACTCTCATATTTTACTCTCAGCTCCTTCGAACTGTCAGACTTCAGACTTACAGCTATTCTGTCACCATTGGCTAAAATTATGGAGAAGTGTGTCCATAAACAACCTATGTATTATCTTACCCAGAATAAGTTGGCCAACTCTCAGCATGGTTTTAGACCACACCACATTACCACTTCAGCCCTCCTCTCCTTCTTTAACACCATAAACCATAACCGAAATAGCAAGCTTTCCTCAGCCCTCTTTTTAGCTCTCTCCAAGGTCTATGGTCAGCTACCAAATTACTCATGCACACCCTTAAGGCATTCTCACTAAATAGCCATGCACTTCAATGGTTTCAATCTTACCTGTGTGGTAAACAAGCCGTCCTATGGCAGGACAAACTATCAAACCATCTACCACTCACCCTAGGTGTCCCCCCAGGGCTCCATACTAGGACCCCTTCTTTTCTCTCTCTTTATTAATGACCTTCCCACTGACATCCCAACTGCTACCTGTATCCAATATGCAGATGACTCCAATTTGATTTGTTCAGCCACCTCCCTGACAGATCTAAAGGCATTAAACGCAGAATACTTTTCAATATAGTTGAAAACAGTCTCTCTAACCATCAGCAGGTATTAAACCCCATCACAAAGTTGCTTCTTTTCTCCCCGACTTGTAAGTCTTCCTCACTACTCTTTACCATAAAATCTAATAACGGTACCATCATCTTCCCAGATGCGCAAACCAAAGTATTAGGCGTCACAATAGACAACACCCTCAAATTTAATATCCATTTCAAACTATCAAAACCATTAACAAAAAACTTGGCTCCCTCTATAAGATCAAACCTTTCCTTACTCCACTTGCAAGGACTGCTATTGCTCGTTCCCATCTACTCTCCACACCTCCCCTCTACTCACTATTTTGAACAAATCCACTCACACTCTCCAGCTTTTAAAACCACATTTCTAGATTTGCAACAAGCACGCCCTATAGGACCCACCACTGAGACTACCTAAATCTTATGGGGTGGCTAGAATCCCCTAGCCTACTTCAGTACAACCAGCTTAAACTTGCCCATAAAGTTCTCAACCTCCCTGGATAATATACTTGTACTTAAAAATAGCATCAACCCTTATAGCAACATGAGGTCACTTAGCTCTTCTAATAAACTACCGTTTCAAACATCCAAATTAAACAACTCTGCTGGGGACGCTCCATTTGCTAACTCTGTTGGCAAAACTTGGAACTCTCTTCCTGCTGATCTTACTCTTGAACCCTCTCAGATAAAAAAAAAAAAAAAAAAAAAAAAAAAAAAAAAGCCTCAAGCTATACTTTAAAACTCACCATGTCCTTGTTCAAAACTCAACTAGATCCTCCTCTATAGCATGCAATCATGTTACACTACCTAGTCAATTTCTCAACACTGTAAAAAAAAAAAAAAAAAAAGTTATGTACTCAGCATAACATTCCATGTTTGTTGTCCAGTATCTCACCTTCAGTCTTGCTGTCTGGGCTCGGAGGTGCCTATACTAAAGCTTGAGAGCTTCTACTGGCTTGAGGCCGAGTCCTATCCCATGGTGCTCAGCGGCTATTCTCCAGATTTCATGTTGAGAAGGAAGGTTCCTATGATATGTACAATATCCAAAAGGATATCTGAAAAAACACAGTCAAAAGGATCAACAAGAAAAGGCAAGAAGGGAATCAGACCTTATCTGCCAATTTCTGAGAAAAATTCCTCTAGATACTCCAGGAGGGGGAATGGCTGGGAGGTACGCAAGACTTAAGGCGAGAGATACTGGACAAACATGGAAAGTTATGGTGAGTACATAACTTCTTTATGTTATGTTGTCCCATCTCGCCTTCAGGTCTTGCTGTTTGGGACAGAGTCCCCAGCACCTTTTTCATGGGTGGCTCAAGGGAATAAACTCCTCAGGACAATGGAACGAAAGGATGCCCTGTTCCGGGAAGCCACATCTACTTTGTAATGAGTAATAAGGTATGAGGGTTAACCCATGTAGCAGCAGCACAAGTTGAATCCAGTGGAAGCCTGGATTGAAAGGCAATGGAGGTAGATACCACTCTAGCTGAATGCCCTCTGATTTTCCCTGGTGATTCCTTATTGTGGGAATCTGACATATGTGATGGTTTCAGTA
Source organism: Protopterus annectens (assembly GCF_019279795.1). Taxonomy (NCBI): domain Eukaryota; kingdom Metazoa; phylum Chordata; order Ceratodontiformes; family Protopteridae; genus Protopterus; species Protopterus annectens. The sequence continues at coordinate 403,774,785 of NC_056741.1, forward strand.
AGCCATTTGGACAAAGTAACTTTTGAGATTGCCAAACCTTTATTTTCTGAATAGGAGACAAACAATTGGTCTGACTTTCTAAATGGTTTGGTCCTGTGCAAGTAAAAACTTAATCGTCTATGCACATCCAGTTGGTGGAAATTATACTCTGCCTTATTGTCATAGTTTGGAAAAAACACTGGTAATTCTATATTCTGGTTTAAATTGGCTTGAGAACAAACTTTCGGTACGAAGGAAGGATTTGTTCTGAGGGGAGCTATCTTTATGGAAGATCAAATAAGGTGGACGTATAGACAAGGCTTGCAACTCGGACACTCTCCTGGTTGAAGTAATTGCTGTCAGAAAGAGCGTTTTCCAAGACAAAAAATTTTAATGAACAAGATGATGCTGGCTCGAAAGGGGGAAGAATCAAAGATAATACTAGACTGAGGTCCCAAGGAGGAGGAGGTTCTCTGAAGGGAGGTCTTAACAGAAAGGTACCTTTTAGGAAGGCTTTGCATAGTTTAGGAGACAGACTAGATCCTAATTCTCCCACATGATAATTAGAAATAGCAGCTAATTGAACTCAGATAGTGGCTGCCGCTGCCCCTTGATTAAAGGTTTCTGTTAGAAATCCCAGGATTAGAGATATAGATGCTGTAAAAGGATCTATATATGTCTTGTCAGCCCAACAAGAGAACCTCTTCCATTTGCTTGCAGAGATTCCTAGTCGTCTGCTTGTGTGAAGAGACTAGAATGTGACGAACTGTAGGGGACAATTCCAGAAGCCTGGCTAAGAGCGGAAGTGGAGCAGCCAAGCTGTCAGCTTGAGGGTGGGAAGTGCAGGATGGAGAGTTCCGGACTGATGTGTCAGAAGATCCGGCACTGGGTCCTGGATCCATGAGTCCTCCTGAAGGCAGAGCCAAAGGAAGGGGAACCAAATCTGACAAGGCCAGTATGGCACAATGAATTAACTTGTGACTCAACAACTTTGCTTTCTGTATGACCTTTGGAATAGAGGGAAATGAGGGAAAGGCATAAAAACGACCCCAGGGGCCAAATGTGAACCAGTGCATCCCTCTGTGACTCTCCTGGAGGGGAATTAGGGCAAAGTAGTTGCTGCATTTGGAATTGAAGGGAGTGGCAAAAAGGTCGCACCAAGGCTGGCCCCATTTGCGAAAAATTTGATTTGCAATTTCCTGATTGAGGAACCACTCGTGAGGCATGTGAATCGCTCTGCTTAGCCTGTCTGTTAGAACGTTGGATTTCCCTGGGATATGCGTTGCTGTCAGAAAGCGTTGAGAAGATAACGGCCATTGCCATCCTCTCTGGGCCTCTCGACAGAGGGTAGAATCTTGTTCCCCCGTTTGTGGATGGACCATACCACTGACATATTGTCGGTCTGAATTGCAATAGTCCCCGTGGGACGAGAGTCCAGAAGTGCTTGCAACACCAGAAGCATGGCCCTCATCTCTACAACATTGATATACAAATGGTACTCATGATTTTTCCAAATTCCTTGGACCGTCTGTCCCAGATAATGCCCCCCCACCCTATCTGGGACGCCTCCGTGGTTAATGTAGTGATAGGTTGAGGAAGTACAAATGGTCTGCCCATTGTTACCCAAGTGGACTGAACCCAAAGTAGGTCCTTCTTGCAAGAGTGAGTTATGAAAATCTTGTGAGACATAGGTAACTCCTGCATGGACCATTGGGCGAAGAGTAGTCACTACAGTATTTTCATGTGAAGTCGTGCCATGGGAAGTAGAGTTATCGTCGCTGCCACAGAGCCTAGGACTTTTAGCACAAATCTTGGCTGTACTCTGTCCTTGTTGAGTAAAATAATCACTTGACTGCGTAGTGTCTGTATCCCTTCTTGAGGTAGCCTTGTTAACATGTCATTTGCATTTACATCTGCACCAATGAATGTAATATAATATGATGGCAGCAAGGCAGATTTTTCTGTATTTATACTAATGTCTAGTCTTGAGAAGAGATGGATGGTGTTAGTCACTTGCTTTGATCAGTAGTTGCTTAGTGGTGGCAGTTAGGAGCCAGTCTAAGTATGGAAACACCTGGAATCCTTGGCGTCTCAGATGAGCCGTGACTACTGCCATGCATTTGGTAAAGACCCTGGGGGCTGTGGTGAGTCCAAATGGTAGAGCTCTGAACTGGTAATGACTGGCTCCCAACCGGAAGCATAGAAATCTTCTTGAGCACCCGTCCATCGTTATGTGGTAGTACGCGTCCTAAAGATCCAACGAGCACAGCCAATTGTCTTTTCCCAGAAATGGGAGTATAGACTGCAGTGTTACCATCCGGAACTTTGACTTTTTCACCAACTTGTTTAGTCTGCCGAGATCCAATATGGGTCTCCAGTCCCCTGTATTTTTTGTAACTAAAAAGAACCTTGAGTAAATTCTGGATCCTAGTTGGTCTGCAGGGACTTATTGGATGACTCTTTCTAGCAACTTTTGTATTTCTAGTGTTGCTTGATGCCTTTGATGGGGTGGAATGTCTGGGATAGACTTCGGTGGCTAAGGTGTACATTGGAAGGGGATGTTGTATCCTCTGGATATAATGGACTGTACCCATTTGTCTTGAGTCAAATTCAGCCAGGCTTCTGGATACAGTGATACCCCCCCCCAGACTGCCTCCAGAGGTGGACAGGCGGACCTCCTTTCAGTAGCACTGGAAGGGCCTACCAGAGAAAGTTATCTTTGTCACTCTGGTTTTGCGGACCCCCCTCTGTCACGTGGACAGCGTCTTCCATTGTTTCCCCCTCTGCCCCTAGGGAAAGGGGCACCAAGAGTGTCAGATAAGGCTCCTTTGGCTTTAAGGAACCACATTTTTCCACCCTTTTGACCTCTAGGATAAAGGTCTGGTAGGGGTGGAAAAACGGACTTCAACGGCAGACAGTCTTACCATCTTGTTGGCTCCTGGTGAGAGAGTTTCTTTTACTTTAGACCCGAACAATGACGAGCCATCAAAGGGAGAGTCAAAGGAAGAACAGAAAGGTTCGGCAAGCTCACAAAGGCACATCCAGGAATGTCTACCAAGAGCTATTCCTGTGCCTGCTGCCCTGCTCGCTCCATTGGCTGCATAAGATATGAGCCACATGGAGGAGATAGATATGGGGATTAAGGTTGTAAGCAGGGAGTTAACCTTATCACTTAAGTCATGGGCTGTAGCACCTTGCAGGGTATCTCTTAGCTCTTTTAGGAGATACCTCTGAAGTCGTGTGAAATGTGACAAATAATTCAGCGACCGTAAGGTAAAGGCCACTGAGGAGAACACACTCTTTCAGTATCTGTCCATCGTATGAGAATCCTTGTTCGGTGGATGAACAGATACAGAAGTTTCAGCTAACTCCTTTTATTGTGGCTGCTGCCACCACCATTGCATCTACAGGAAGCCCTTTAGTTAAATACTGCCCATCTTTCAGGGCCGTAATGAACTTATTAGGCCTCCGCGGAACGGGGTCCACCGAGTCCAAGGAGTCCCACATCTTCTGGCTCACCAAACCCAGGAGAGGGTTGAAACGTGGAGACACCCAAGAGGTGGAAGGGCGAAAGCCAAATGCCTCCAGGTATACAGATTCATCTTCAGAAGGGGAAAAGGACTTCCAACCATCCCTGTTTAAGGATCTTCAGGGTGTCTATGAGAGAGATCCTCAGAGGGCGACCTTGGGGACCTTTCTGAATCCTCCAAGTCTGTATCAGAAGTGACAGATTCAGGGAGTCTGTGCTTCCTCTTACACTGTCTCTTTTGAGGGACCTCCAAGGGGGGGATGTTCGGGGAGGTATCGGAAGAGGAGGATCCACTCATTGTGGCTTCCTGGGGCACTGCCTCTCTACTCTGTGGGTGGACAGGTAATGAGGAGGTGGACACCGGTCCCTTAGGGAGAAGAGAGACTGGAGCCGAAGGTGGAGCAGACTCAGTTGAGTGCGCACATTGCATCACCTCGAAGGCACCGCAGTCCTGGGCCTAAAGAGATTCCATCCCAGAGAGGCCGGGAGATGTGGGAGCCAAACTCACCTGAGCTGAGGCGCCAAGTAGGAGAGCCGGTTCCGACAAGGATTTGACTTAACCCCCCCCCACCCCGAGCCGATCAGGGAGCGTCGGCCCCCAGGTCCCTTGCTGGATGAAAGCATTGAGGAAACCGGAGCAGGCATATCAGTAGGGATTACTGGCTCTGGTGGATCCAGCACGACTTCTATACTCTCTGGCTCCAAACTCGTTCAAGTTGGAGGAGGAATAGGCATAGTAGAAGGTACCGTTGTCGGCTCCAAGAACTGATGGGCTGGGTTTGAGAGAATTTCAGCTAGGGCCTGGGTCCGAAGCAACCTCTTCACTACCCGCTCCATGTCATCATCTGATAACCTGGAGGATCTAGAGGAATGACTGGAAAACTTGTGGCTACCTACCATAGACTGTAATAAAAGGAGACACCGGCACCACGCAAACAGACTCCAAGGATGGTGACCGGCTGCACAACGGCTCCAACGACACATGGAACCAAGGGAGAACCATGTTTCTCAGCTCCAACTTTCAGAGCCGAAAAAGAATCATGTTTGGTGCTGCTTGTCGGCTCAGACACTGGAACAGATTTAAGCAGACTTTTGAGTCTTGTCCGATTTCCTTCGTCCACTTTTAACAAGACCCTCAATATAAAAGCTTATTCCTCCTCTCCTGCAAGACCCTGGCACTAAAACTATGACAAATGGAGCAGGAGTCTTGAAGATGAAGTGAACCCAGACAGCGCACACAACTAGTGTGTCCGTCAGTAATGGACATCTTCTGAGTGCAGGAATCACACTTCTTGAATCCTGACTTGTGTTCCTTAGACATGCTAGCTATAAGAAAATTCTCAATAAAAGTTAGAACAAAACTATAACTTTTATGAAAAAAAGGAAAACAGCAAAAAACAGGTATCTAAAATAAGTTTCTTTTATATATTAAAAAAAAAGGGGGGGGTCTCTAAGTTAAACGACCATCTCCTCCACTGAAGGAGACGCCTCTAACTTAAACGGTGTACTCCTAAAAGAGAAGGGAACAAAAAGGGGCAAGAATCCTCTGATTTAAACGGACTCTTGGGGAGACAACAAGGCCCAAAGAAAAAGAAAGGGCACATTGTGTATATGCTCCAAACCTGGCTATGAGAAAGCAACCTAGACCTTTAATAGTAAAGATGCAATCCTACCAGCAGGAGGAATTGATTCTGAGAAAACTGTGGCGGAAGGACAAAATACAAAAGGGGAAAAGACAGCAGAGTGTTTGTGGAGAATGATTAAAATCATTGTACACTAGGCAGAAAAGGAGTAAATTCATTCCACCATTCAGGGAATGTCGAAAAACAGGTGTGAGAATCAAACTGATGTACCCAGCTGTCTTCAATGTATTCTTCCTTGAAGGGACAAGATCATATTTCGATGAAGTACATGCTAAGGAGGAAATACAAATGTTTGTCCAAAAAAAAAGTGAGCTGCGAAACAGGAGGAGATTCTGCTTCTTGGTCTGGTAATAAAGACCAGAAAGACTGTACCTGTGATACCTTTCCACTGTTTCAACAGAAAATGTTGCAGAGAAGGAAGGAAGCACAAGACTACAATGTAAATGAAGGACACAGGATTTGGGAGATGGAGATGAACAGTAATAAAATCAGTAACTTAATGTGCGATTACAATGCAGTAATAATATTTGTGAAATGACAGAACTTGAAAATCTGGAAATATTTGACTTTCTCAGAATCTGTTGGACTTCTGGTAGACTCAGTTATATGCCCTACTGTCATTAATGTTCACAAAAATGCTTTTGGGGAGGGGAAGAGATGTGAGAAAGTAAATAAAACATTTCCCTTAATAGTACTATTTTTGTGATGTATGTTTTTTTTTGCATGTTATAAAGTTTTCAGTTATCTTTAAGTATAACGAGGATTGTAAATAGGCGCTGCTGTTTTTCCCTTCCTTTCTCCCTTCTCTTTCTTCACGTTCAGTTTTAAGAAATTTAGGCATTGCAATGTAATAAAGCCTGGTTAAGGGAGCATGACAAAAGAAAAATGTATGTATTTGTCATTCTTCCATGAGGGAACGACTGCGCTAAGGCCTTTAAATTGACAAGAACTCACAGATGGAGCACCAGCAGAGTACTGAAGGAAAATTTGCAAGCAAAAAAAAAGTGTCTATGTCTATAACCACCACCAATGCCCACTGCTGTGCAGCAGAGCGCAATGCAGAAAATGCAGTCCTAAGTAGCAACCAAACTGATCTAAACAAATTAATAAAAAAGCTGAAAACTGAGCTCTGTTCCAGCAACCTTCAATCAGATGATTTCTAACTGCACACTCCTGCCACTAGGGCCTGGTTTAGTGCTGGGGTTGACAGCTACATTCAGCATGTCTGAATCTAGTCTATGATACAGCAAACAAAGCGCACCAATTTCAAAAAAAACCAGCTCAAATAAACAGACGCAATAAGCTTTTAACCAGCAATTCCCAGCTCTGAAGGGCAAAAGCTACCCTCTCCTCTCACTAGAGAGTAGACCGCAAACCTTAATGAAAACTAACGAACCTGAAGCCCAAGTGCTTAAACCAGAACTAAGACACTTAGAATAAACAGACACACTAGGTGTCTGGGTACTTTTATACAAATGTAAATTTGCCTTTAGCAGAAGCGATAATTCAACAACTGTGTTAAAAAAAACACAGTACAACCATTTACCTTCCACTGCTAATTAAATAAACAATGCATGTTTTTACTTGCAATCTTATGCAGTGAGCTTCTGAACTATACAGCTGAGGAATAATCTGCTTTTTTGTTGACTACATCCTCAGTACAGCACAACAAAAGTGTGCATTTCCTCTGCTGTGTAACTTTCAGTGATGCTGTGCTATGCTGTGCATAGTCTTGCTATTACAATCTGTATATGTGTTTCTCTCCCTTCATTACAATATACATGAAATCTACACTAATGGCTGTAAAACAACACACAGTATTACCAGCTGTGCATCAGTACTACTTATTCTCTCCTTTGGAAACCGTTGTATACTAGTGTAAATCTACATTGATCTTGAATATGAAATGAAATATATAATGCACGGCTTCCTCCTGTGGTACACAGCAAAACAAATGCTCGCAATACCACAGATTGTGCTGTTAAAACAATATAATATGAACATTTCAGACTGTGTGTGCAGAAAATGCACAAGCACTTGAATTAGTACCTTACCAGTGTATCTCAACACACAAATTTCTGGCCCACCTGATAGAGTGTATTAATCACTAAACACAGCAGTCATATTACCTTGCGACTTATTGTAAATTACTAACAAAATCTGGATATGCATTCCAGAACTTTAATACCTTTATTCTACCCAAATTAATACACCAGTAGAATCGGGTATAAAATATTCACTCCATTTCACTACTTCTAGTTGCCACAACAAAACATTAAGAGCATGCCATCCATTTGGAGACAGTATACTTCTCAGCCACTTAAAATAGTAACCCTAAAATTCTATCCCTAACCTTAAGCTTTACTTCCAAATGACATGGTAAAATGGAAAGGTTCATTACTACTCCAAACCACCTTCACGAAAAGTATACAACATGGAAAAATGAGCAGGTATCAATACAGCACAACCCAGAGTAAAGTTTTTTTCCAACTCCATTTATTCTGGTACCTCGGCCTTTTGCCTTCAAGGAATAATTTTAATCTCACCATAACTCCATTTTATAGTCATCCCAAAGTGCAATTCAACTGACATCAATTAACATCAACATCACATTTAAAGTAGCAAATACATACTTGTTTCTCATTACACACACTCAACATATAAACTTTTTTCAATACCTAAATATTTTCTAAATCATTTGTGCTATACATTTTAAAATGTTAAATACTATCAATATTCTTGCCCCTTGGTTGAAGAGTTCTAAGATTTATTGTTTTACATTCTGATTTTAAGTTCATTTCTGAAGTTTCCTCCATTTACCATAAAGGGACGTGCTACCACACTGAAGAAAAATTCTTTGTTTCCCCCATGTGCAAATAAAAAAATGCTCTGCTACTGGGCTTAATGTATTGCCCGTCCTTATATCACCAGGATGTTCCATAATTCTCACTGTGACTTTCCTTTTGGTTTGCCCAATGTACCATTTAGTCTTTTTACAACAACCACCTGTAACAAATAACCCCCTGTGAATTGCAATGGAAACCCTCTTTAGCCATATAGCGTCTATCATTTATGTTCCAGCCATTAAGATTCTTAGCTCTATCACACACCATACAGTTTCCACAATAATGCATCCCCGCTCTTTCACTAATCCTAATTTTACTGCCATCACAAGTTAATATTTCTTTTAAATTACTTTATCGGTCACATGAAAAACTTACATCTGGGAAAAGATGTCCAGCGATATTGTAGTTGAGGGCCTCACCACATGCGCAATAGCAAGCCTCGTCCAAAACCCACCCCCTGATATGTCATTCATGAATATGCATTCCCTCCGAATGTACAACCGAAGAAAGTGCACTGACATGTAATATGACAGTAAATATAACGGTAAACTGTTACCAACATCTGTAATTGACAAGTTTTATTGCACTATAATATATACTATAATCAGCAAAAATACGAAACCGTCAAAACACATGTCATCAGGCTTTTTACTGTGTAGCATTATAGTTCTCTTTGTCAGAGTCGGAATGCGATGGTTCACTGTCCCAGTTAATGTCCAAACTGACTTTTTTTGGTGCAGGTGTCACAGCCGACTCTTCCTCAGTATCACTGGCAGGACCTTTACTAACAGCAGCTTCCTGGACGATACTGTATTAACTGTTTGTGTACATTTAATATTTTCATATCATGTATGCACGAGCAAATTAAATAAGCAGACTGGGTTGTCACTCAATTTGGACACGCCCACTTCTGCGCGAAACGAACTGGTGAGGCCCTCAACTACAATATCGCCAGATGTCCTACACTTACATTCTCTTTAACCATGTACCGAAACTTTCTAATAATGCTTTCCACGTTCTCGGAAAATTGTGTCACAAAAAATGGTTTCTCCTCACTCATTCCAATTTCATATTGATACTCACTATCATTTCGTCTTTGCCTGTAATGTTTTCCTCTGTATCTCGCTTCTATATTACCTCTACATATCCCTAAAACAGTATCTTTGACATTTTGTAACAATTCGCTACTTTAAATGCGATGTTGATGTTAACTGCATTGCACTTTGGGATGGCTATAAAATGTAGTTATTGTGAGATGAAAATTATTCCTTGAAGGCGAAAGGCCGAGGTACCAGAATAAATACAGTTGAAAAAACTTTATTCTGGGTTGTGCTGTTTTGATACCTGCTCATTTTTCCATGTTATATACTTTTTGTGAAGGTTCGTTACTAAGAAGGCATGCTTCCCATTTTACTTCAGAAATGAAACAATATTCAAATTTGTAGTGCAATTACTTCTACACAACCTTTAATTGCTAGCTGGAAGTAACCATGGTCAACCAGGTACTGCATGCTTCCCAAAAACCAAATGGTCATTTGTTATTCAATTAGTAATATGTCTTGACTACCAATACTGGAGATGACATTACCAGTTTCTTGCTACCACCCATTTTGTTACAGAGTACCAATATTTTTTTGTGATAAATTAATGACAATAGCCCTAACTCAGCAACAAAAGCTATTCAAGCAATGTGTGTTTTTAATTGAACATAAACACTGCCATTATATAGAAGCAATTAATTTATCTAGTGCCAAACAACTAGTATCCTGGGACTGATCCAAACTGGACATTCTCAGCCAGGCTCGAGATAAAGTTATGAGCAAATACAAAGTTAGTAATTGAGTACATTCAAAACAATACACAATATCAATACTGTAAAAATCACATACAATGGATGCCTTAAAAGTAGATCCTTATATGGTGAGACAGACAGCCAACTGGCAGGCAAGCAGAAAGAAAGGGAAAAAAAAAAGTTAAGTGGCAGGTGCCTCTTCGGAAGACATGATGGCAACTACTGATGTACCCCAGGGCTCAGTACTGGGACAGCTCATTTCTTGGCATCTACTTCTCTGAACTAGAGACCAGTAATCATGACACTTGGTTAAAGTTATTAAATGGATTATTGTAAAATCTCTCTCTAATTACAGCATGAACTAACCCTCATAAAACAATTGGCATTCAGGGAAAAAAAAGTAATCAAATGCAAATAAGTGTGGTATTGTCATATCTGGCAAACAACTCTTTCTCCCTTAACATACAGTATAGCCAATCCATTACTTCCAAACTAATGATGCTGTGAGAGATCCCAAAACCTGGTTTGATAATTCCCTCTCATTCAACTTCCATATAGTAGTAACGGTCAGAAAACTCACTCTACTTAGCACAACTAATATCTGAAGATATATCATCTCAGTCAGAAGAAGTGGACCACTTTACACTATCCTAATTAGTGCAGTAACAGCAGTAACAGCAGTAACAGCAGTAACAGCAGTAACAGCAGCACACCCCCCCCCCCAGGATGCATCTTTCTAGACATAGTAAGCAACTGGAAAGATCCCAAAGGTTTCTAACTAATAAGGCTGTTTACCTGAAGTCCAAGTTTACCAGGAAAGGCTTGAAGCACTACCCTTTTACTCTGTTTATTATATGCTCTTGCAGGGTGAGCTATGACTTATGCTCTACGCAATATGCACTATCCAATCAAGGACCCCATCGACATTGGTCTCCTATATATTCAACAGTCAAATATCTCTCCTAATAGACCAGAACTATTTTAATATCACATCAGCAATAAAATAAGCTGGAGAGAAGTATATTATCCAGTGCCTACCCCATCTCTGGAGCAAACTTCCCCTGCAAATTAAAAAAAAAAGGCACACCAGCATCCTTCAAATTAAACCCAGATGATTGGATAGATGCTTGTAAATTTTCAACAAGACTGACTTACCCTGTCCTTCTTGAGAAGGTGTTTACAGCATGAGGTTGAGCACTGACAAGATGTAAATAATCTTATGACTCAACTGCCTCACATTCCTATGAGTCTATGAACCGTTAGCTTGCTCAATTATGAGCGCCCTACTGAAAGTGTTAAAGATATGTAATTTTAAGTCCACAGTTACAAACACTGAAGTAACATTTACCAAGAAATCATTTCAAAATTCACTATTAAAGAGTTGTAGGGTGGTAGGAGGTTCACACAAATGCCACAAACCTGGACTTTTTTGGCATCTTGGTGATCATGGTTGCAGGACTCAATTACAATCTTGGCACTTTCATTACATGTTTGCCCATGCCCCTGGGATGCAGCTAGAAAGGGTCTTGGACCACACCTTCTTACCTGGTAAACAGAATGCACTCAAAATACTCAGGTTCACAAAGTACACAATTTCTGAGTAAAGAAAGACTTGGTGGAACAGCAAAATAACAGAAGAAAAACATTAGCACCAACAGCAAAACAACAGGAGTATAATAAAATGGTAAGTAATGGACATACTTAATAAAAAGTATTTAGACACTAGTAATGTATCTAATTAGTGCAGTCAATTTATTGGAGAGAAATTATTGCATCCCATATACTAAACTGGATCAAGAAACCAGACCTACACCAAACAGGAAGACATCTTTAGTTAACACACTCCCCAGTTCTGCAAATACCACACTGATTGAAATATGCCTCTACATAGTACAGAATTACTGCATGTGTGTGTAGGTTAGACTACTGTCATTTCCCAGACTGTGACAAAGGAGGTACGCTTTATCATCAGAGATGAGGTAAGGGCACCTAAAAAGCAACTATTACAATGTTGAAGAGATGCCACATATTACTGTAGGTGAAATAATTTGAGGAAGACAAAGTTAGCTGACTGGTAAAGGGGAGTGTGGGGGATTACGTGATAACATCTAAAACTTTCAAATAATCTTCAATTAAAACTGCACCAAACACTTCCAAGAAATGTTGATATAGATGACAAATTCAGAAAAATTAATACCCCCACACACACACACACACACACACACACACACACACACACACACACACACACACACGTCCATGGAAAGATCCGCTGCTGCTTTCCTAGGCTCACCAGCAGTCCAACTCCTTACAGACATTCGCATAAAACGCAAAAACAAAAGCTACTCTCTCATCAGAAAAACTGCCAATCATTTTAGAACTCCTATACATTTCCAGGAATCTGGACAGTAAAAGCAGAGCAATCAAATGACATATACCAAAATATAGAAACAAATGTGTCACACAAATACAGTTTTTAAATCATGTAAATATTATACTATCAAAAATCCCATAACACATGTAGTCACCAATTCTGCAAATAAAAGTGATGAAGTTTTGAGTTCTATTAATTTGTAACTGCAAGCACTGAACGTACTTTAACAAACACGTGGTTTAAGTTAGGAAAATAAATTTAATTCAGTTAAAGCTCACAGGAACAGTCTGTGGTTATGGCAGGTGTTATCAAATCTTTACGTGCAAGGGCCTTCAATGGTTACACAGCCTACTCACGTAATGCACGCCAATTACAAAACATTAAACTTAAAACACAAGTTTCCTACGCACCACAAACACATATTAGGCAGAAGACGAAAGAGCAACCACCAACTCTTCACAGGCAAGCACACAGTAAATCCACCTTCAATGTATACTTACATCTCCGGAGCCATTTCAACCAGAACTGCACTATGACTTTGTGTTGCTTCTTATTCTCAATGCACCATGAAGATAATCCTTGTATAGATTCCATAGTGTTTGTGACGAGCTGCATTTTGCGGTCCAGAGCCGATTCCAGTCCCCCAGAAGAGGAGGAGGAGGCCCGGCCGCTGCCTCCAGCCGCCATCTTTTCCCACACAAACACAAAACGGGCGCGTGATACTCCAACTCTACGTGCGCGCACCCCTCTATGTAAACAGAAAGTATCTTCTTCGCATACTGTTTAAGATCGCAGAATAAAGAAATAGAAAAGCACGACCCAAGTAAACAACACTGGAAAAGTCCATTCGTGTATACTTCTACTGTTAAGTGACATGACATGTGGCGCATGAAAATACTGTAAGCAGACGCAGACGTACACGCTCCAAAACCCTTCTGTGGAAGCGCGCACACTTCTTGTTTGGGTTTAGAGTCGACTCCGAGCATTTGTACTTTCAGTTTTAAGGTTTAGAACTGTTGTATCTCTCTATTTCTGAGCATTTCAAGTTATAGCACACTAGACGTTCACCTTTGAAAATATCATGGGGGGGGGGGGGTTCTTATTTTTCGCAACAATAAAAGACTTTAACACAGTAAAACCCACACTGTTAATCACGATTTTTTTTAATAGGCTCACTTTAATTATTTAACATCTCTGATTTCACGAGGAAAGACAGTAAGTTTAAGAACAGGGCTGAATCTATGCCTAAATTGTAACAGTCGAGAGGTTTAGTTGTAGTTTGGGGGCGTGACGATCGATGTTTGGTACCAAAGATCACAGTGTTTTAGGATAGGTTTGGAACTGCATTTATGACTGAAAACGTGTCTCTAGTTTCAGCGTGACAAAGATTATCATTTGTCATGTTAATGTCACACAGCCAGGGTATAGTCAGTGAATTCCATTTTGTACACACACATGCTTATTGTTGGTCCAAGCCACCTGGAATAAAAAAACAATTGGTCACATCACTCAAAGTATTGCCCCCTCCTCTAAACAATATGTGTAACATTTTCACCTGCCAATGAAAAACTATTAGAGGTACTGTTTTTAAGATTTGCAAGCTATATAAATGTCACCTCGCCACAACAATAGATAGAGCATGCTGGAGGGATAGATTCCCATCACAGAGAGTCCCCATGCTTTAGGGTTACCACCTGTCTCACTTTGTGAGGGACAGTCCCTCTTTGGGCAGTTGTGTCCTGACAAAAAATATTAAAAATGACAAATGTCCTGAGATTGTAGGACATAATTATTTCCTATATTTTATGTAATAGTTGTATAAAACAGTTATTCTTTATCTAAAATACCTAAATGTTATAAGCAACTAAAATGCTACACGAATAAGCTTTTATTTAGGCAAAAAAGTTAAGTTCTATCCTTTGTACTGACCGTGTGTATGTATCGGCCTGTAAAATCTGATGTTTGTACTGAAAATGTCCCACTTTGGCCATTTGAAAAGGTGGCAACCCTACCATGCTTTGGAACAAAATTCCAAATTACATCAGGCAGAGCCCCTCACTAACATTCTTCAAGAGAAACCTTGACGAGTGAATGGGTAACAGAAAATACACCCCTGGGATCACTTCATTGGCTGTGCTTGACAAATGATCAGTTAATTAATCAATGGGGTGGCGAAAGCCAACACACTCTGGCTAGGCTTATAAATGCCCTTGGGCAGATAGCCTAGTACCTACCTATTAATCTAGATGGTCATAGACATAATATGGCCTGATAAAGGCCCAGAGTTTCTAACATGTTCAGAAAAAAAAAAAAAAAAAAGAGTACAAAGAATATGCCTAGCTACATCCCTAATGTCATATAGTTATTTGCCCAGCCCTGTGTGGCGTGCTCCCCCCACTATGGTTATGAATCTCTCTTGGATGGAGAAAACAACATTATCACCCGTGCTCAGAGTAAAATTGAAATATGCATAGCTGTAAAGGTGTCACCTTAGAACCACCAGTAGTGGTTGCTACCTTTTTAACTATCCAAAGTGGGACATACAGTCATTTATTTATGTATGTATTGATTAATTAATTATTTTGAAATGTGACATTTTGCAGAACCAGGACCAGTGTCAGTATTTTCTTTCAGTCTAAGTACAACTCTTCTCTGCCACCCCATCTAACCAGTCCTTTAGTTTACAAGCAGACTTTTAGTAGTATGCAGATACAAAACTGTAGCAACAACGTTCTTTGACAGGCCTGTGTATACACAGCAGCAGCAGCTTTTTGGGGGGTATCCCCCACACTCAGGGATGATTGGGACGCCCCGCAGTTGCAGGCCTTACGGGTGCCTAAAGCTGGCTATTATGTTAGTTTTAGTGGACAGAATGTCCACCAGGAGGATTTAACGGAGTAAAGGATACTATGTCACTGATAAAACTTTTAATGAAATTATGAAGCCTGTTACTTGAGAAAACACTATTACTAAAACCAGAGATATCTGTTAATTCTTCATCCTAGGAGTTATTATTATCCACTAGATTTATTAAGTAAAAAAAGATTGCTGTTCTGGCTTTTGTTAGTTTGACAAACATGTAACAAAATTACAAAATAAGATAATTTCCTGTTGTTGTGGGGCCCCCAGCAACCCCAGGCATTGTTGGTGCCTAAAGCTGGCTATGTGCAGAACACCCGGTGCAAGGAACTATGCTTCAGTTTTTTTTTAACCAAAACAAAAGCTCACTCTTGAAAAATGTGCATTCTTTCATATAATTCTAAGGTGCCTGATATATAAATAATTATGTTTTGCATTTATCTGAGGAAATACTTTATAGTCCTAAAATATCAGAACATTTGCAGTTTTTCATGATTTCTTTTTTATTTTTATTATTCCAAGATTCAGCAAATAGGGACTGTCCTGTGTAATCAGGGACAGGTGGTAACCCTAAGTCTGCCACCTGCTTATTAAACTATTGGAATGAAATGATAAAGAACCACAATATAAACAGGTTCTATTATGTGTTTTTAATAAATAAATAAAACTAAAAATGCTTTCATTTCCATTAATCATCTCATGTAAGTCATAGGTACAAAATCAGAAAAAAAAGTGTTATGGGTACATTGAGACATATCTCTCAACTTTGCTCAAGAATCAGGGACAAAAAAGCTTCCAAGATGGCTGCACATTGAGTGATAGTTTAATTCTAGCTCTCCCAGTGTGAAAACAGAAATTCAGCAAAGAAGGCCAGTGGACTTTTGTGTTTCTGTGTAAATTTCAGCAACTGCCTAGTAAGTGCACTGCCTGGATGCCAATAAAAAATAAATACAGAGGACCTGAAGAAGAATCAGCAACAGCAGGTGAGGAAAAAAAAACAGTGAATGGGAAAAGTACTGCAGATGTTCAGCAAAAAGCAGTGCAAGCTTCAGTCATGACTTCCAGTAACCTAGAGGAAAGCATAAGACAACTGCACACAGACCTGGTTAAAATAAACAAAACACTGATGAAGTACAGTGGATATAAAACATTTACATACCCCTGTTAAAAATGTCAGTTTTTTCTGATATAAAAAATGAGACCACAATAAATCATGTGTGCACACCCTTAAACTAATAGTTTGTGGAAGCATCTTTTGATTTAATTACAGCATTCAGTCTTCTTGGGTAGGAGTCTATCAGCATGCCACATTTTGACTTGGCAATATTTGCCCACTCGTCCTTGCAAAAGCGCTCCACATCTGTCAGATTGTGAGGGCATCTCTTGTGCACAGCCCTCTTCAGGTCACCCCACAAATTTTCTATTGGATTTAGGTCTGGGCTCTGGCTGGGCTATTCTAAAACTTTAATTTTCTTCTGGTGAAACCATTATTTTGTTGATTTGGATGTATGCTTGGGGTCATTGTCATGTTGGAAGGTGAAATTCCTCTTCATCTTCAGCTTTCTAGCAGATGCCTGAAGGTTTTGGACCAAAAGTGACTGGTATTTGGAACTGTTCATAATTCCCTCCACTTTGACTAAAGCCCCAGTTCCAGCTGAAGAAAAGCAACCCCAAAGTATGATACTGCCACCACCAAGCTTCACCGTATGATGAGAAGTGTTGTTTTTGCGCCAAATGTACCTTTTGGAATTGTGGCCAAAACATTCAACCTTGGTCTCATCAGACCATAACACATTTTCCCACATGCTTTTGGGAGACGTACTATTGTTTTGCAAATTTTAGCTGGGCCTGGACATTTTTCTGTATAAGAAAAGGCTTCCGTCTTGCAACCCTACCCCATAGTCCAGACATATGGAGAATACGGGAGATTGTTGTTACATGTAGTACACAACCAGTATTTGCCAGAAATTCCTGCAGCTCCTTCAGTGTTGCTGTAGGTCTCTTGGCAGCCTCCCTGACCAGTTTTTATCTTGTCTTTTCATCAATTTTTGAGGGACGTCCAGTTCTTTGCAACATCACTGTTATCCCATATTTTCTCCACTTTTTGATGACTGTCTTCACTGTGTTCCATGGTATAACCAAAGTTGTGGAAATTTTTTGGTACCCTTCTCGTAACTGATACCTTTCAACAATAAGATCCCTTTGATGCTCTGTATCCTTTCTGCAAACCACGGCATTTGCTGTAGCAGGCAACTAAGTAAATGTCAGGAAAATCCTACTAGGACACCTGAATTTTATATGGAGTTAATCAGAGTGTCTTTAATCGATGGCAGGTGTGCACCCAAGAAGACTGAATGTTGTAATTAAATCAAAAGGTGCTTCAATAAAGTATTAGTTTAAGGGTGTGCACACACAACAAAATATTAGTTTAAGGGTGTGCACACACAACAAAGTATTAGTTTAAGGGTGTGCATACTTATGCAACCAGCATATTGTACATTTTTTATTTTTTATATTTTTTCCCCTAACAGATTTGTTTGTTTTTCAATTGAATTGTACAAGTTATAGGTCACATTAAAAGTGGGAAAAGTTTTGAAATGATTTATTGTGGTCTCATTTTTTTTATATAACAAAAAGCTGGCATTTTAACAGGGGTGTGTAAACTTTTTATATCCACTGTATATAAACTCAAACAACAAAAGGCTGGAGAAATGTAAGAAGCTTTAAACAGATATTCAGATGAGGTGATAAAACTGCAAAAATCAAAGGTCAAAATGAAAAAAAAAGGCTAGCTGAATATGAGACTGCTCAAAAGAGATGTTTCAAAAATAATAGAATTGGAGGACAGAGCACATAGGGAAAAGCTGACATTTTCAACTTTATAAGAGAAGCTGGAAGAAACAGACTGTATTAATTTTATGGAAGCACAAATAAGCAACTGGACTGGTATCCAACAACGGGAGTTTTTAACTGAAAGGCAACATTATGTGTATGCTCCAAACCTGGCTATGAGAAAGCAACCTAGACCATTAATAGTATAGATGTAGTCCTACCAGCAAAATGAGTCAATTCTGACAAAACTCTGGCAGAAGGACAAAGTACTAAATGTGGCAGACAGCAGAGTGTTTGGGGAAAATTATTACTCATTGCACACCAGACAGAAGAGGAGTACATTTATTCCATTATTCTGGGAATGTTGAGAAGCAGATATGAGATTCAAACTGCTGTACCCAGCTATCTTCAAAATATTCTTCCCTGGAGGGCTGAAATCATTTTTGATGAAGTACATGTTAAGGAGGAAATATAAAAGTTTGTCCAACAAAAAATGAGTTGTGAAACAGAAGGAGATTCTGCTTCTTGTTCTTCTGGTAATAAAGACCACAGAGAGACTGTGCCAGTGAAACCTTTTCCAATGTTTCAACAGAAAATGCTGGAGAGAAGGAATGGAGCATGACAGCTGACTAGAAAGATCAAGAGTATGCTGGAAATATCTATACAGGAAGAATGTAGAGTCCCTGTAATCACAACTAAGCAGGTAAAAGCTGCATTCTCTAAAGCCAAAAACACAGCATTCATGGGACCAGACAACATCCCAGGCTGCGTTTTACATAAACTTCAGAACGAACTGGCTCCCCACATAAGCACTATGTTCAATAATAGCCTCGCATCAGGCTTTGTGCCCACTGAATGGTGCACAGCAACAGTTATCCCACTCCACAAACGGGGAGCCACCACTGATCCCGGGAACTATCACCCTATTAGCTTGACGAGCCTGGTCTGCAAGGCCATGGAACGTATCATCATGGAACTCATAAACAAAGACATTGGTAACCTCCAAAATCTGGATCCCACCCAGTTCGGGTTTGTGAAAGGCAGATCATGCCTCCTGAACCTGATCAACTTCTTTGAGGCAGTCACCAAAGCCGTAGATGTGGGTAAGGTGGCTCACACAGCCTATCTTGACCTCGCCAAGGCTTTCAACACCATCCCCCACTCTGGAATTATAGCTAAACTCACTAAACTAGGTATAAATCCCTATGTCACAAGATGGGTTGCCAACTGGCTCACTGACAGAACCCACACTGTAAAAGTTGCAGACTTCAAATCTAACCTCAAACCAGTGACAAGTGGAGTACCACAGGGTTTAGTCCTGGGAGCTCCCCTGTTTGGTATCTACTTCTCTGATGTACAGGCTAACACAGAAGGCCTCTGGCTAATGAAGTTCACAGATGACTGCAGACTAAGAGCCATAGTCAAGTCCCCAAATGATGTGGACATCCTACAGAAGGGCCTCACTGAGACAGATGCCTGGTGTCAGAGCCATGGCCTCAGGCTCAATGCCAAAAAGTGCAGTGTCATCCCCTTTGGTAAAAACTCTGTACCCATGAACTACCACATAGGCAGCAATCTACTTAACACCGAATGTGTGATAAGAGACCTTGGGACCCAGGTGGACAGTAGTCTCTCCTTAGTCACATCACCACAGTAGTCAGGAAGTCCTTTTATGTGGCACACCTCATCATAAAAGGGCTCTCATCCAGGAAAAAAGAGGTCATTGTTCCCCTCTACTCGACACTCATTAGACCCATTATAGAGTACAATGCCCCTTTTGAAATGTACCTCACAAGACATCTGCAGCAGCTGGAAAGGCCACAGAAGTACCTCACAAAGAGGATTACTGGCCTCAAACAAATGCCCTACACTGACCGTCTCAAAAACCTCCAGCTTTACTCCATAGCATATCACCTACTCCGAGGTGATCTCTGCTTAACATATAAAGCTATGTCAAACCCAGATCTGTTGGACATGCTACACCTAAATAAATCCCAATCCCTCCAAGCTACACACTCTAGGGACCTAAACCTTGTCACCACAATAAACAGGACATGCTGGAGGGATAGATTCCTGTCCCAGAGACTTCCCATACTCTGGAACAGGCTACCCATCTATGTCAAGCAAAGTTCTTCGTTAGCACTCTTCAAGAAAAATCTTGATGAGTGGATGGGAAATAGGAAATACACCCCGGGGATCACTTCTGTGTCTCTGCTCGACAGTGGCACAGGAAAATAACTTTCTTGGGTGGCGTAAGCCAGGAAACCTTGTTGGCTAGGCTTACGTAGGCCCTTGGGCCGATAGCCTAGTACCTACCTATGAACCTATAAATGAAACAGAGACTGGATTTGGGAGATGGATATGAACAGGAATAAAACCAGTAACTTGGAAATTGACAAATGTGGGATTACAAAGCAACAATTTTTTTTTTTTTTTTTTTAAATTTCTGATCAAGTCTCATTTGGAGATGAAAGCGCTAAAATGGTTCATTAAAGAGCTTGGATTTTTATCTTTGAAGTAGTAATTGTTTATCTCTGTAAGAGTATCCGTTTATCCGGACAAGGTTTTGGTATATTGTTTTCTCAGTTATGCTTAACAATTTTATTTGTGAAGTATGACAGGACAAGAAAATCTGGAAATGTTGGAGTTGGGGTGGATATGCCCTACTTCATGTCTTGAATGTTCAGAAAAATACTCAGGGGTGGGGAAGAGGAGTGAGAAAGTTAACTAAGAAAAACACAATATTTTCTTAATAGTAGTATTTTTACAATGTATGATTATCTTTGCATGCTATAAAGTAAAGTTTTCTCAGCTGTTTTTAAAGGTGTAAAGGGGATACTATTGTAAATAAGTGTTCCTTTTTTTCCTTTTTTCTTTCTCCCTTCTTCTTTTTCCTTGTTCAGTTTTAAGGAATGTAGGCACTGCAATGTTAAAAAAGTGTCTGGTTAAAAGAGCATAACGAAAGAAAAAATAGTGTGTTTTTTTCTCATTCTTGCATGGGTGGTGACTGGATTGGGGCCCTTAGGTTGATCTAGTAACAAATTTTAAGACAAAGCAAGAAAATGAAAAAGATTATTAAATATTATTAGGCTTTTTTCTAGCAAATAAATGTATGCTTAGTAGCAATTATGTAACTGGTCTTCATGTCTCCATATAGACACAGTCTGATAAAGAGAAATTGGCTAGGAGATAATGTTCTTTGAAAGTATTCATGTGTTCTCCCAGCTGGGAGAGAGATAAAGATAAGACAAAAAAAACAGGATTTAATAGAAGTACAGGT